>NC_056741.1:1754478264-1754728264 GCF_019279795.1 Protopterus annectens | reverse complement strand
ATGTGTGTGTAAGTGTGTTTGTGAGGGGCTTTAGTGTGTGTGTGTGTGTGTGTGTGTGTGTGTGTGTGTGTGTGTGTGTGTGTGTGTGTGTGTGTGTGTGTGTGTGTGTGTGAGGGGCTATAATGTGTGGGTGTGAGTTTGCCTTGTGTGTATGTCTGTGCGATCTCGGAGTTGGAATATTAAAGTCGGGGGGTGGGGGGCACAGCCCCCCATATGGGGGGTGTAGGGTGGTTTGTTTGGTTATGGGGTGAGGCTGTGTATATGTTTGTGTGTGTGCTGTATGTATGTAGTACTTTCACGATTTTGAATTTCGCGCTTTTAACATGTCAGTAGGGATTATGGTCTCGGTATTGTGGGCTTCGGGATTGTGTAGTTTCGGTATTAAGTAGTGATTCCATATATATCATATATATATATATATATATATATATATATATATATATATATATATATATATATATATATATATATATATATATATATATCGGTCTGTACATACACATGCATATACACCTACATGCTAATTTACATTTCCCATACCATTGAATCACTTACCGTCGTGCATACACGCTTGCATACCCGCTTACCTAGGGTTGCCACCTTTTCAAATGGCCAAAGTGGGGCATTTTCAGAACACACATCAGATTGTACAGGCCAACACATACCCATGGTCAGTACAAAGGATAGAACTTTACTTTTTTGCCTAAATGAAGGCTTATTCTTATAGCAGTTCAGTTGCTTATTCTATTTCTTGTAACATTTAGGTATTTTACATACAGAAATAACTATTTTATGCAACTGTTACATGAAATATGACACATAATTATTTCCTACAATCTCAGGACATTTGCCATTTTATTATTTTTGGTCAGGACACAACTGCCCAAAAAGGGACTGTCCCTCGCAAAGTGGGACAGGTGGTAACCCTACTTATGTCTGCTTTAAAGTGCCTTAATCACCCTATATCTGACTGCCACTATGCAAATGTGTAAGGTATATATTCCCAATAATGCACATGGGGAGACGTTCATCATGGTCAGGTGTTTAATCCCGGGTCATAGGTTCTGCAGGACCGGCTGGAGGCTGAGCAGGGTTATGGAAAACTACTGCTCATACAACTTGTGCCCAGATGTCTACGGGACTGGACATCGTGTCGTGACACCAAGTCTAATGTTTAGAACAGATATTTATCCCATGAGGGATATCCAAAAATTGTGGGGACCAATGACCTCGATTCTTTTGGCTTTACAAAAATGAGGTAGGGTTATACATGCAAGTGATAACTAGTTTGCAATCCTGAGACTGCCTAGCGTGAGACTGCCTACTAGATATGAGTAGGGGTCACTATGTGCAGATATGGCTGCGCCAAGCTAGCAGCCCGAGTGTGGGTGGTTTTGGTAGACGTTCAGGAAGGGGGTTTGGTGGGTATTCAATTATGTATCCAGGTGTGTTGGGGTTGGATGGCTCAGTTCAGGCCAGACCATTATGTGGGTGTGAGCCGGTAACGTTTCTGTACATGTGTATCGCACATTTTAATGTTCATATGTTTGTGGGACTGTGTTCTACAATATGGCCTGTCAGGTTGTATTGCAGATGTGATTGTTTGTTCTTTGGTTTTCTTTCTGATTCACCCACTGCTTCCTCGTACACCTCCAGTTCACCTATTGTGCATCCGACCCAGTCTCCCCTTGCTGAATTATTACATTACCCATTACCCCCCCACACCCATATTACACACACGCCATCCATCCCTTCTCTGGTTGATGGCCCATGCCGCAGTCAACAGAACACATTGCGTACACTACTTATCTCAGGTGCCAATATGGTTGTGAGGACAACCCTAGCAGTTTTCTGATCTTCCACATGCTGTACTTCACTCACATAGGTACACGCAAATACTTATCTTTCATGACATGGTAGATAGACCTGGGTAATACCCGTTCATCTTTGGGCCATCCAGACAAGGATGACTTGGACCGCGAATGGGCAGATATTGAGCGAATGCTCTGACCATTGCATTGGTAGGGTTGCCACCTTTTCATATGACCAAAATGAGACATTTTTGGGACACACATCAGATTTTACAGGCCAACACATACCCACAGTCAGTACAAAGGATAGTACTTTAGTTTTATGCCTAAATAATAGCTTATTGTTGTAGCAGTTTAGTTGCTTATTCTGTTTCATATAGTTGCTTATTCTGTTTCTTGTAACATTTAGGTATTTTACATACAGAAATAAGTATTGTATGGAACTATTACATAAAATATGGGACATAGTTATGTCCTACAATCGCAGGACATTTAACATTTATAATGGTTTTGGTATGGACACAACTGCCCAGAGGGGGACTGTCCCTCACAATGTGGGAAAGGTGGTAACTCTAACCATTGGGCTAGGCTTAACAAATGGCAGAGGTGCACTAACACGCTGCGTTTCACTTCCACTTATTATAACAATCAACACTACAATGGAATACGGGCACGGGGTTTTAAATGTCACTTGTTCAAGGGACGGGGACTCAATATTCAGCTACATGTCTTTGTGTTTACTTTTTATTTTGGTGTTCGCAAAACTGTCTGGTATGCTTTGCATACATTTCAGTATCCATGGACACTGTCAGGAATGATTAATATTAGAGGCAGGCTGTACTAGTCAGCATTTTAGGTTGCGAGTCTGCAGCCGACATATTCATGCCTCCGTGCAGTGCTTAGACACGTCCCCTGCACTCGTTCACGTTTTCTATGCACGTGGATGTTGCGGCAGCATGCCTTCATTAATATGCATGTGGTGCTGCTGCGCCATCTCTATGCTGCATGGTCAGTGCAAGGCTAACGCCGTCCTTGCGCCGAGCTTCATGAATCTCATGGAAGGTTTAAATGTCTCTTCTTTTTTACAGAGCTTGCACATTCTCTCTTTACTTACTTTATATTTCATATTTCTTTCAACAGCCAATTTACCTAATAGAATTCTACATAAGAAAACTCCTCCTTCATAAAAACTTCTCAGCTCTTTTTTGCCTTCCTTTAATTGCCTCTTTAACCTCATACTTTTATTTGCTACCCAAAATGTTATTTCACTATTTTGTATCCCAACTTTTTATCTCCATGTTTGTCTTATCCAAAGTATCCTGCTATACTTTATTTTCATGTTCCTTTCACTTGCTTTTCTTTCTGCTTCTCTTTTATGTCATTTGACTGGACCCTTCCCATATTATCTGTAATTTCTTAGGTAATAAAATCACAAAAGTCTATTTTAACAATTTGTAATAGTCCCACCAAAAAAAAGCTCTCTTGATTAATTAAACATATTCTACCATATTTGTTTTCATTGTATACTATTCTTCTCATATAATTCAATCTCAATCTCCACCAATAAACAAACAAAAAATCTCAATAATCATTTTCCATGCAATGTAGAAACTTGTAAACCTCTCCTACATAAGTTACTTTCCTGAACAGTTATGTATTAATCATGTATATCTGTTTCATTAACGACAAATGAAATACTTTCCACCATTTCGTTAATGTTATTTTTTCCATTATTTCTTGCTTCTGCTTCCCTACCAGTTGTTCTTTCACAAACCTTACCCCTAAAACATAAATTTCCTTCCTTGTAAAAATAGCCCCCCTTCCCCATCTTCACTATATCACCAAACCATTTACTTTTTTGGTTATTTAACTTCAAACCTACTTTTTGTTATCAAAACCAAATCATCCTCATATGGTAACATTAAAGGTACCCTTGCTTCATTTATTATTTCCCATCTGTCTTCTCCTAACTCACTTCCATAAATTTGCATAACCACATTCATTACATTAACAAACTTCCACATACTCAGTGGGTATCTTTGTTTTATTCTCTTTCTAGCTTTATCTTTCTCCATATCAATCCTTTCACTATTATAAAACCCCATGAATTCCCATTCAGTGACATAAATATGTTTGTTATCTTTTCACTAATCCCATATTCATGCAAAATATTCCATATTTCACTATGATTTACATTACCAAATGCTTTCTTTTTTTCCAAAATGTTTTTATTCATTATGTGACACAATAACGTAACAGTATAGTAACAAGAAAAAACAAACTATAAATAATGTCCATAACAACTAAAACAGCAATATACATAGAACACTTAATATTTCTCTAACAGATTAAACAATTTTATCCAAGCAATTAAATGATAGGTCATTTTGTTAGTCCTTGCTTTTATAGCAGCAATCTCATTCTTACAAATGTATTTCACAAGATGAATAAAATCAACTTTAAAGACAGGAGTAGACTGGAATTTCCAATTTTTAGTCAAAATTTTACTTGCTATAGAGAGGATAAACCAAAAGCTTTCTCAGTATTGCATAGTATAATTTTTCTTTCACCTTCCCCCAGATTCTCAAAAGCTTGCACAGCGTGCATGATTAGTGTTAGATGAAATATTGCCAATATGGCAGCCGAGTGATCCACGTACGTGCACGTCTGACATGCGCGAGCTCTGTAGCACTAGTGCTGCATGTCCCGAGCCCTGTATGCAAATCACCACATTTGCAGGTGAAAACCATGCAAATTAGGTAAATTTGCCATCCAAGAACAGGAATCAGGGCATGCATGACTAGCGTAATATGCAGAAATGTACTCGGTTAGTAACCGAGTACGGCACTGCAGACTGCAAAACAGAGCTATGATAGCTCCAAATAAAGGCTGCATAGCATTGAGGAAGCATGCCCATGGCCAAGTAGAAGGCCATTGGCATTGTAAACAATGCCAAATGTACAAAATACAACCTTTATGATATGTCTGCCGATCACATCCGTTGAAGCATAGGGCAGCGACGTGCAAACGGGACCGGTGGGGAAATAAGAAAATAAACCTAAAAAACAATACTCTAACTAAAATCAATATTCCACCATGCAAGTCAATGGCAGGCAAAAGACAACCTGGCCAGTGAGTAGTGGTTACTAAGGGGGGAGGCACAGTGTGACACGTGTAATTATGCATTAGCAGGCAATTCTATGCAAATGAGGAGAAGGATAGTAAATCCCAGTTTTCCCCAGGGTGTGAGGCAGGTCCCAAAAGTGTAAGAGTATAAATACCTAGGTGCAAGACTAGGACATAGGTGACATCATGGGGGGTCAGGCAAACTGTAAGTGGATTGGAGCCCTGTGGCTCGGGATTGCCCCTAGCATAGCACAGCTAAGCTAGGGGTGTGTCTAAACCTGCCTAGCACCCTTTCAAAGTGTAAGTGGGTGTGCGTGCCATGCACCGGGTTGTACAGGAAGAAAAAAAGAAGTTAAACCAGGAAATAGTAGCTCTGTGCACATTTGAACAGGGAGGCAATGGGAAGGGAAAACAGCAGTAGGAAGGTAATCAAGGAGAACTAGCTGAGCTGCCAGGTGAAATGTATCAGAATCAGCTAATTACACAGGCAGCAGACCAGCCCAACCAAGAACACTACTATAAACTAAGCAAACACCTTCCCCCCAGTTTTTTCACACTCTACACCACCAGTGTATACAAGTGGGGAAATTTTAATAAACAAACCTACAAAATGAGAAGGGCTGCAGCAGGCAACATAGAACAACATGTGCAAGAGGCTGAGGGTGGTGAGGATGTGAATGCTGCTGAACAACCCACAGTGCGGAGACAGAGAAGAGTGTACAGACCCAGGGTAACCTACCAGGGGCTACATAAGCTGGAGATAGTGGAGCACTACAGGGTGGACAGAGACCTCCTACAGCAAATTGTTGAGCTGTGCTGGCCACACCTGACACACCAAAATGGCCGAGGGGAACCCATCCCAGTGGATACCAAGGTATGTTTAGGCCTAGGTATACTAGCCACAGGTACCTCCCAAAGCACAACTGGGGATATCATGGACATCTCGCAGGTATCAGCATCCAGAGTATTCCACCAGTTCCTGGATGTCATGTCAGCACATGCCAGTGAGCATGTATATTTCCTCAACACACGTGAGGTGTTGACCAACAATATGCGTCTCTGACACCAAGAAGCAGAAAACCCTGGGGTAGTGGGTGCTATAGACTGCATGCACTTATGCATCAAAGCACCACCCGGTGAGCAAGGTAGGGTCTACATCAACCACAGAGGCATCCCCTCCATCAACTTCCAGGTCGTATGTGATGCCCAGGGCATTATAATGAATGTGTGTGCTGGCTGCCCTGGAAACTATGACAATTCACACATATGGCATCTGATGCAGCTGTACCACAGATTTGCCAATGTGGACATCCCCTAAGGTCACCTAGTGAGGGATGCTGGGTACCCACTGATGCCATGGCTGATGATACCCATCAGAAATGCACACACACCTAAACAACAAAGCCATAATGAGGCACACACACAATCCAGACATATAATAGACCATGTGTGTGGGATGCTCAGGTCATGGTTCTGGTGTCCTCATATATCCGGTGGAGCCTTGCAGTATTCACCAGCTACATGTACCCAGATTGTTATGGTTTGTGCTATGCTACACAATATGATCCTGCGGAAACAGCTGCAGCAGGAACAGCATGGGGCAGGGCCACACAGCCCCCCACCAATGCCAAGGCTTGTACAGGCACAGAGTGACTCAGAGGAGGAACAACCTGAGCCTGCCCCAGTAGGCAGAAGGAGGCATGCCAAGTATACCCTGGCCTTGGCAAAGAGGCAATGCATAGCATATGCACTGACACAGTAGGGACCCAGGGAATGACACCGCTCTCTAACTCGCACAGACAGTAAAATTTATTTATTTATTTATTTATTTATTTAAATGTATTGACTGGGAGTGTCCGACTGGACGTAGGTCCATTTTCAGAGGAGGCCCGGGGAGAAAAGCTCCACAGTAAAATAAACAGACAGTAGTTACATTGGATTACATAGCGATTAACAATTTAACATAGCAATTGCTTACAACATTTTTACATTAGGAATAGCACATACCAGTTGTTTTACATTAGGAAGGTTTGTGGCAAGCACTGTGGTGGCAGGACAGGTAGCTTTCATCCTTCTAAGTTGGGAACTGCTAATTGAGAGCCCAGTGTCCAAGGGTATTAATTCTGGTTTAGGCACTTGGGCTTCAGGCCAGTTATTTTACATTAAGAAGGTTCGTGGTCTGCACTCTTGTGGGAGAAGAGGCTGGACTCTGCCCTTCTGAGCTGGGAATTTCTGGTTGAGGGTTTATAGTGCCTGAATATTTGAACTGTATCTTACTGAAATTGGTACACCTTGTTTGCTTTAGCATAGACTAGATCCAGGCCTGCTGAATCTAGCTTTGTTTATATGCTTGTTGTTTGTTTGCTTGTTATTTCCCTGGAAGCTAATTCCACCTAATACGCGGCTTCTCAGCACTTCTGTGGATCACTAGTGATATCTGCATTGCTTACTGTACTAGTTCCTTGTTTCACTTGAAAAAAAAGTTACTGTTTGTCGTTTTTGCATTTAGTTACTTGTAACACATTGCACTCAAGTTACCTGGCACTTGCTCACTAAAGCAATTATATAAGTCAGCACTAAAAATTAAAAGCACTACACCCTCACTCCCCACTGGCCCTTGTTTTCAATTATTAAGGAATTCCCAATATTATTCTAGCATGTCCAAAGGTCAGTTGTCAATCTCCTCTCCGGTCCAGCTGGTGAATCTGGGAATCTTGAGGCAATGTTATAACTGCCTCATGTACACAGACAATCCTCTCCTCCTCCCGCATAACACAAATACTTGCGAGAGATGCAGCTATTTAGCCAAACTGGAGGCTGAGCTCTCTCAACTCAGGACTGGCAAGACCAGACTGGAGGAGAAGGCAACTACACACACCACAAAACCAGCCTCACATAATGCTACCACACCACTGAATCAAACACATAAACACACAAAGACATACTCAGAGGCTCTGAGTAAAAATTTACCTAAACAGCAGAGGCCTCCAAAGCAGACACCCAAACAACTGCTACTTCAAGACACCCCACAAGCAACACATAAACCACAAAAGCAGTGTGCAAAGCAGTCACAGCCCTTAAGGCCAAATACAACACCAAACATACTTGTCATAGGTGACTCCATAGTCAGACACACTGACGTCCCACTCACCAGGCTGAACAAGGAGAGGGTCACAGTAAGCTGCCTATCGGGTGCTAGAATCCGCCACATAACACAAGCACTCTGGTCACTCCACAGCAAGAACAAATATGACACAGTCATTGTCCATGCTGGTGTGAATGACCTGAGACGTACCTCCCTGGACTGCATGAAAAGAGACATAGAGGAGCTCTCTGATTATGTAGCCCAGGCAGGTATGACCCTGACCCTGAGCAGTATCCTTCTTTCACCAAGAATGATGCCACAATATAGAGACAAGATGATCAGCTTTAACAATTGGCTTAATGTCTGGTGTCATTCAAAGGGGATCCAGTGTCTGTCTGCCTGGGATGACATGCTTGACAAGCCACGCTGCTTCGCAAGGGACGGCTTGCACCTGTCACCTCCTGGGATTCCGGATATTGGCTAAGGCTCTTGCCACCCCCATAGTTCCTTTTTTAGGCAAGGCTCAAATTCTAAACCTACCACCCTAGAAAACAAAAATGGGAAGAAACTGAGGGTAATGCTGCTCAATGCCAGAAGTCTAAATCTCAAAATGCACGCACTCGAGGCCCTTCTCAGTATGGAGAACATCGATGTCTGTGCTGTAACTGAAACCTGGTTCAAGGCTCCTGAGAGCACTCCGGCACTATTAGGTTTTACCTCATATCATGCGTTCCAGCCCCAAAACCCGGACCACACCACAAAAGGAGGGGGTGTATCCATATTCATAAAGGATACCCACACCTCCAGGTTGGTGGCAACGCACGAAGCTTCGGAAACCATCCAGGTGCAACTAACCATAGGCAAAACTGCTCTACAAATTGTAGCATGCTACAGGCCACCCTCTCAAACTCAGGAACCCCACACAGCCTTCCTGAAGACACTGGAGGGTATAAATGTATCTCCAAACACCATCATATTGGGTGACTTCAACTACCCGAATATAGACTGGGAACATTACTCAAGCCCTAACTTTCTAGCCCAACGGTTCCTGGAGTTCATAAATTCAAATGCCATGGAACAGCTAGTCACTGTTCCCATGAGAGGAGAAAATATACTAGATCTCATTATCACAAACATGGGGACAAAATGCTCCACACCGGAAGTATATCGCTCATTGGTGAGATCTGATCATAAACTAATCTCACTGGAAATCCACATCCCGCCCCCACCCCAAACAAAAAAGACCACAGTGAAGAACTTCTCTAAAGCAAACTTCACACTACTCAAGACTGGTGTGGTATCCTTCAAGGCCCCTGAGCCAGTGGAAACCACAACCCAAGCTGGAAGTCCTTACAAATGCCTTCTATGAACACCTCCAGGACTGCATGGATCAGGCAATCCCAAATAAAACCAAGACTCTTTCCACAAAGGGCAAACGTCCAGTCTGGTGGACCCCAGCCATTAACAAACTTTTCAATAAGAGGAGAAAGCTATTACATGATAGAACAAAATCCATAAAAGGGAAGTCACCCCTGATCATTATTAGTAAAAAAATACGAGCACTCATAAAATCAACTAAGGCCAATTTTGAGAGAAAAATTGCCATGGATTCAAAGTACAATTATATGGCCTTTTTCAGCTATGTTAGGAACCTGGGTGGAAACTCCCAGATATGCTCAGAATTAGTCCAAAATGATACAAAAATCACTGAACCCACAGACATTGCCAACATACTGGCAGACAGGTTCAGTGCAAACTTCACCCCCCCTCTCCCCCCCTAAAGGAGAGATAACTATCCCAGCAGAGTGTAGCCTCCCAGACATCTCAAATGCACAGGTGAAAGCTGCTCTCTCTAAAGCTAAAAACACAGTATCAATGGGACCGGATGGTGTCCCGGCTGTGTGCTACACGAGCTAAATGAGGAATTAAACCCGCACATAAGGCAGCTGTTTAATCTCAGCCTTACCACAGGATACGTGCCCAAGGAGTGGCGTACGGCAACTGTGGTCCCACTCCACAAAGGCGGTGCCTCTACGGACCCTGGTAATTACCGCCCCATAAGCTTAACAAGTCTAGTCTGCAAAGCTATGGAGAGGATCATAATGGAGCTCATAAACAAAGATATAGGGGACTTGCAGACATTGGACCCAACCCAGTTTGGCCGTCAAGGGCAGATCATGCCTTTTGAACTTGGTCGACTTCTTTGAAACAGTCACCAAGGCCATTGATGAGGGAAAGGCAGTCCATACAGCCTACCTTGACCTTGCAAAGGCCTTTGACACAATACCCCACTCGGGTATTGTAGAAAAACTTACCAGCTTAAATGTAAACCCATATGTCACAAGATGGGTTGCAAACTGGCTTAAGGACAGAACCCACAGGGTTAGAGTTGCTGGCGCTATGTCAGACTCCAAGCCGGTCACAAGTGGTGTCCCACAGGGCTCGGTCCTTGGCCCCCTATTGTTCCGCATCTACTTCTCAGAAGTACAGGCCAACATGGTAGGACTTTGGCTGACAAAGTTTGCAGACGACTGCAAACTGGGAGCCATAGTAGAAAGTGCATCGGACACGGATATCCTTCAGAAGGGACTCACGGAAACAGATAGCTGGTGCCAGAGCCATGGCCTGAAGTTAAACGCCAAAAAATGTATAGTCATACCCTTCAGGAAAAACAAGGTAACCCCAAGCTACCATATAGGTGGCAATCCACTAAGCACAGAAGAGGTTATCAGGGACCTGGGGACCCAGGTTGACAGTGGCCTTTCTTTTGACACTCACGTTGCTAAAGTGGTTAGAAAGACCTTCTACATTGCCCACCTGATCATGAAGGGATTCACATCCAGATCTAGTGAGGTCATTGTTCCCCTGTACTCTTCACTTATCAGACCAATGATCGAGTACAATGCCCCATTCGGATGTATCTCACCCGACATCTGCAGCAATTGGAGAGACCCCAAAAGTTCCTCACCAAAAGGATAAAGGGACTCCAAAATCTGTCATATGCTGCCAGATTGAAGAAACTCCAGCTCTATTCAGTTGCATACCATCTGCTCAGAGGTGACAGGTGCCTGACATACAAGGCCATGTCCAACCCAGAATAAATGGACATGCTCCACCTCAAAAAATCCAAATCCACCAAAACCACTAGAGCAAGCGACTTAAACCTTAGCACGGATATAAATAGGACATGCTGGAGGGATATATTTATCACTCAGAGACTCCCTATGCTGTGGAATAAAATCCCGGTCCATGTGAGGCAGAGCACCTCGCTGGCTCTGTTCAAGAGAAATCTTGACCTGTGGATGGGAGATCGTAGGTTTATCCCGGGAATCATCTCTGTGTCACTGCTGGACAGAGGCACAACAAACTAATGGGCACAGTATTTTTTCATATAAGGGGTGGCGTAAGCCACAAAAATTTGGGCTAGGCTTATAAATGCCTTAGGGCAGATAGCCTAGTATAAACCTATGAACCTATGAACCTATGAACATATTTCCAGATGAAGAACATAGTACATCAGTAGACAACTAGAATCTTTATCTGTGAAGTACATAACAGACATTAACAAATGTTACAATGAGAAGTTCCTGCTGTATAATAAGTACTAGGCTTATGAGCATCTGAGCTTGCTATAATCAAGGTAGTTAGTGGAGTGGAAAGAAAGGTAGTGGTTGGATGGGGTGGATGATATTAGAGTGGGAGTTGCAAGGGCATAACCAGCATGTTTTTAGGTGTGCTTTTAGTAAAGTTTTGAAATGGGTGCATGATGGTATGGAGGTAATTGTGGGTGGGAGTGAGTTCCATAATTTGGCTATGGCGCAAGAGAATAGTGCTTCACCAGCAGAGTTATTGGCTTTAGTGATCTGCAAGTGATTTTTGTTGCTGGATCTTAGTGGTCTGGTGGTGCGATAGGGTTGGAGTAGATTCTGGAGGGATGGGACATTTAGTGGATGGTTTACTAGTTTGTGGGCAAGTGAGAGTTGATACCACTGAAGGACGTGAGGGAGCTCAAGCCAGCCCAGTTCAGCAAATGAGAGACAGTGGTGACTATGGTAGGATGCCCGTGGCGAATTTGGCGATTTTGTTGTAGCAGGTCTCTAGCTTGTTTAGATCATATTGCCTTAGGTTGGTATATATTGGAGAGGCATAAAGTAGGGTGGAGATAAGGTGAGAATTTGCTATTGCAATCTTTGCTGCTTTGGTGAGAAATTGCTTATTTCTGTATAACGTTCCTAGTTTTTTGTGGACTTTTTTTATGGTCATAGATATGTGAATGTCAAATTTTAGTTTATTGTCTATTTCCACTCCTAGCAATTTGGTGTGTTCAGTTGGGTATATAGTGGTGTTGTCTTTTGCTGTGATGTTAAAGTGAGAGTTGTTTTGAGTATGTTTGGTGGGTTGGAAGATGAGTAGTTTAGTTTTGTTTGGGTTGAGTATTAACTGGGCATCGGATAACCATGTTTCAACAGAGGAAAAGGCTTCCTGTGTGACTTTTTGCAGTTTGGGTAGGGACTGGGCTGAGCAGATGATGGTCGAGTCATCTGCATATTGTATGAGTGTGCCATGTTTGGTGGCAGAGGCTAGATTATTGGTGTAAACAGAGAAGAGTAGGGGTCCAAGGATGGACCCTTGGGGAACCCCTATGGAGACAGGTAGTTGGGGAGATATGTCATTCTACCATACAATGGATTGTTGGTGGTCAGACAGGTAACTCTGAAACCAGTTGGTGACTGATTGTGAGAAGGATAGGTTATTGAGGACAGAGATAAGTTGTTTATGTGGGACCATGTCAAATGCTTTAGATAGGTCTAGGAAAGTAGCAGAGGAGAGATAGCCATTGTTTTTATGCTGAAGGATAGTGTTAGTAAAGGAGAGTAAGGCAGTGGTGGTGCTATGGTTTGGTTGGAAACCATGCTGAGTACTGGAAAGGAGGTTGTTAGTAAAGAGGTAGTCTGAGACCTAAGAGTGTATGCCTCTCGCTAGTATTTTGGAGAGTGAAGAGAGAATAGCTATGGGGTGATAATTGGTCAGTTCTGCGGAAGGTCCGCCTTTGTGGAGGGGAATTATATGTGATACTTTCCACAGTGTGGTAATGTAACTTTCTGACAGAGATCGGTTAATCAAGATGGATACTGGGTAGGCCAGAGCATCAGCTGTGATTTGTAGGTATTCACTTGGGAGGCTGTCTGCTGCTAATTTGGTGGGTTTAAGTTCAGTTAAGAGTTTTTTTATGTTGAAGGTAGGTACAGGAGAAAAAGAGAAGGCAGTGGGGAGATTACTAGTTGAAGGTGTGGGTTGGAGGGGAGGGGGGTTGTGTTGTTTAGCTAGTGATAGCATGGTTTGGGTGAAGTGTGTGTTGAATGAGGTAGCAGTATTTTCTGAGGAGTGAGGGATGTTAGGAGGAGGGGTACTGACTTTACCTGGGTGGAGGATGGAGTTTATGGAGGACCAGAATTGTTTGGGGCTGTGTTGTGAGGAGTCTAGGGCAGACTGGTAGTATTGGAATTTGTCCTGTTTTATTAGCTTTTTGACTCTATTGCGTAGTTCTAGGAATTTCTGTCTAGCTGAGGGGTTTTGGTTTTGCGCCAGTGCTCCCAGGCTTTATCCCTGTTTTTCCTTTCTGACTTAGTGGTTTTCTGTAGCCATGGGGAGGATTGTGCTTTGGTTCTGGAAAATCTCATGGGGGCATGGTAATTAGGGATGTTCAAAAAGGTAGTAATAAAAAGTTCAACTGCATCATCTAGACTGAGGTACTTTAGAGGATGCCAGTTACATTCTTTGAGGGATGAGATGAATGTGAGTGGGTTAAAGTTTAGTTTTTTACGTATTTGACGGTAGATGACAGGTTTAGCTTGGTATAGGTATTTTTTGAGTAGGAATGTTGGGGAGTGATCACTGAGGCTATCTGATAAGCAGCCTGTTATATATGACTGGGGGCTCTTACTGACTAGTATCCAATCCAGAGTAGTGTGCTTGCTGGAGTTTGTATTTATCCTGGTTGGTGACTGGACTAGTTGGGTGAAGCCATGAAGGTGTACATGATGGGTTGGATTGTTGCCAGAACAGGATTGCCAGTCAATATTGAAATCACCTAAGATGATAGTTTCTTGGAGGAGATGGTGGGTAGACCAGCTGAGGAGGTTTTCTAGTGGAGGGATGTTTTGGCCAGGTGGGAAGTAGCATCCAATTATGTTGATGGTTTTGTTTTAAAAGGGATGCCAAACATGACACTACCTGTGTCCAACCATGTATAGGGAGTGTACTATGTGCATTCGACATAGGCAGCCCTCCAGCACCATCTTCAAGTCCGGCAAACCCTCAAGGTAAGTCAATCAACCTACCAATTGCCAAATGGAGTAGAATGTGTTGTTACCTGTAGCTATGGTATGGATGTGACCATGCAAGGGAATTGGGTGGCCGAATGTTAAGGCAGCAGACAGTAGACACCCATAGTGGCACCATGACATCTGTAACAAATACTGGAGTCACCATAGTAGCCAGTACTCCACAGGGAGACAAAACCCACTGCAGGAAATGGGCTAAGCGACTTGTGTGTCCATAGGTGCCAGTCATGAAGGTTCACATACCCAACAACAGTCTCAGACAGCAGGACAGATGAAGACAAACAAAAACAAATGCTGTATTATGGCCTCTGAATGTGCCCTATGGGTAACCCCTCCCCAAGGCCTACACAGACAGACAACAGCAGGCCAGGCAGTCGGATGTAAGTTGTGAAAGCTAGGAAGTCAGAAACTAATATGTAGGTAAACAAAGCTAGGATCTGTAGTACACTGGTATACCTCTAGCCAGCAGGATAGGTAAGACTACAGACTGAAATGGAGTACCTGACTTACCTGTACAGTCCTAGCAAATGTGTACAAGTGTCAGTTGTGCCCCCCCATCCAACGTACACTTATAGTAACAGTCAGGTGTGCCCCCCACTCCTATGTAGAACAGTAGAAACAGTCAGGTGTCCCCCCCTGCTATGCAGAAATGTAGCAACAGTCAATGCCAAATGACCGATGGATACCCTGCAGACACAGCATGCTACCTGTCGGTGTACAACACAAAGGTCAGCACCGCATTTCAAACTACCTGGACTTGATCCACACATGCAACACAGATGGCCATACTGGGCATGCTCACACACACATAGGAATGAAGGCAATGTCAGTCAACAACATACTGAAAGGTCATACTGGGCATGCTCCCACACTTAACATGAAGGCCATGTCTGCAAACACCAGTGGACCAGACATATCTGGCAGTCGCATGTTCTCAGTGCAGACACATGTCAGTATGAACCACTCCTGCCTTGCACACACAGTGGATAGGAATACAGACATATATGTAAGGACAACACACTATAATATGCCAAAGGTAGACAGGCATAGATGTGTGGAAGAGGGTGACTGTGACAAGGAGCCATCCAGGCCTGTCCCACCCAGCACACAGCCAAAGGGCCCCAAACACATGAGGTGCAGATGTAACTCACTGCAGATACTTGTCACCAGTACCAGTCAGCATGACACACTATGTGGTGCACGTGCAGCTGTGCAACATGACTGTACAAGGAAGTCGCCATCTAGTAGCTGTATACACGTACCTGTGACATATGACCCTGTGTGTGCCCGCATGTGGCATGTCAACCCCTACATGAATGGGGTATGGCCCATGCACACACTGCCTTCCCCAAAGCAGTATTATGACAAGCCTGATGAGCTCATCCAATGTGAATTACACCTTTGGGAGAGCTGTAGCTCAATAATCTCCATGGCATGTCCCATAATTGCGCACTGCTGTAGTGATAAACTAGCTAGGTAGTAGTTCTAACCACAGACCTGGCAATTGTGTGAGTATGTGTTTGTGTGCATGCCTGTCTGTGTCTGACTGTGTAGAGAGAAATGCTTTTTAGGCTACTCACACTCCGTAAAATACATATACTCAACTTTGGCAAGGCTGCTGATGTTACCCATCTAGAAATACACCTCTGGGAAAATCACAGCTCGGTGATCCCGTAGTGCATCCTGTAACAGCATATTGCTGTTGAGTGATAAAGTAGTTAGGTAGGTGTTCTAACCCCAGACCTGGCAACTGTATGTGTGAATCTGTGTGTGTCTGCCTGAGTAGAGAGCAATGCTTTTTAGGCTACTCACACTCTGTACAATTCATATACTCAACTTTGGCAAGGCTGCTGATGTCACTCACCTAGAAATACACCTCTTGGAAAGTCATAACCCAGTAATCTCCATAGCACGCTCTGTAACTGCATACTGCTGTAGTTTGAGAAAGTAGATAGGTAGGTGTTCTAACCACAGACTTGCCACCTGTGATTATGTGTGTGTCTGACTAAGTAAAGAACAATGCTTTTTAGGGTACTCACAGTCCTTAGAATTCATATACTCGATGTTGGCAAGGCTGCTGATGTAACCCACCTAGAAATACACCTCTGGGAAGGTTGTAGCTCACTAACCTCTATAGCGCGTCCTGTAACTGCATACTGCTGTAGTGTATTTTAGAATGGTGGTAGGGTTCCATCTCCATCCATGGCAGTTCTGGATGTTTTGTGTGTGTTTCAATGTTGTTGTATGGTGCAATGCATTATAGGCTACTCACTTGCAGTACATTACAAATGCCTTACTTTGGCAATCCTGCTGATGTCAGTCATTGTGAAATACACCTTTGGGGAAGGGTTTCTCTTGTAATCCCTGTGGGGTGTCCTATAACATCTCCATGCCATAGTGTGATATAGACCTCGGTCAGGGGTTCTATTCCCACACATGTCAGTTGTGGATGTTTTGTGTGTGTCTGTGTAGGGAGCAATACATTATAGGCTACTCACTCACAGTACAATTGACATGCCCTAGTTTGATAATCCTGCTGATGTCATTCATTGTGAAATACACCTTTGGGGAAGATGTACATTAGTAATGTCTGAGGTGCATACTATAACTGCGTAGTGCTGTAGTGTAGTAAACTAGTTTGGTAGGGGTTCTACTCCCAGAGATGACGTGGGTGTGTGTTTGTAACTTGTATCCTGTGTAAAGATGGGTGTGAGTGTGTGACACCTGTGGGCAATGTGGAGGGGGTTTTGCTTATTTAATTTATGGTGGCCTTACTATATATCAGAATGTCAACCATACAGGGATAATAGATGTAAATTAGCTGAGGCTGGGGTGTAAAGCGATGGGTGTGAGTGTGTGACACCTGTGGGCAATGTGGAGGGGGTTTTGCTTATTTAATTTATGGTGGCCTTACTATATATCAGAATGTCAACCATACAGGGATAATAGATGTAAATTAGCTGAGGCTGGGGTGCAAAGCCATACCCATACATGTGACATCAAGGTCAGCCAATCACAGTTAGCAACCCCACTGTGCCTTCACATGTGACTCACAATGGACATACCATCCCTGACAACATGCCCTGTATGGACAAATGACACTGACATCAGGGAATGCTGTTAGCATGCTATCATTGTAGGTGCAGGGTAAACCTGCTGACCATCACCAGTTCCTGCCACAGGTGGGCAAGACTGGCACATCTGATGATAATCTGTGTTCACAGCATGGGCCAGATACCCCAGGTACAGTTCCACATGTCACTGTACATGTATGTGGGAGGTGCACGCATCCTAGACACCATCCATGTCATGGACTAGGGAACAGATACATGGCAAGTGATGAACAGCATTGGCCACACACAATAGTCACCCAGGTGACTAGATGGGGGATGCAATACCCACCTGTGTGGGAAAATGCAGACACTACAGGCCTGAGCCACAATGCAGACCATTGTCATGTGGCCTGATGCCAAGGTATACCCATTGCCTACCCTTGTATAGCATGTTGGCACTGTTGACCACCACACACCCATGCAGACATGCACGCATGCATGTTAGAACTGGCACCCTGTGTGTTTGTGTGTGTGTTGTATGGTGCGTATGTCCACATCCACACCCACTACAACCCCCAGGGTACAGTGAAGCATGCTGTCTGATGTCTGACACCTCCTCATACTCACTGCCCATATGAACTCCATATGACCCCCTGTGGTGCATGTGATACTTGCACATTGATGTGTTGTGGCAATCCCATTAGTGATGAGTTGCAGTCCTGTCCCTGCCAAGTGTGTCAATGTGTGTGCGTCCCTGTGTGAGTGTGCCTGTGTTGACGCTGGCACCTGTTCATGCAGACAGGCATGTGTACATCACCTACTGTATATCTACTGTATCCCTGTTGCAGATGTCACTCACCATCACATATATGTTCTGAGTGCACCCCAGCAGATAATTGTGGTGCATCCAATAACTGTATTAAACTGTGATAACACTACATAGTTGTTGGGGGTTTAATACCTTGTGCTGGTAGGTGAGTGACACAAACATGCTTCAGTTTTACTCTCCCACCCCTCCCTGGCATGTTTTTGCCTCTGTCTGCCTTCCCCACTCCCTCTCTGGTGGATGTGGAGACCCACACCTGCTTTGCTTAGGCAGCAGCATGTGTAGCTTAAGTGATCCTCATGATCAGTTGATGGCCTCTGCATGAATTGCAGCCCTCCCCTAGCTGATTTCATGTGGAAAAGCTGTGGTAGCATTCCCTTTGCCAATTGCATGGAAACACACTCCAATACCTGGGAACATAATGGTGGTGTTGGCCCTTTTTTGTCACTGTGAGTAGGAACTAGATCTGTTGTTTGGCAAACAGTATTTCAGATGGATTGGGGATTTACCTCTAACAACATACACTGTGAAAAGTGGGCAACAAACAGGAGGGGGATGTGCCTGACCTGACTACAGACTGTAAGTGCTGCTATACTGCATTTGGAATAATGTTGGCTTCATAGTGTTTGTCTGGATATGCCTGTCATACATGTTGGAATACCTGCCATGTCAGTTCCATGTATATGAGGAATCCCCATCTTCAGGGTCATCTGCAGACTGGGCAGTGTTGTGCCTTTGGTCCCATGTGCTAGCCACAGTGCATCTATCTGCAGAATGCAGAAGGTAGTGTGAGGATTGCAGTCTGTAGATGGTGAAGGCCGTGACTGTTACTGACTTCATATCCTTCATAGGACATATGTTGCAACAAACCCCATAACAATGGTATATTTATGAGGTTATCACAGCAACATGTCTATACTGGCCCTGTGCATGTGCTGTCAGCCACACCTCTGTCAACCTTTGTACATATGTCATGCATGAAGTGGTGCATATGTGTTGTAGGTTCATAGGTTCATAGGTTCATAAGTAGGTACTAGGCTATTGGCCCTAGGGTCTATACAAGCCTAGCCAAAAAGGTACACTGGCTTTTGCCACCCAAGAAAATTATTTTCCTGTGCCACTGTCAAGCAGAACCACAGAGGTGATCCCCAGGGGGAATTTCCTATTATCCATCCAAACATCAAGATTTTTCTTGAAGAATGCTAATGAGGAGGTCTGTTTGACATAGATAGGTAATTTGTTCCAGATTATGGGGAGTCTCTGGGACAGAAATCTATCCCTCCAGAATGTTCTGTTTATTGTGATGATAAGGTTTAGGACCCTAGGGCGTGTAGCTCAGAGGGATTGGGATTTCTTTAAGTGGAGCATGTCCAACAGCTCTGGGTTTGACATAGCTTTGTATGTTAGGCAGAGATCACCTCTGAGTAGGCGATATGAGATGAAGTAAAGCTGGAGTTTTTTGAGACGTCTGCGCAAGGCATCTGTTTGAGGCCAGTAATCCTCTTTGTGAGGTATTTTTGTGGCCTTTTCAGTTGTTTTAGATGTCTTGTGAGGTACATACCAAAAGGGGAGTTGTACCCTATAATGGGTCTAATGAGTGATGAGTAGAGGGGAACAATGACCTCTTTTTTTCTGGATGAGAAACCTTTTGTGATGAGGTGTGCCATGTAGAAGGATTTCCTGTCCACTGTGGCAATGTGATTATCAAAGGAGAGACTACTGTCCACCTGTGTCCCAAGGTCTCTTATCACACTTTTGGTGTTATGTAGACTACCGCCTATATGGTAGTTCATGGGTACAGAGTTTTTACCAAATGGGATGACAATGCACTTTTTGGCATTGAGCTTGAAACCATGGTTTTGACACCAGGCATCTGTCTCAGTGAGACCATTTTGTAGGATGTCCACATCATTAGGTGTTTCGATTATGGCTCCCAGTTTTGAGTCATCTGCAAATTTAGTAAGCCAAAGACCTTCTCTGTTAACCTGTACTTCAGAGACGTAGATACCAAACAGGAGAGGACCCAGGACTGATCCCTGTGGTACTCCACTTGTCAATGGTCTGAAGTCTGATTTGGAGTCTGCTACTTTCACAGTGTGGGTTCTGTCAGTAAGCCAGTTGGCAACCCATCTTGTGACATAGGGATTTATACCTAGTTTAGTGAGTTTATCTATAATTCCAGAGTGGGGTATGGTGTCGAATGCCTTGGCGAGATCTAGATAGGCTGTGTGAACCACCTTACAAGTTTGTCAGGTTTAGGAGGCATGATCTGCATTTTACAAACCTGAACTGTGTGGGGTTCAGAGTTTGGAGATCTCCAATGTCTTTGTTTATGAGTTTCAGACCAGGCTCATCAGGCTAATGGGGTGGTAGTTCCCAGGGTCTGTTGTGACCCCCCCTTTGTGGAGTGGGATAACTGTCGTGGTGCACCATTCAATGGGCACAAAGCCTGAGGTGAGGCTATGATTGAGCATGGTACTTAGGTGGGGTGCCAGTTCATTCTGTAGTTCATGCAGAAGGCAGCCTGGGATGTTGTCAGGTCCCATGGATGCGGTGTTCTTGGCTTTGGAGAGTGAAGTTTTTACCTGTGCAGCCATGATTACAGGAACTTTGCATTCTTCCGGTATAAAGATGAGCCCTTTTGGGGGTGAGAAGGGGGTAAAGTTAGCACTGAACCTATCTGCCAGGATGTTGGCAATATCAGTTGGTTCTGTATATTTAGTGTCATTGTGCTGTAACTCAGAGCAGATCTGAGTGTTGCCATTGAGATTCTTGACATAGCTATAGAATGCTTTGTGGTTGTCTTTAGAATCAGTGGCGATTTTGTTTTCATAACTAACTTTGGAGGATTTTATGAGGGATCTCAGCTTCTTACTGAGGCTGACCAGGGAGTTCCTCCAATCATGGGATTTTACTCTTTTTTTGCAACAGTTTCTTTCTTCTGTTGTAGTGTTTGTTTATGGCAGAAGACCACCAGACTGGCTTCCTTTTTTTGGAGGATAGCATCTTGGTTCTGTTAGGGATAGCATGATCCATGCACTCATGTAAGTGCTTATAAAGTGCATTTGCGTAGGATTCAGCAGTCGTACCTCTATTTACCATCTGCATGGGTGTCGGGAAGTTTGCCACTTCTGTCTTAAGAAGCGTGAAGTTGGCTTTGGAGAAATATTTTACGGTTGTTTTCCTAATTGGGGATGGAAGCCGGATGTGGATGTCTAGGGTGATTAGCTTGTGGTCGGATCTGACCAATGAAGAGCTGACCTCTGGTGTGGAACATCGGTAACTCATGCTGGTGATGACCATGTCTAAGATATTGCTGCCCCTGGTGGGGATGTGGATAAGTTGATCCAAGGCATTGGAATTGATGATTTCCAGAAAACGTTGAGCAAAAGGGTTAATACATGAGTAGTTTTCCAAGTTAATGGTAGGGTAGTTGAAATTACCCATTATTAGAGTGTTGGGCTGTACCTTAATATTTTCCAGTCTATCAAGAAAAGAGGAGTGGGAATCCTGGGGCATGGTGGGGGGTCTGTAGCAAGCTACAATCTGAATTGCGGTTTTGCCCAGAGTTATTTGAACTTGGATAATCTCGGATGAATTATGCTGAGCAACTAGCTTGGAGGTGTGGATATCCTTAATAAATATGGACACGCCTCCACCTTTAGTGTTTCGGTCTGGGTTTGTTGGCCGAAAGGTGTGGTATGAATTATAGCCTGGTAATGCAGGGGTGCTCTCTGGAGCTTTGAACCAGGTCTCTGTCACTGCACAGATGCCAATGTTCTCCATTTTAAGGAGTGCCTCGAGTGAGTGCATTTTGAGGTTTAGACTTCTAGCATTGAGTAGCATTACCCTCAGATTTTGGTTGCTTGTACCTGTTACAGTGGTGAATTTGTCATTCGAACCTTGCCTAAAAAAGGCACTATAGGGGTGGCAAGAGCCTTTGCCAGTATCCGGAATCCCAAGGGCAACAGGTGCAGGCCATCTCTGGCAAAGCAGCGTGGTCTGTTGATCATATCATCCCAGGCAGACAGATACTGGATTCCCTTAGAATGACACTAGAAGCTTAACCAATTGTTAAAGTCAATAATTTTGTCCTTGTACTGTGATATCATTCTGGGTGATGGCAGGATGCTACTCAGGGCTAGGGTCATACCTGCCTGGGCTGCAAGATCGGAGAGCTCCTCCATGTCTCTTTTCATGTAGTCCATGGAGGTATGTCTCAGGTCATTCACATCAACATGGACAATGGCAGAGTCGTATTTGTACTTGTTGTAGAGTGACCTGAGTGCATGCGTAAATTGGAGCATCCTTCTACTGATTTTTGTGTGCGTTATGTGGCAGATCCTGGCACCTGACAGACAGCTGACAGTAACTTTTTTCTTGTTTAGCCTGCTGAGTGGAACATCAGTGTGCCTGACTATAGAGTCACCTATGACTAGAGTGTTGGGTACTTTATGCCTTATGGGCTGTAGTTGAGTGGCACACTGAGTATGTGGGTTATGCATCATTTGTGTTGTGTTGGGGGGGTGGAGGTTGCTTGCATTTCTGCTTTGGCGGTCTCTGTTGTTTGGGCAGATTTGTACTGAGAGCCTCCACGAATGTAGATGTGTGCTTTGTGCTTCTGTGTGTGTGTTTTGGTGGTGTAGGTTTTGAGGGACTATGTGATGAGTGTGGCGCGGTGCAAGTGTTTACCTTCTCCTCTTGACTGTCTAGTCCAGTGTTTGGTTTAGAGAGCTTTGCTTCCAGTTTGGCTATATAAGTGCATCTCTCACAGGTCGTAGTGGTGGGTGGTAGGAGGAGAGGGTTGTCTGTGTACATGAGGCAATTGCTGCATTGTCCCAAGATGCCCGGATTCATCAGGTAGATAGGAGAAAACACCGGGAGCTGACCTTTAGACATGCCTGAATAGGTGCTTATTTATTAAGTACGAAAAACTGTTTTCCTATAGACAAATGGAAAAAGTTGAGTGCTGTAGTAATTTGTAACTTATTTAGTGCTTACAATGAGTTCTGAACAAGTGCTGAGTTCAAAGAAACAGATTTGAGTGCTAAAACTAAAAAGCTAGCTAGTTGCAAGGGAAAATTTGATGAACAGACTTTATGGCACCAGGAATAGTTTAACCCCGGTTAAGTGGGGGGGGGGCTTAGGAGCTCACAAACAGTTCTGGACAAACAGTCTCAGACCTGCCACAGGAAAGGGGGGAAGCCAGCTTAGAATTTTTTTTTTCATTAAAAGTGGAAATGGAGAAAGCTGGAACAGAAGTTAATTCAACGTTAAGAATCTGAGTGGGTTGGCCTTCACAAATGTTCTCTATTAGATTGAATGAACTTGTGACACTAGACTGGGAGGAGTGTCACAGATCAAATATACAGTATGGGCGGGCAACTGCAAAGCCACCAAGTATAAGAACACACAACACTAGGGAGGGTGGGTGGATGGGAAAAATTACAGTTCCTAGCTGTAGCTACTAAATGAAAGTTTTAAAACAGATCAAGGAGCAAGCAGACTCTAGAGAATGCTTTTAACTGTAAACAGACAATTATAGTAATGCACACTATTACAGTTCCTAGCTGTAGAACACAGAAACCTCAAAAATAAAAAATGCACAGAAAAGCTTGGATAGAGCACTCACAAACAGAAAATATAACTCTCAGTATGAAAAAGCAATTTGCAGTTAAGTAATTCAGTAATGAAACTAGCAATAAAAAATACAGTTAAAACAATAAACTACATAAATGCAGTGAAACAATAAAAAAGCTTTATAACAGTGCAAAATGTATTAGATCAACTGTATAGCACAATTATAAGTTCATAGGTTCATAGGTTCATAGGCTAGTACTAGGCTAACTGCTCTTGCGAGCCATTTTAAGCCTAGCCAGTTATCCCCTGTGAGATTCAAACCCTGTACCTTGTGTTTGTAAGGCAAACACCTTAACCATTAGGCCACCCTCCCAACCAGAAATGCAGTTCAGTGGGGGGCGTGGCCAAGGATGAACACAGGATAGCAGCAGATTTCTTCAGCTCCACCAACTTAACTGCACTGACAGGAAATAATTACTTTAAAAATCAACTAATGAAATAATTTTCTTTCTAAATACTTTTGGAATATCAATTTCTTGAATAATATCTAAAAAAGAAAGAACATTTCAATAATTTTCCTGTCAGAAATCATCTTGGAAATTTCTCTTTCATCACCTCTGTTCAAAATGAGTTCCAGTAAGGCAAACAGTCAGGATTCCAGCATCAAGAAAGAGCTTCAGTCTCTGATATCTACTATTCAGCAACTAACAACCAAAGTGGACAAACTGGATACTAAAATTGATAACTTCATAGAAGAAACTACAAAACAAATGGAATTGTTACATCAAGACTTGCAACAACAGAAGGCTCAGATTACAGGCATAGAAGAGACTGTTAATGATATGGAGAACAGAATCCAGGAAGAAGAAATTAACATTGAGTTTTTGCTGAAGCAGAACACACACCTACAATCCAAACTTGATGACCTGGAAAACAGATCTAGACGTAATAATATTAGGATTTTTGGACTGCCAGAAAATATAGAAGGTAACAACATTACTTCCTTTTTAAATACTTGGCTTCCCAAAACTTTAGACTTGTCAGAAGCATTTTCTTTTGGTATTGAAAGAGCCCATAGGTCCTTATCTAATTTTAACTCTAACAAAAAGTATCCTAGATCAGTTATAGTAAGATTTTTATCATCTTATGACAAGGAGATGGTATTAAAATCTGCATGGGCTAAAGCATCTATTAAAATTAATGAGGCAACTGTGCGTTTTGACAATGACTATTCTTCCTTGGTAATAACTAAAAGAAAAGTTTTTTTGCCATTAATAAGAGAGCTTAAGAAAGCACAGTTCAAAACTTACCTTTTATTTCCTGCCAAACTAAACATCTTTTTACCTGATGGCCCTAGAATTTTTGAAAACTTGGACTCTGCTTTGCTGTATATTAAAAAAAATAAGATATTAGATAAAATAGAAGATATGGAATGGGCAAGTCCTTCGTTAAAGAGGATGGCAACAGGAACTTCTTGGAAGACTTCAAAGAAGCAAAAAAGACTAAAAAACAAATGACATGTTCTATATTTTTTTCCCTTCTCTCTTAATCTCTTCAAATACAGTTACTTCATGTCCAGAAAGCCACAAATATTTTAAAGATTTATTCAAAGTTATTTTTCTGTGTGCAAAGAACTGTTTTGGTTTCATAAATAGTCAGACTCTCTGAGGAACAAATAACATGCTATCAATCAACTTGTTTCTCTTTGTGATAAAGAGACCTAAGGTTAGTAATTTGATACATTTTCTTTCTCTTCTTGTTTTAAAATAATGGCATTCTTTATAAACTATGCATTTAGTGAGGGGTGGGGGAGGGCAAGGAGAGAAGTATGATGTAAAATATGGAAAAAGTGAAATAATAACTTATTAGTTCTTTAAAACTATATATGCTGTTTAAACACTGTTGCTAAATATTATATCATGACTTTATTGCTTATACATGATTACAAATAATATGTCATGATATAATTGAAAATAATTATAACTAAAATAGTTGTAAGTAATATGTTTCATGTTTTACTTTATTAATACAAACAGCAAGTAATATTTCTTTGTAGATACTCTTTGTAGCTTCCTTTTTTTCTTTCTTCTCTCTCTCTCTCTTTTTTTTCTCTACTCTCTTCCTTTTCTTTTTTTTCTCTCTCTCTCTTTCTCTCTTATAAGTACAGTTATATGCTTCTGATAATACTGATATATGTATATAATAAGATTTGTATGAGAAAATGAAATGGGGCATATAAAAATAAGTTGTATAATATGTTAAATAACTGTAGGCTTGGTTTTACTGTCATAGAGACTGTAATGACTTGTAAAATACTTCGCGAAGGTTTTGCACTGTTTAGTTTCATTTGTATTACTAAATGAATGTCAGTCATTTGTATTTACTAAAATTCCCGCCAGAATGTTAAGGGAGACAATTTGGGATGTGGGTTACCTCGTGAATAGTGTCCTCGAGTTGTTTTAAAAGCTTCAACACTCAGAATACATGCAGAGAAGCTGAATGCAGTCATTTTTAACTTTGACCCTGATTTCACACTGACACATCGCAGATTCATGAAGAACACTGTTCCAGGAAGTACAACTGCTGTAAATGCGACTTTGTGATGAAAAATGAACTTTATGACATCTAAATGTGAGTTATTCTTTATAACAACTTACTTATTTAAGATGTAATTTATAAAATATGAAAGTTATAATGATTTTAAATGATTCAGTATGCCATAGTAAGCAAGTGAGATATTTTAGAAGGCATAGAAGGTAAAACATATATACACATGTTTTCGAAAGCTTACATGACTGCAACATATTATTGTATATAAATACTTATGATTTAAACATATATAATGTTATAAATCATTTGACTTATCTAATTGACAAGCACAAGTATCATTATGATTATATCTTAGAAAAAACCGTCATGTGGCATATTTTAAAGCAGCAGTTCAGATATATAAAATACAGATGTCTTTCTTCACAATGATTTATGTATAACTAGGAATTTACATTGCTGTGTAGTATGACTTGTAAACATATGTATGAGTATAAATATTTTATTTACTGGCAATAATAAGTATGAGAAGAAAGCTTTGGTGCAAGTAATTTAAAGTTTTTAAAACTGTTAACTGCATTTCTATGGCAGAAAGTAGGAATACCCTAATATATGTAATGTCTGAACCATTATAGCCTAAGTTATTGAATCCAAATGAACATAAGAACTTATTTTTACAAACTTTTAATAAACTAATATATAGATATGCCCCTTTTTTTTTTTTTTTTCTCTCTCTCTCTCTCTTCTCTCTCTCTCTCTCTTCTCGGTTCCCATTATCAAGTTTATTAGAATGCTATTTTGATTATGAGTGTATTTTACAAAACAGATGTACATAGTAATATGAGCTGTTTCTAAATGTTCTTATTTGTTTATATGAAGCTGATTTATAAATTGTTTAGCTTTGTCTTACTAGATAATCTAATTAAATGAGGTTAACTTTTGTTAATAATAGTTAGTATTGAATTGATATGGTGGCAGCTGAGGTACTGCTGTTTAGGACAGGGGGATAACTTGAGTGGTATGTGCTACTCAAAGTTGGAGTTTTAACTCCAGGCTGGGTGCAATGTTTAATCCTAATATTATTTTCACCTGTTTATTGTTGTTTGTATATAGTTCTGACATCCACAACACATTTTATAAACTTATTGTCACTACAAATAAAAGTGAAGCTTATACAAAATCCCATAAGATTTTCAATAAATACAGCTATAATTAATGGTACACCTAAAGGAGGAGGTATAATATTATTTATTTTGTTAATTGTTATTCTGATTATATGTTTTATATGTTTATAAAAGCTAAATGATTTCTCTAAAAGGAATTTCTTTAAACATTGATGGACTGAATAACCCATGTAAAAGGGCAAGTTTAATGAGATACATTAATTTGCATAGGGCCAACTTAGTATTCCTTCAAGAAACACATCTCCTGAAAAAGGATATTGATAAATTAGCCACTAATAAATATACAGTCTTGGTTAGTTCAGAACACACTCAGAAAAAAAGAGGAGTGGCTATTTTATGGAATAAAAGTATGACCAAAAGATGATAAAGGAATGTTTTGTATGGTTACAATACAGATTAATGGAAATACATATACATTAATCAATGTATATTGGATACCAGGAATTGGCATTAATACAGTGAAACACCATCTCAATAAGATCATATCATTTTCTATAGGAGATATTATTTTAGCAGGTGACTTTAATTGTATCCTACATGAAAAAGATACTACTACTATAGGAAAAAGGAAAATTACATCTAATGCAAAACATTTAAAGGATTTTGTTAATTTATATCATTTGAATGATATTAATAATCAGATAGATTCAAAATCATTACCATACACTTTTTTTTCTAACAGATATAAAACTTATTCAAAAATAGATATAGTCTTTATTTCTAACCAGATGGTTGCAGACTTAATTAATTCTAAAATCATTTCGTGTCCTATATCAGATCATAATTCAATTGTCTTTGAGTTTATGATAAAAAGTACTTACAATGTTCAGATCAAAAGGATACCAACATACTTAACTCAACTAAAAGACTATAAAGATTATATACTTTCAGAAGTGCAACATTTTTTAGACTTAAACAATACACCTGAAGTCTCCATTGTTTATGTTTGGGATGCTTTAAAATCATATTTATATGGACAAAGTATCAGATGGTATAATAATAAAAGGAAATCTTGGGACAAGGAATTACTAGATATTCAAAGCAAATTAGACTCATACAAACATAATAATAAAGAAAATATTATGGACAAAAAGTCATTGAAGAAATAAACAAATTAAATGAGAAATACAAAGAAATTTTAACTCATAAAGTTAAAATAACATTAGATAAATATAAGTTTTTGTCTTACTCAATAAGTCCCAAATACTTACATAGACTTAAAAATAAAACAAAAAGGTTGAATAAACAAAATCATATCAAAGAAATTTTCTCTCCAAGGAAAAAGAAGAATGTTTCTAGTTTACCAGAAATATTAGATGAATTTAGAAATCACTTTCACAAAATTAATCATAATAACATTAACATGGAGCCTAAAGATAAAATAAAGAAATTTATAAATACAAACATGAACAAAAAACTTACTAAACAACAGACTAAACTAATGGATAAAAATATTTCATATACAGAGGTTATTACACAAATAAACAAGCTTAAATCAAACAAAGCACCAGGTAATGACGGTATTATACCAGAGATCTATAAAATTCTTCCCAAAACTACTTACTCATTAATACATAAGGTTTTTATTTTGGCCCAAAATGAGTTAACAACTCCCCCATCTTGGCAATACACATTTATTTCACCAATTTTAAAACCCAATAAAGACCCAACCAGATGCACTTCATATAGACCTGTTTCATTACTTAATGTTGACTATAAAATGTTTCTGAGTATTTTTGCTGATAGATTAAAGACAATCATCCCAGGCATTATAGATATAGACCAGACAGGCTTTATTGTAAATAGAAATACTTTTGATAATATAAGGAGAACTTTAACGTTAATTGATTTTGCAAATAGGAAAAAGAAAGATTTAACACTTATTAGTCTCGATATAAGTTCAGAATTTGATTCAGTAAGTTGGGACTACTTGTTTATCTTAATGAAGTGCACAAACTTCTCAGATGCATTTGTAAATCTAATTGAACATCTATATAAAGGAGCATTGGCTTACATTAAGATAGGAACATATGTCTCACAAAAAATACCCATTTTAAAAGGTACAAAACAAGGGTGTCCACTCTCTCCACTATTATTTACTTTAATAATGGAGCCTTGGGCTAATTTGATCAGAAACAGTGCTGATATAGAAGGATTTGAATTAGATGAAAATACAATATCTAAAATTCAACTTTTTGCAGATGATGTTCTAATTACATCAGCTGGATCTAACTCTTCTATACAGTCCTTATTTGATAAAATGATGGATTTTAAAAATATCTCTGGTTTAATATTCAATGAAGAAAAAACTAAAATATTACCAATATACACACGAAAAAAATGTCCTCATTAATGATTTTGACAAACATATACCCAACTCAGGTCAGATAACTTACTTAGGTATAATATTAACTAAAGATATCAAATCTATTATACATAATAATTATAGTACCTGTCTTCTTAATATACAAAATCTTTTCAATAGCTGGAACAATATGTTTTTTACCATGGAAGAGAGACTCACAATTATTAAAATGATAGCATTCCCTAAGATATTATACTTAATACAATTAATAATACTCCCACCTACAAAAATAATTATTAAGAAATTGAATTCACTAATGTTAAATTTCTTATGGGCACCTAATAGACCTAGGATTGCATTAAAGAAACATACTAATAGCTGGTCTCAAGGAGGCATTTCATTTCCAGACTTTAATTTATATACTATCTCTTCTATTATAAAAGTTATTACTTTGTTAATAGATCAGTCATATGTTGCAAGATGGAAGGATTACTGGGAACTAATTAGCATTCACTTCATGAAAATGTCTTTAATACATAACAATATTATTGTAAATAACCCCATGTTATGGTTACTAAAAGAATTTTGTACTTCATCCATTACACCAAAATATGTAGTTAGTTACCCATTAAACATTATTATCAGTTATCATAATTTTATATTCATGCATCCTAAGTATAAGGAATGGAATTTTATTCTATTCCCTATAATGTATACACAAGGTATGCTTTTGTCAACCACCTCTGAAAGAACTCTTTTAGTCACAGATAATGATCTAAAGTATTGGTATCAGTTGCTGTCTGATAATAAAGTAAAAAATTTAGACTTCTTAAAGCAAGAATTTGATTTGAGAGAAACATGTTGGTTAGAAATTCAGACTTTTAGACAACATCTTATTAATAAAATTGATTTAATGTATTTAACAGTTAAAAAATCTGTTCCAATACTGATTGATTACTTGATATTAAATTCACAACATAGAGTTTCTGATAAAGGTAAGCTCTCATACATACATAAAATTATCAGAGAAGAAATTCATTACAGTTCAGATACCTATTGGAATTATTTCATTTCCATTAATGGTGAATCACCAAAACAACAAGATAAACAATATATATTGGAATCTGCTTATAAAACTACTTCTTCCATTAATTGGAGACTTTTTACTTGGAAATCTTTACATAGATCCTTCTATACACCTTTAATGATGAATAAAATAAATAATAAAGACAACTTATGTAAAAGATGTAATGTAGAAATAAATGCTGATTGGGCACATATGTTTTATGACTGTATAAAATTGAAGGAATATTGGAAGTTAATCAATGATTTTTGCAGGCCCTTTTCACAGATAATTTCATTGTTTCTAAATCACTTATATTATTTAACACACCTGTTCCTAAAAGTGTTAAAAAAAGTTAAACTTCCCTTATTATGGTCTATTCTAGCAGTGGCTAGAAAAATAATAACCAGAAATTGGATTTCAGATACCCTCCTTCATTTAATGAATTTAAAAATGTTATGACTGAAGTGTGTCATATGGAATTGATGACAATAAAATCAAGAACTACTAGAAAAACATCTTATTATATTATATGGGATACTTTACAAAACCTGTTAAAAAATCTTAGTCTCAATATCATGACATTATAGTTTAATCAATTGATTTGATTTGTAGTGGATGTCTTTGTAAATACGTTGGTTATTTTATTGAATGTTATAACTATTTCTATTTTAATTGCTTGTATAAAATTGTTATGATATTTATTTTGTATGTTAAAAACAATAAACTTGTTTAAAAAAAAAAAGAAATGCAGTTCAGTTAAATAAGTGTAAGAAATAACTTATCCTGCTCTTGGAATCTTAAGGAATTTCCACTTGGTTTCAGTAATGCAATGCAATCCACAGCCTGAGCAATAATAGCACAACCTTTATAAGAGACAGGGTTTATATACCATTAAGAATGGAAGAGTTGGAAGATCAAATTACTACTCAGCCCCTGCTATTACCCAATCACTCGTACTACAGAAGGTCAGGAGACCTTGTTACTCTCAATAATAATAAAGACAATCAGCAGAAAATGGCTGCCAGAAACTCAAACAAAACTACTAGCCTAGACAACAGGCCACTATCAAGATTATGCCACCTGAGCAGAACACAGAAACCTCACGTTAAAATCATAGAAAGAACACCCACAAAGAGAAAATACAAGTCTCAGTATTAAAAAGCAGTTTACAATTTAGTAATTAAATAAAAATGCAATTATAGTAATGCACACTATTACAGTTCCTAGCTGTAGCCACTAAATGAAAGTTTTAAAACAGATCAAGGAGCAAGCAGCCTCTAGAGAATGCTTTTAGCTATAAACAGAAAATTATAGTAATGCACATTATTACAGTTCCTAGCTGTAGAACACAGAAACCTCAAAAACCAAAAATGCACAGAAAAGCTCAGATAGAGCACTCACACACAGAAAATACAACTCTCAGTATGAAAAAGCAGTTTACAGTTAAGTAATTCAGTAATGAAACAGTATCTAGCAATAAAAATACAGTTAAAACAGTATAAAACAGTACATAAATGCAGTGAAACAATAAAAAAGCTTTATAACTGCACAATGTAGTGGATCAACTGTATAGCACAATTATAAGCGTTTCAGAAGTGCAGTTCAGTAAAATAAGTGCAAGAAATAACTTATCCTGCTCTTGGAATCTTAAGGAATTTCCACTTGGTTTCAGTAATGCAATGCAATCCACAGCTTGAGCACCATAAATAGTGTCATCATATCTGATAACAAGCCAGTGATATGTCAGATTGCTACACATGTCATGTACAGTAGGGGTTATATTTCATGACATAACCTGGACATTCTGTGGAGGTTTGCACAGTACTGAGATCTGTATAGTGATGGTGAATGTCAGCAGTGTATGTATTGTTAATATGTACCTTAGCCTGTGTACAGACTGTGGTGGATGTCATTGTTCTAGCTCACCTTCTATCTGATGTTACATGCTGCCCAACTGCATGGTACCATTTTGGCATACATGCAAAATCCACTTATCAGCAGGAAGCCAGAACAGCAAGCCACAACACACACCAATAAGGCAAAAAGTGTTTAATTTTAAAGCGCTTTTCGTCACCACAGTTAAGCAACTTCTTCAGAAAACATATTCAATACAAATTACTGTCATTTAAAAATAGTAGGTTAAGGTCACATGGTGAACTATATCCCCACCTCCTAAACATTTAAAAAGGTATACCCGTTTTTAAACTACTGAAAAACAGTTTCTATTAAAATAATAAAGAGCATTGTTGCCTCTTTTGTAAAATTACTAAAAATTGTTATAACATCACACAATAAGTCTAACAATAATGATATACAACAGATGTTCTTACTTACATCTCTAGAATAGTGGACACTAAGGTAAATCAATAATAAAATCAGTAATTAATTTCCTAAATTCTAACTTCTAAAATAAACCCAACTAGCGTACTAAACTCCTCAGCTTAAGCAAACAAAAAATGTTACATTAATAATTAAGGCCAGGGTAAGCAAATGCATTGAGACAAATCTGCCACAATAACTCATGTTCTTCTAAAATTAAACCGGTAGGGCCCCCTCTCGGGTTGATAGAGAGTTGCTCAATAGCTGTAAACACAAAATTGTGGCCAGCATTATGGTAAACATGTTTAGCTAAAGAGTTTTCCAAATTTTTAGTAGAAATAGCATAATTATGTTCGTATATCTTGTCCCGCAATCTATGCTCGGTCTTACCCACGTAGAAAGCGAAACAGCATACGCATCTTGCTACATACACCTCAAATCTGAAATTACAGTTAAGTTTAACTCTAATGTCAAACTTAAAATCATTAATCACTAAATTGCTGCCAACTCTCACAAATCTACACATCTTGCAACATCCGCAAATGGTCATACTTCACCTTCTTACTATATCACCTTGGTTGTTATTATCTAAAAGGTTCTTCATTTTGGCATACATGTTTGTAGAGTCATACACACACATGTCCCATACCACAGGCAGCCATCAGACCAAACTGTGCAGCAGCCCAGTATATGCAGGGTCATTCTGTGAGTGGCACATATGAGGATGGTGTAGAACAGATAGTCCATATTCTGTAATATTATGCTAGCTTACCATATGTGGCTGTGTCCTCATTGGTTGTAGTTATGCACTTTCACACAGGTGTATCTTACCCTGAGCAGTGACATGGCTGTTGAGCCTGCTATATATGCAGGTACATGTGCATTCCTCCATACGAGATGTAGGCCAGTGTTGTGCCAGTCTGCCTGTAGCCTACACAGTGCATTGTTACATGCCTAGCAGCTTAGTGTACTTACCCAGTGAGATCTCATGTGCAGATACTTGTCAGATGTACCGCTGCCGGGCCTCCCTTAAACGTCATGTATGTCAGACAGAGCATTGGGATGCTGTACAGACGTATGTCAATATCTAGTGGGTAGTATGTGGCCTTGGCACCCCTGTACCAGCAGTCATTAAGTGTCAGGCCAGACATGAGTGTTGGAATCCAAACCCTATAGTGGCATATGTATACCAGTCGTTATGTGTTATACCCATCTACATGGCTGTCTACATCCATATTGTCAGGCCTGGTACACATGTTGTGCACTAAGAGATTATAGGTATACTTCTGGACTGTACATTGTGTGTCTGAAGTTCCACATATATTGGCCAATATCTCTGCTGCACTCTACAGGAGCATTACATGCTAGTGGCGGTACTTTTTAATGATTTCCTTAGGATGTCTGTCAGTAGCCAATGGCACACATGTCATAAGCAGATGTGACCTTACACCCACACCATGTCTGTGAAGACAATCCCAATGACAGTAGCAATAGTCTAGTAATATACCTGCTATACATACCTGACATTCCCTTGCACTACAACTGTGGGACTATAGGGGCTGGGGTAGGGCTACACTCCATGTCCAGGACATATGGTGGAAATATATGTACATATACTTATCCAAATAGATATATGTATATGATTACACATGTGTAGTACTTCCAATTACCACCGCCATGGCAACCACCCACTATGAATCCCTACATCATGTGGGTGTGGTCCCTTTACATTTCCTGTGTAATGGACATCCTTCCTGTATGTGGCCATCAGTGTTACAGACAGCAGGTAGCAATACCACTTACAGGAGAACCTGCACGCTCAGGGCAGCCACATATTTGTAGGAGGAACAGGAACTACAGACACACTGTGAGTAGAGTTGTGATATACTTTATATAGTACTGGTGTTACAGGGTGCATGTGTACATACTAGTTCACTTTGGAATGCAGTCTGTCTGCATAGCTCACTACTGTGGGCCTATCCTCTTGCTGGACAGCAGTATGCCTATCATGTGTTGTCTGTCCACCACAAAGGTCCTGTGTTAGATATTACACTGGCAGTGTGCGTGCTATCAGTACATGGCTACATCCATTTCTGTTCCTAACCTCAATTCCCTGACTAAGGGTACGTTGCAGACTATCCTGTAACACCAGCACCTTGCTTAGTGTATGGCAACACTGTTCCACATATGTGCCTGTGTTCCAGCCTCTGTCCTCCATCCACATACCAAGCTTTGCACATATGTCATGCTGTTGAGGGTTGTTCTGTAGTGGACTGTGAGTATATCACACTGCCATTGCTGTCATTAGTCCACTGCTGTTGTATCCCCCACACATACAGTGGGGCTGGGGCCATATATGTGTGAGCTTCACCTACACAATACATGTGTGCCATTATGCACTCCAGAGGCCAGTGTATGTAACAGTGGTATATGGGCCTGCAATATGGAGTCTAGGTGGGGAGCACCATAAATGACCTAGGCTGTTACAACATGTGGGGGTATCAGGGGTGAGCTGCCGCACGGTATCTGGATGTACAGTACCGTGTACTTCACCTATATTTACATTACTTACTTGAATTGGTGTACTGCAAGCCTACTGCCTCCTACCATACAGACTGTTCTGTTTGTTGGTGTACTCGTGATGGTGTCAGTTATGCCTTGTTATGTACCAGTTACAACTCATGTGATCACATGACGTCTTTACCATCTACTGAGTTTGTACAGAGTGTAGATAGAGGCTGCTGAACTACACACCTGCAGTAGATACTGTTGATTGTTTGGTATCCTGTGGCCCAGTCTGTCTTCACTAATGTACAATTTGAAGGGTGTGGACTGCACAGCAACAGTTGTGAACCTTTCCAGACTACTGTATTAGTGTAACTGTTTCACAGTTGCAGTTCTCTGTTTATATGGTTGTCAGTGACTGAACAGCTATGTGACATGGCATGTAGAACTGTAATAGTACACAATTAAACGTTTCCCAGTTCTGCAAACCTGTGTATGGCATCTTTCCTATGACCTTTCTATGGGTATATGTTGCAGGCAACAATTGGCAATTGTATGGGTGGCCAATACAGTGTACAGTTGTTCAGGTGTTAACTGTAGGCATAGTGGCCGTTCCATATTGTGTGCACCTTCTACATATGTATCATACTGTACATATTTTTGCTTGTGTATGTGTAGTCACATGTATACATATATAAATATATATATATATATATATATATATATATATATATATATATATATATATATATACCGATCCAAAAAACCTCAGAGCATGTATTAATGGGAGGTGCTCAGGTCAATAAACACCACACGCAAAAAAAAGTGCCTCCAGACTCATTTTTTTGCATATAACAGGATTATCATACATTGAAGCATTGCTTGGATGAGTGCTGGTTTCTTTTGTGTGTGTGTGTGGTATATATATATATATATATATATATATATATATATATATATATATATATATATGTATATGTATATATATATATATATATATATATATATATATGTGTGTGTGTGTGTGTGTGTGTATATCTGTATCTGCATATCTGTGTCTGTGTATCTGTATCCTGGGAATGTTGATGCCTTTCACATATTACATGTCCTATGGGAGGCAGACTGTACTTGGTAGTGTACTGCAGGGTGCACGTGTTTGGCTGTGGGGGGATGCCTATTTGTACAAGCCGTATATTGTGTGGGGCCTCTCAACCCCATTTACGGTGCATGTGGACATATGTGTATTTGTTTATCTGCCATTGCTATCTACAGATGTATGGCCATATATACCTATATAGATATATATATATCTGCTAACATATATACACACATATATATATATCTATATATATTATATATATATATATATATATATATATATATATATATATATATATATATATATATATATATAAAACCATGTCCATATATACCTACATAGATATACATATATATATCTGCATACATATATGTAACGTGTTGTGTATATGTAGACATATAGGTGTAGACACATATATGTGTCGATTTAGGCAAATGCATGTATATATGTGCATATATATTGATATATATGTATATAGTGTTAGGAATATATATGGGCGGCCACGGTGGTGCAGTGGTTAGCATTGCCGCCTCACAGCAAGAGGTTCTCCGGTTCGATCCTCGGCTGGGGTGCCTTCTGTGTGGAGTCTGCATGTTCTCCCTGTGGTCGCGTGGGTTTCCTCCGGGTGCTCCGGTTTCCTCCCACATCCCAAAGACATGCTGCAGGTGGATTGGACACTCTAAATTGGCCCTAGGTGTGCGTGTGAGTGTACCTTCTGTGGAAGGTTGGGCGCCGGGCTGGCAACTCGACACCGTAAAACTCCACTGCCATTCAATGTGCGGACAAGGTGATCCGCTGTGGCGACCCCTAACCGGGAAAACGGGAAAAGCCGAAAGAAGAAGAAGAAGAAGAAGTGTTAGGAATATATATATATATATATATATATATATATATATATATATATATATATATTGTATCTGTTTAGTTAGTTATTAATATCGTTACACACACAGACATCTAGGTGTTGGTATACATTCTCTGTACTGTTGCATGACAGGACCAGATGATATGTTTCTGGAAATAGTGAATGTCTTTTTATCTGTCATGGCTTAGTGGTAAATCACTTTGTGTATGGAGTGCAATGTCCTGGGTTCAAGACTTGCAGAGGCAATTTATTTTGTTGCTGGGCAGAACACAGATGGATACAGAGTTATAGGCACTTTAAAGCATTTGTACACGGGTTTGAACGGAGCTAAGCACTGCTAACCTCTGGTTACAGTTTCTCATACTCTGTTTGCTTTTAAATTGCTTAACCTGCATAGGCATAACTTACCCCTGTGCAAGTAAGCTTAAACCCAATCACTGATGCTTACAAATGCCTACTCCCGCTTACCCCCGCACTAATTTCTTTAAAAGAAAAGAAAAAATGGTTGATAAGAAAGTGTTGAAAAAGGGGCACAAAGAGGGCAAGACAGTAAGGGAAATAGCTAGGCATGTGCAGAAAGGGTGTAGGAAAGGTCCATAGCTGCCCATTTCTTCTACAGCAACAGCTGTGCATATGCACTGTATTTGGAGGTTGACTTGGAGCCTAAAATCCCTGGGAGAGGGGTGAGAACACCATAAATTTATTGTGATGCCAATTAGATCAGATTACATGTGTCCAGTGGACATGTGTTTGAAATGGACAGCTATGTATGGGGCATGATTTTTTTGTGGGAACAGATTGCCCTTTTATTTTTCAGGTGAGAGTGGAATGTTGCGGAGGGGTAGTAGGTATAATTGGGGAGGTAGGTTGGGTAGGTTAACAGACAAGACAAACAAGACACATACAGGGGCAGTATATGACTCGTGGAGGCTAAACACTTTGGACGGAGAGGGGTGTTTGGAAGTCGCAAGCCCATGAGCCCCCAAATGCGAACAGTGGGACTGAGGTCCCCACCCATGAGCAGTCACCACTTCACCTTCACAGCCCCAAAGGTGGCTGTGCTGGGGGCTGTGTAGGAGGGGCAGGCTCACCCTTTAATTGCGCCACTCGGCCCTCAAGCTGGCATAGCCAGTCTCGAAACTCCAGATGGAGCTTCCTATGCACCACAGCCCAGACATGTTGGTGGACGGCAGGTTCCCCTCCACGCCCGCTACCAGGGGGTTGAGCCCCAGCCAATGCAGCGGTTCCACCCAAAAGTGGCACAGGGCCCACGGAGGAGGTGGTCCCAGGCTGGGCCCCAGATGTGCAGGTGCCTGGTGCCATGGCCAGCTGAGGTGGGACAGGTGAGTTCGCTGGGACCGGCCTTCCGATATGAGCTATGTTGTAGCAGGTTTATGACAGATTGGGTTAGTAACAGTCAACAGCATTCAGGATTAGTTATAACAGCATGCATGGGTATTCACATTAATCCGAAACACCAGATGTAACATAGTTGCAGAGCAAGCAGAACACATGCATATATGGAACAACAGTGGCCATTACAAGAGCATGCAGGTTTCATTGTTGGCAACAGGCCACCAATATGGGTGTATTTTAACATGGCACATGCATAGAAACAAATGTGAATATTTATAAACCATTAGGACATATGTCCCAACAAATGTTTGGAGTGTACACATACCAGTTGAGGAGTGACATTGCGTTATTTCACACATATGGTAGGGGTGAGAGACAGAGTTCAATTAACAACTAATATATCCTTGTAGTTTTCATAACATTCTTAGTCACTGTAGTGATCTTTCCCTTACATGTATTATTACACTGCCCAATGGCCTTATATTGTACACTGGTATGTTTATAGATTATTATATATGTGACCTGAGTCTTACATACAGGCATGACACGATGCAGGTGTTAATGCAACATATGTTGGGTATTGCTGTCATACACTTTGGGTGAGGTGCTAGAATGATAGGTATGTTTTCATATACATTCTAAGACTATGTACACATTTGATTATCAGTTATATGTAATTAACAGCTGCCTAAATTTCTGGAATCATCACACTGCTTTTTCAGGGGAACAGGGTATCAGGCTGGTGATATGGGCAATTTATCTGGACATGCTGGACAGACTGGAACAGTTGTGGGGTATGAATATGTATACAACTGTCTATCTGAGCATTCTAGCATATTCTGTACAGTTGCTGGGTGTAATTATCCATACAGCTTTCTATCTGAACATTGCAACAAAATCTGTACAGTTGTGTGGTATGATAATGCATACAACTTACTAGCACTCCCAGAATTCAATGCCCTACTGTGTGTGACAACAAAAGTTTAGTTAACATCACAGTGCACTGTGCCATCAAAGGAGTTGATGTGAAGCTTTCTACTGTTTTCTATCTAAGTCTCCCTCACTTGCACAATATGTCTGACCTGCTGGCACTTCCAACATTGTTATATAGAACTTTATACACATTTTATCTGCATACCACAGCATGGGTAACACTGCTTAATACAACAGTATTATTTATAGTATGCAACAGTTCAACTACATATGAAGGAAGAGTAAACAGAAGCACTCCAGGGCTTATACCTTTATTCATAGAATATTACACATTTATTCCTACTGGTATGACACTTTCTAAGGCTCTTATATTTATTTGTTATGACAGTACATGCAGAGAAATACTAACCTGCCTCGCAATGCAGCCTTTGCAACCTAGCATCATGGGCTTGCTGATTCACAGCTCGCTCATCTGCAGCTGTCGGAGGAATACAGTGATATTTAGCCATACCTATCCATAGTATACACAAGCTAGGCAATTCGTAACTACTTAGTGGAATGAGTACTTACTCAATACTGGGGCATTAGCCATCTGCCGAGACTTCTGGATCCACTGTTCCAGTACATCCCCCCCTCCGCCACTTCAGGTTAGCATGGTGGTGCTTGACGTACTCACCAGTTCGGGGGATACCTGTAGCACTGGTGAGGTCATGGGCAAGGCTGTTCCAGGCCTCCATTTTATACTGCGAGCCCTAGTACTGGTCCTGCAGTAGTCTCTCCTCATGGTGTTTTAACAGGAGCCATACCATGAGTTTTGACTCCTGGATGCCCTAGGGCTGAGATCTAAAATGAGTGCCTTCACCCACACCAGCCATTCTGTCTGCAGTAGGAAGCTACAACCAGTTATGGAACGTATTCCCACCTGTGTGGTTTAAATACAGCCAATTACCCACACATTTCTGTGATTGGTCGGCTTTAAAGAGGCTAAGCTATGGGCACACCTGCTTACTTAAGGTTGGCAGTGCTTAAAGGGGTAGACAGGTAGGCAGATTGGATTGACTCCACTACACACTGCTTACTCTTACTAAGTTGAGCTGTGCTGCTGTTAGCATTGCTTAATAGTTACTTTGCACTATATGTGCCTTTTGACAGTGATATAGTTTTCATTACAGGTTATATATGTGTCTGGTATCTTTGATTTACGTGTACATACACTGTATAGGGACCTGGGGACTTCTACACTTTATTACAGTAGCACCTCACATCTATGCTTACTGTAGTACTCCAGTTCACATATTTATATTATGTAGCAAGTTATACCACGTCACACTGTACATAGATTCAGTTCACGTTTGGTTTGATTTTCCTGAGGTGAGGATCAGTTTGCTGATACCTCATTCATCTGTATTGCTATGATGGCTTAGTGGTTGACTACTGTGACTATAGTGTACAGGGTCCTGAGTTTGAACATAGCAGAGCCAGTTTATTTTGTTGCTAGGCAGCACATGCGAGTTTGCATGGGTTTGTGTGACGGTAAGCACTGCTAACCTCCGGTTACAGTTTCTTAAACCAGTTGGCTTCTACTTTGCTTAATCTGTGTAGGCAATGCTTACCACAGCCCACACAGGCATACTCCCAACTGCTGTCACATACCCCCATGATACTTCATGTACATGTCAGTTTTATACATGCTTACGTCAGGTGTACATGTCAGGTATGACTGTTCACGAAGGTCAGTGTAAGGTTAAGTGGAATTCCAGTTTAGCATTTCTGGTTAGGCTACACTCAGGTATTTGGGTTAGGTTTAGGTATGCCATACCTGTGTTGTAGAGTACATGTGAACTGTGGAAGTGTAGGCGGGTAGGTGGAGGGGGGACATTTGAACTGTACAGTAGGCCATTCAACTGATTGGTGGGGGAATGGTAGTTCAGGTTTGCAGGGTGTTGGGATATGTATGCAAAGCAGGAGAGAAGGTGTCAGAGTCAGTAGTTGGTGTAGGGGTCTGGAGTGTTGGGGGTGGCAGACTTTGCCAGGTGGTGATCCAAGTATGCTTGGGTTTTCCCTTCATGTGTTTTTACATGTGTAGAGTGGGACAGCTGCGGTAATACACCTGGGTTGGGGGTTCCAGATTCTGCCAATATAGTTGTGTGCAGGGTGTCACCTACTTGTGACTGTGAACATTACTACGAATGCAACAGGGGTTGATAGGTAAGTGGTGTTATTGGGCCATACAGAGGGGCTGATATTAGGGGACATGTCCAGGGATGTGCAGAATGGCTTACGGTAAGGTCCACAGCTGGCCATTTCTTCTACAGTGACAGCTGTGTATATACCTTGCATATTGGGGTAGTTCTGGACAATAACACCCCTGGGTGGGGGTGAGGGCAGCAACATAGCTCTCAACCAATCAGAGACATATCTCAGCAGAATCAGGGACAACTCCTCAAATAATCAGGGACTATCAGGGACATTTTCTAAATATTTGTAGTATTAACCTGAAACATTTACAGAATAAGAAAATGTGGATTAATATAGGTTTTCTGATGTGAAACGTCTATAACTCTGAATTACTATAATTATTTATTAAGGGCAATTCATCACCTTTTCTTCAGCACACACCGGTTTTCAGGGGGATTAAGAGGGACAGACCTAAAATGAGAGTCTATATCACAGACAGTTGAGAGGTCTGGACAGCATTGATACCTTGTGATGCCAATTAGTTCGGCCTACATGCCTACAGTGGGGTGTTGCGACCAAGTGTTCTTTGGTGTCATTTAGTGGGTTTGCAACAACACATCTAGTTATACCGTCCTTTGCCATGTAAACTAGACTTTGCTGCAGTGGGACTCATACCAGGCGTGGCTGCTCGTTAGGCGTTGGCTCTGCCCAATGCACACTATTGCTTACATCCCTGGGGCGGTCCGAATAGACTCACTCCAGCAAACACCTGCACACCTAGACCCATAATTACATACCCATAGTTCCCCCACCAGCACCTCCTCTATAACACTCATCCTTACTCTGGGTGCAGGTCGGGTATAAACACAAAACTACACACTACCCACTCTCCACTTCACGGGACCCATCTCGTATGTTGTCTCGACCCATAGTTCATCAGGCTTTCCCACCCTTGTAGTCTGGGTATGTACATGCCCTGCCTTGATAGATTGTCGCACAGGCTTCCTCCTATAACAAGACAATTTTTGGGGTGTCCCACAAGAGACGCTCCTGTCTCTGTTCCAAGATTAGACTTCTTGGATCCAATGTGTCCCCCTCCTGGTTGTATCCTGCCTGTGGTCTGGGGAGCAAAGGATTGTTTACATTGTTTGTGGGTTTGTTTGTATATTTCCCATGTCCGACTTGGGGGGTTCATGCTACGTGTTACATGTTTCTTGTTTGGGCCCCTCACCTCCATTGGCATGGCCTGTGAACATATGTCATTCTTAGGTGCTGTATCTTATCATAGTTATATATCTGTGTATATCTACACACACACACACACACACACACATATATATATATATATATATATATATATATATATATATATGTATGTATATATGTATATGTCTGTATATATATATATATATATATATATATATATATATAAGTTCATAGGTTCATAGGTTCATACTAGGCTATCTGCCCAAGGGCATTTATAAGCCTAAATAAAAAGACTCGACTGGTTACAAGGTCCTTCAAAAATCACTCTGAAGTCACTAAAGACGTTAAAATTTAATCAGAAGCTTTCAGGCTATCCACCCTTCATCAGCATATAAAACTATTGAATTCATCACATTTAAATAGAGGTACAAATAAAGTCACATGATCAAGCCAGCCATACAAAGTACACATATACTTTAACATCAATTAAGCCATAAATTATGCATAAATAAATACATTTCAACATATTCAAATCATATAGTACTTATAACAGCTTACTAATAACTATATAAAATATAGAATGACATTAGCAGTAATGTGAAAATGTTACAATACTAAAATCCTAAAAAATTCAGGTTTGGATATAATAATTCATCATATATTTTCTCTCTGCCTTTTTATCAATATGGGTTTCAGACTAACAGTTCTATTCAAGCCTGGTGGTGTATCAGCTTGTAGCTTTACTATCCATTCATATTCTCTTAATTCTAAAATATTATTTACATCACCCCCTCTTAACCCTATATTTAACACATTTATGCTCCTAAACTTAAATGTATGTGCGTGAAACTCCATGATGTGCCTATACAAACCATTATTCTGTACTTTCCTTTTTATTTCTGACCTGTGTTCAGTTATATGGCCTTTTAACTTCCTTATCGTCTTTCCTACGTAAAATGCCATACACTGTGTACATGTCGCTAAATATGCTAATTTTGTCGTATTACAATTTGCTTTACAATTAAAAGTAAACTTTTCCTTAGTAACAGGATGTTGAAAACATTCATTTGATTCAAAAGTATGTATGCAGCATGTACAGTTGTGGCATTTATATGTTCCCACTCTACTTTGTGATGTCACTTCTTTATTCTTAAAATCTTTGTAACACAACATCTGTTTGAGTGTCTGATGGTTTCTATAGGCAAATCTGGGTTTCAAACCTATCAAATCCTTTATTTCTGGCATTGCCATTAGTATTATCCAATTTTTTTCTATAATTTTACATACTTCCTTTGTATTCCCATTGTATGTAGTTGCATATCTCACGATACTATTATTTTTATTTGTTTTTTGTGGGCCCATTTCCTGTGTTGATCCTAATATAATATTACTAAAGGTGGGTCTATATTTATCCTTCCTACCTAAAAGTACCTCATTGTATATACTATTTATACTCTGTAACGGATAACCATTCTTTATAAATTCTTCCTTCATCCTATTAGCTTGATCTATAAAATTATTGTCTTCTGTATTTAATTTACTGACTCTTATTAACTGTGGTTTGAGAATTCCCTTAAATGTATGCAGAGCGTGAATACTACTCCTTTTTAAATACCTAGCCGCATGTACTTCTTTCTTATACACCATAGTTTCCACTTTATCTTGTTTCCTATATAAATTCACATCTAGGAACACTATATTCTGGGACGAAGAATTCATCTTAAATTTCAGAAAACTAGTGGTGTTGTTTAGATATGTAACATAACTTTCCAAATCTGTGGTCGTTCCACTCCAGATGAAAAAACAGTCATCCACAAATCTACAATAACATTTCACATTGCTATTGAGCCTACTGGTATCGCTTAACACATATTGTTTTTCCCACATACATTTAAGGTTTAGGAGCATAAATTTGTTGAATATAGGGTTAAGAGGGAGTGATGTAAATAATATTTTAGAATTAAGAGAATACGAATGGATAGTAAAGCTACAAGCTGATACACCACCAGGCTTGAATAGTACTGTTAGTCTGAAACCCATATTGATAAAAAGGCAGAGAGAAAATATATGATGAATTATTATATCCACACCTGAATTTTTTAGGATTTTAGTATTGCAACATTTTAACATTACTGCTAATGTCATTCTATATTTTATATAGTTATTAGTAAGCTGTTATAAGTAATATATGATTTGAATATGTTGAAATGTATTTATTTATGCATAATTTATGGCTTAATTGATGTTAAAGTATATGTGTAATTTGTATGGCTGGCTTGATCATGTGACTTTATTTGTACCTCTATTTAAATGTGATGAATTCAATAGTTTTATATGCTGATGAAGGGTGGATAGCCCGAAAGCTTCTGATTAAATTTTAACGTCTTTAGTAACTTCTGAGTCATTTATAAGCCTAGCCAGAATGTGTTTGGTTTTCGCCACCCATTTTAAATTAATTTTGCTATGCCCTTTTTCGAGGTTAGTATACTGTGCCTCTGTCTAACAGTGACACAGAAATGATACCCGGGATAAACCTACGATCTCCCATCCACTCATCAAGATTCCTCTTGAAGAGAGTCAATGAGGGACTCTGCCTAGCCTGGACTGGGATTTTATTCCAGAGTGAAGGGAGCCTCTGGGTTATGAATCTGTCCCTCCAGCATGTCCTATTTATTTCAGTGCTGAGGTTCAAGTCTCTCGAGCACGTAGCTCAATGGGATTTGAATTTTCTGAGGTGCAGCATGTCCATTAATTCCGGGTTGGACATGGCTTTATACATCAGGCACAGATCGCCTCTGAGCAGGCAGTATGCCACTGAGTAGAGCTGGAGTTTCTTTAACCGGGCAGCATATGGCATCTGTTTGAGCCCTTTGATCCTCTTGGTGAGGTACTTTTGGGGTCTTTCCAGTTGCTGCAGGTGTCTGGTAAGGTACATCTCAAAAGGGGCATTGTACTCAATTATGGGCCTGATGAGGGATGAGTAAAGAGGCACGATGACCTCCCTTGATCTAGATGTGAATCCATTCATGATTAGGTGGGCTATATAAAATGTTTTTCTAACCACTTTGGCCACGTGGTTGTCAAATGAGAGATTGCTATCAACTTGGGTCTCGGGGTCCCTAATTACTTCTTCCGTACTTAATGGATTACCACCTATGTGGTAATTTGTGGGCACTTTGTTTTTGCCAAAGGGGATGACTATACACTTTTTGGTGTTTAGCTTGAGGCAATGGCTCTGGCACCAGTTGTCTGTTTCTATGAGGCCCTTTTGGAGGATGCTTGTGTCGGCTGGAGAGTCAATTATGGTGCCCAGTTTGCAGTCATCTGCGAACTTGGTCAGCCACAGTCCTTCCGTGTTGGCCTGTACCTCCGAGAAATATATACCGAACAAGGGAGGTCCCAGGACTGAGCCTTGTGGGACGCCACTTGTAACTGGTTTGGAGTCTGACATGGCTCCAGCAATTCTAACCATGTGGGTTCTGTCCTTGAGCCAGTTTGCAACCCATCTAGTGACATAGGGGTTTATATTTAAGCTGGTGAGCTTATCTATAATGCCAGAGTGGGGTATTGTATCGAAGGCTATTGCGAGGTCCAGGTAGGCTGTGTGGACCACCTTCCCCTCGTTAATGGCCTTGGTGACTGTTTCAAAGAAATCAACCAGGTTTAAGAGGCAGGATCTGCCCTTAACAAAGCTGAACTGGGTAGGATCCAGTGTCTGTAGGTCTCCAATATCTTTATTTATGAGGTCCATGATGATCCTTTCCATAGCTTTGCAGACCAAGCTAGTCAGGCTTATGGGGCGATAGTTTCCAGGATCCATTGAGGCACCACCTTTGTGGAGAGGGACCACTGTTGCTGTACGCCACTCTTTGGGTACATATCCTGTAGTAAGGCTAAGATTGAACAGTAGTTTTATGTTTGGGATTAGCTCTTCTTGGAGTTCATGTAGGACGCAGCCCGGGGCACCATCTGGTCCCATTGATGCTGTGTTATTTGCTTTGGAGAGAGTAGCTCTTACCTGAGCATCTGAGATGTCAGGGGGGCAGCACTCTGCTGGGATAGATATTTGCCCTTTTGGTGGGGGAGTTTGCGCTGAACCTGTCAGCTAGGATGTTGGCAATGTCTGTGGGTTCGGTGTATTTTTTGTCATTGTGGACTAATTCTGAGCATATCTGGGAATTCCCACCCAGGTTCCTAACATAACTAAAGAAAGCCTTGTGATTATCCTTAGTGTCCTGTGCAATTTTTCTCTCAAAGCTGGCCTTAGACGATTTTATGAGTGCCCATAGCTTTTGCTAATACTGATCAAAGTTGCCTTCCCTTTTTGGGATTTTGTTCTATCATGTAGTAGCTTCCTCCTTCTATTGTATAGTTTGTTTATGGCTGGGGTCCATCAGACAGGACGTCTGCCTTTGGAGGATTGGGTCTTGGTTTTATTTGGGATTGCATGATCCATGCATTCCTGAAGGTGTTCATAGAATGCGTTTTTAAAGGATTCTGTGGTCTGGGCCGTATTTTCCACAGACCCGGGGGCTTTGAAGGATTCCACCTCAGTTTTGAGGAGTGTGAAATTTGCTTTAGAGAAGTTTTTCACTGTGGTTTTCAGGGCAGGGGGTGGAGTCGGGATGTGAATATCCAGTGAGATTAGTTTATGGTCTGATCTTACCAGTGAAGGATACACTTCTGGTCTGGAGCATAGAGTCCCCATGTTGGTGATGATCAGGTCCAATATGTTTTCCCCTCTTGTGGGAGTGGTAACAAGTTGTTCCATAGCATTTGAGTTTATAAATTCTAGGGAACTTTGGGCTAGGGTGTTGGAGCTAGAGTAATGCTCCCAGTCTATGTTTGGGTAGTTGAAGTCGCCCAATATAATGGTGTTTGGAGAGACCTTCATATTTTCCGGTGTTCTCAGGAAGGCCGAATGGGGTTCCTGGGTTTGGACGGGTGGTCTGTAGCAGGCTATAAACTGGAAGGCAGTTTTACCCACTGTTAGTTGCACATGGATAGTCTCTGATGCTTCGTGCTGTGCCACCAACCTGGAGGTGTGGGTATCTTTGAATAATATTGATACTCCCCCTCCTTTTGTGGTTCGGTCCAAGTTTTGGGGCCGAAAAGCATGGTAAGAGGTATAACCTGGTAGTGCTGAGGTGCTCTCGGAAGCCTTGAACCAGGTTTCTGTTACTGCACAGATATCGATGTTCTCCATGCTAAGGAGAGTTTTGAGTGTGTGCATCTTGAGGTTTAGACTTCTGGCGTTGAGTAGCATTACTCTTAGTTTCTTATCCCTTGTGATACCTATGGAGGTGAGTTTGTCTTTTGAGCCTTGCCTAAAAAAGGCACTATGGGGGTAGCAAGAGCCTTTGCCAGTATCCGAAAGCCCAGGGGTGACAGGTGCAAGCCATCCCTAGCGAAGCATCGTGGCTTGTCGAGCATGTCATCCCAGGCTGACAGGCATTGGATCCCCTTTGAATGACACCAATACTTAAGCCAGTTGTTGAAATTGATCATCTTGTCTTCATATTGTGGCATCATTCTTGGTGAGGGTAAGATGCTACTCAAGGTCAGGGTCATACCAGCCTGGGCTACATGCTCAGAGAGCTCCTCTATGTCTCTTTTCATGTAGTCCAGGGATGTACATCTCAGGTCATTCACACCAGCATGGACAATGACTGAGTCATATTTGTACTTGCCTTGGAGTGACCAGAGTGCTTGTGTTATGTGGCGGATCCTAGCGCCTGACAGGCAGCTCACCATGACCTTCTCCTTGTTCAGCCTGGTGAGTGAGACGTCAGTGTGCCTGACGATAGAGTCACCTATTACAAGTGTATCAGGTGTGTTGTTTAGCCTTAAGGGCTGTGACTGTTCGGCACATTGGCTTTGTAAGCTATGTGTTGCATGTGTTTTGTTTTGGGGTAGTGGTTGCTTGGGTGTCTGCTTTGGATGTCTCTGCTGCTTAGGCAGATTTTTATTTAGAGCCTCCGAGTATGTTTTTGTGTGTTTATGTGTTTGGTTTGCTGTCGTGGTAGGCCTATGTGAGACTGGAATTGTAGTGAGTGTGGTTTCCTTCTCCTCCTGACTGGTTTCGCCAGTACTGAGTTGAGGGAGTTTAGCCTCCAGTATTGCTATATGGTTGCATCTCTCACATGTGTTGGAATTTGTTGGGAGGAGGAGAGGGTTGTCTGTGTACATGAGGCAGTTGTAACATTGCCTCAAGATTCCCAGATTCACCAGCTGGACCGGAGAGGAGATTGACAACTAAACTTTGGACATGCTAGAATAGTACTGGGAATTCCTTTATAATTGAAAAAAAAGGGCCAATGGGGAACGAGGTACTCAAGGGGAGTTTGTGAGGGTGTAGTGCTTTTAATATTTTAGTGCTGACTTATATAATTGCTTTAGTGAGCAAGTGCCAAGTAACTTAAATGCAATGTGTTACAGGTAACTTAAATGCAAAAACGACAAACAGTAACTTTCTTTCAAGTGAAACAAGGAAATAAATATAGTAAGCAATGTAGATATCACTAGGGATCCACAGAAGCACTGAAAAGCCACGTTTTAGGTGGAATTAGCGTTTCAGGGAAATAACAAGCAAACAAACAACAAGCATACAAATAAAGCTAGACATATACATATATATATATATATATATATATATATATATATATATATATATATATATATATATATATATATATATTGTTGTATATATATATATATATATATATATATATATATATATATATATATATATATATATTACTGTATATATATATATATATATATATATATATATATATATATATATCTAATGACGTGGATGTATGGGAGTCTGCATATGTATATATATACATGTGGGTATTTATTTATATGTTGGTATTGTATTAGAACATTACCTCACCAGATGTGCAGTAGCATGGACCGACCAAAGCCCTCCCAGCACTCTCCGCATAACATTTATTTTAGAAGTGCTTTGAATACACATTGGAAGACCATCGCCTGCAAAATGAATATGCAAAGCATTGTAATTATTTCAGTACAAACCCCTTTTCTGTCTTATTTGCTGATACCAGGATTGTGACACGAAAGCAGTCCAATTTCCAGTGAACAAAAGGTTCAATTATTCAAACGAACACAGAATATGCTGCATTTATATAAAAGTATTACAATATCAGACCTAACATCACAATTTTTTAAAGGGTGAGGGGTGCGAACACATAATATGCTACATGTATACAATCTATTGCAGTATTACACAGGATTAAAATTACAGTTATGTAAGGGTGCGGGTAGCGACCTTTCTGGGAGGTCTTTTTTATTGCTTTTATTGAATGTATTTAGTGTCTCACTGCCTCGGAATATTGCTTGTTGCTTTATCTCCAGAAATATGTTCAAAGAAAGTTGGGTGGTGCAGGGGGGCTTGCCCCCTGATAAAGCAGGTACTGCACAAAATTATAGTAAAGAAAGGTGGGGGGGCAGGGGTTGTGGTTTGGGTTTTGGCGTTTCTTTAACTAGTTCACTGTTGCAGTTACTTGAAAATAGTGTTTTTCCTCCACAGCCAAGGAGTGTGTTTTTTTTTGTTTGGACCTACAAAGATTCTGACCAGCTAATAGTTGAATGAACCTGCATTTCTTTCCTGTGCCTGCTGTAGTCATTTTTCATTTTCTCTGAGTGCTGCCTCTTCCCCAGTCTGGCATACAGATGCTCCCCCCCTGCTCTTCACTATGTTAACAATGGTCAGTCAATGAATATAAAGCATGTCACTTGGTAATCTGCATGGCTTGTCACTCAGCATGCAAAGTCACACAGGCTTGCTATGTCAATCATGTACACCATGCCTATTCCTGCACGGCAATCGTGGTGGGGTAATGTTCTAATACAAAACCTATATGTCTATTTATGTTTGTATACATTTGTACTACAGAGAGGGGGAGGTATATATCTATATAGTTATGGGCATTCAGGGGTGTAGCTAGGATTTTCAAATTTGTACTCACAGCTCTCAAACTGCTACCCCCCCTCCCCAGCCAAGCTATGGCCATTCTCGTAATTCACGGTTCGCTCTTTTAGTGTCGATGAAGAGGCATTCGCTGTAATGCCTCTTCAGTAATATAATATAAATTCACTCAAACTCTGTTCCTTGAATTGAAAATTAACCTGAAATGTCAGTTCTTTGAAAAATGCAGCATGGTAGTTGGGGTAGAGAATTTATGCTTTTGTTTTCTGTAACTAAGGTACAGGTTTTGAGCTTGAGTAAATTACTAACCACCTGCTACCCCTAACTAGGATGTTTCATTCACACACACACCCCAACCTACCTCTTAGAGCAAGAAATATGGACAAAGCCTAAAATAAACAGGGACAGATATTAAATAATGCTCGCGTGAACTTAGAAAGTTGCTAGAATAACAGGATTTGTGCTAGTATGAGAAAGTTGCTAGAATAACAGGATTTGTGCTAGTATGAATTTTTCTAAAGGACATGAAGTCTGAAACTCAAATGGCTGTCATTATTTAGCAACTTCAGTCTTCAATGATTTTCTAGAAAAATCACAAAATTTATGAGGAACAGACAAAAAATATGGAGCAAAATTCTGGGCATTCTGCAAAATTTGGACAGTTGATAGGTATGCTACCTACCTAGCACACACACACACACACACACACACACACACACACACACACACACACACACACACACACACACACCTCTCAACCTCTTAGAGCAACAAACTCAAATAAAACTGAGGCAAAGGCCCAAAAATAAGGACTTTTTTTAAATATTGCTCTTATAAACTTAGAAAGATAATAGAATAGTAGTAGGTCTTGCATTAGTATGAATTTTCTGAAAGGTATGAAATCTGAAACTCAAATGTCTGCCATTATTTTCTAACTTCAGTCTTTAACAATTTGCCACTAATTTGCCAGAAAACTGCAATTTTATGAAAACGGACCAAAAATGTGATGCAAAAATATAAAATTGCCAGACAATACAGCTGGGAACCTGTCAAAGAAGGGACACCATTTTAATATGAGCACAGTTAACTTAGAGCAGCTGACAAAATTAGAGAATCTATATGCATTTCTGAAATAAAAGTAATGTATAACTCTGATCATTACAGTTATTTATAATTGTAAACCCTCCACGTTTTCTTCCAAAATTGCTATTTTGCGGAGAGATTATTAGGGGGAGAGCAACATTTTGAGTCAAAATTGGGGACAGTTGAGAGGTTTGGATATTCCTAATTCTATAAAGTGATTTATTTGCACATACCTCTCAACCTCTTAATGCAGGAAATCTGGACAAGGCCAAATATATTGGGGGAACATACAAACAGTACTAATAATTGACCTTGTATAAACTTAAGACAGTTGCTAGAATATCAGGTCTTGCTTTAGCATGCATTTTTCTGAAGATTATGACGTCTGAAACTTAACATCGGTCATTATTTAGTGACTTCATTCCTAAATGATTTGCCAGAAAAAATTTATTTTGCATTTTACAGCACGAACACCAATAAATATCTGCTAAACAAAGCAATGCAGTCTCACAATGAAACTAGACTTAGCATTAAAACTTCTCTGCCCTTGAAACTCACATTCATTGAAACAGCATTGAAACCCACATTCAAAGAAAATACATTTTGCCAGTGGCAGATAAAGATTAACTTTGGGCTGTTTTCAAATCATAGGCCCCTTGCACATGAAACATACACGTGCTCTTTGATACACCTTCCATCATAAAAGTCTACTCAAACTTCTACAGTCCACCACTATCAGTAAATATGCACAATCTCTGAACTAGTAAAAGCCATCTACATAATTCCACATTAGAGAAATCTGTAACTAATGAAGAGGCTGCTGCTAGCAAACAACTTTATATTTCATGGTTTCATCTACAAATAATGTGCCTGTTGCCCTTGAGGAATAAATTGCCTATGTTGCATTAAAAACAATGATGCACTAGTAATATTGCAATAGGGAATGGATGGCAAACTGATAACAGGTTCATAGTTACTATTACTACTAGATATCTACGCCAAAACAGTCCACAGCATCCACCCTCCTTTACAACACAGTACAGTATCAGCAATGCATCTACTTACTGTGGGAGAAGAACCCACAGCCTTCTGCATCAAAAGCAAGTACACTACCTGTTGTGCTATTAACAGTACAAGCAGACTCTGCATAAGCAGCACTAAACTTAAGTTCCCCTGCAGCTCTCAGCTCCTTGTAAAATGTTGACACTCAGCTGTATCTCTGAACTTTGTAGCACAAGAAATCTGGAAAAATCCAACATTTATTGGGGGGGGACAAAAGCCCAAAAAACAGGGACACATTTTAAACATTGCTTGTATAATTTTGAAAGGTTGCTAGAATAAAGTGTTGTGTTATCACCATACATGTCTTGAACCCAGAACCATATGCACTATAGTCAGTGCAACATACCACTATGCTAAATCAGCAGTTTGAAAAACAGGAAGACAAACTTAATGGCTATCATTTAGATAGCTCTCAACCTCTTAGCACAAAAAACCTGGACAAACAAAGCCAATAATGAGGGAATACAAATTCAGTTCTCACTTCACACCTTATCACAAAAAATCTGTCCAAACTTCAAAAACAATAATGGGAGAATTGCAACTTCAGTTCTCACCATAGCTCACAACCATTAGAAAAGCAAATCTGAATAAAGTTCAGAAATGGTGGTGGTTAGGGACTTTAGGCTGTTCTTATCCTGAAGCAAAGGTACAGGGTTTGAGCCTGAACACCTATAGCCAGCAGGTGCAGTATGTGGGGGCGCGCACACACACACACACACACACACACACACACACACACAGCCTTTCAAATGCACTCACACACGCACAGCAGCCTTTCAAATGCACTTACACACACGCACAGCAGCCTTTCAAATGCACTTACACACAGCCTTTCAAATGCACTTACACACACACACAGCCTTTCAAATGCACTTACACACACAATTAGCCTTTCAAATGCACTTACACACACAGCCTTTCAAATGCACTTACACACACACACACAGCCTTTCAAATGCACTTACGCACACACACAGCCTTTCAAATGCACTTACACACACACACACACACACACACACACACACACAGCCTTTCAAATGCACTTACACACACACACAGCCTTTTAAATGCACTTACACACACACACACACACACAGCCTTCCAAATGCACTTACACACACACAGCCTTCCAAATGCACTTACACACACACACAGCCTTCCAAATGCACTTACATACACACACAGCCTTCCAAATGCACTTACTTCAAAAATGCGCCCTTGCCTACACACACTTCAAACATTGCCTTCCAAATGCACTTACTTCAAAAACATGCCCTTGCCTTCCGATAATAATCCGAACGCCCTACACACGTCAAATGTTGCCTTGCCTTCAAAAAAATGCCCTTGCCTTCCTTCCGATAATCCTTGTCTTCCAGTTTCCCACTCGCGAAACCATTGCTTGCCTTCCAACTCAGATTGTTTCCCGCTCGCAGCCAGCTGGACATGATGTGAGCTCACTTCCGACTGGCTGGTATGCTCCTTAAAGGAGCCAACACCTTTTAAATACATACGTTTGTTTTTTTTTTCAAAAAAGCTACCCCTCTTCTACAAAAGTTGTACTGAAATCTGTACAGTGCGTATACCTCCCGATGTCCCTGTGGGCATTCATACAAACACATATACCTCTAAATATCCGGTAATGTTGACTGGTATTGCTGGATACTGTGTTTCGTGTGCATGTTGGCCAACCTTGTGTACCACGTATGCTCTGTGGTACCTACGAATGACTCCATTAGTGTACACAGAGTCACACATGACACCAGCCATTGGATACGGTGTGCTTAAAGTACTTTCAAGCAGGTTGTAAGTGGGTTTGCACAGAGGTTAGCACTGCTGACTTCTGGTCACAGTGTCTTACACGCAGTTAGCATCTCCTTTGCTTGATCTGTGTCGGTGGTGATTCACCCCACCAAAACACACTTGCACACGCTTACTAGTGCTTACTACTGCTTATCTGTGCTTACGCCTGCTTACTGCTGACTTATTCATTATGGTACTGACTCTTCACATGTGCATTTCATGCAGTACTCCAGTTCACATTTAAATGTTATTTAGTAGGTTATACAGCAATAAAATGTAAATATATGTTCATATACAGATTTCACATGGAAAATGGTATGTACTACAGTGGGACTTGAACCACGAATGCCTGCTCATTAGGCAGATACTCTGACCACTACACTATTGCTGCGCTGTTTTATTTGTATATATCTTCCTTGTTGCCCTCTTCAGCCTTTTAAGCTGCTTTAACCGTAGCTAAACGATGGGCACACCCGCTCACCTACGGTTAGCTGTACTCGGAGTTTTAGATATAATTACAGGGGTTACTTCTTTTTATTTTTATGTCCTGTTTCTGTTGTACACATGGGAGACTGTTGGTGGGGATATGCGGACACCTATGAGCAGTCACACTCATTTATTTACAGTTTCTGCTGTTGTGCTTTACAGGGGTCTGTTTATTCTGAGAGCAGAGCCCCCTGCATTCATCCACACTCTGTGTAGGATTAGGTGGTCAGGCAGCGTGCCTTCATTAATATGCTTGGCACGCTGCCATCCTCCTCCTAAACAGCCACTTCCATACAGGACTAGACTAGTCCAGCATGGAAGATTAGTGAATCCGGGAGCTTGTTTATATATAAATAATTTACCATTTCTGTCACCATAAGCAGCATTTTGTTCACTCTTCTTTCCTTGTCTCCATCTACACCCTGACAATACTTCATTAACTACTTTTATCAACCTTTTTCAAGTTTCATAAAAATGTTATAGTATACATTCTCAAATGTAATATGCATTAAATTCCTTATTTCTGCCCTTTCTCTTTTTTCATATAAATGTTATCTTTCCATTACAGTTTTCTTCTTTTTAGCTCTTCTTTCATTCATTCATTCATTCATTCATTCATTCATTCATTCATTCATTCACAACCTCCAACTAACTTCTTTTTTTGTAGAGGCAATGCCCTTACTTATGAGATGAGAATATAAAATGCCCTTCTTACCACTATGGAGACATGGTGATCAAAGTTAAGGTTGCTGTTGACCTGTGTGCCCAGATCTCTCACTACTGACTGTGTACTAAGGGTATTGCTATTGATGTTGTAGTTTGTGGGAACACCATCCTTGCTAAAGGGGATGATAACACATTTTTTGCATTAAATTTAAGACCATGATTTTGGCACCAGTCATTAGTCTCCGTAAGACCTTATTACAGGATGTTGACATCACTAGGGGTTTCAACGAATGCTCCCAGTTTTCAGTTATCAGCAAACTTTGTCATCCACAGTCCTTTAGTTTTAGACTGTACTTTAGAGAAGTAGATTCCAAACAGTAGGGGTCCCAGAACCAATCCCTGTGGAACATCACTGGTTACAGGTCTGCTGGATGAGGTGGAGTCCCATATTTTGACTGCATGAGTTCCTTTAGTGAGCCAGTTTACAACCCACCTGAAAATATATGGCTTGATACCCAGCTGGGTGAGTTTATCAATGATGCCTGAGTGGGGAAGTGTGTCAAAGGCTTTGGCTAAGTCTAGGTAGGCCATATGCACATATTTGCCCTCATCTAGGTCTTTGGTGACTGTCTTGAAGAAGTCCACCAAGTTTAACAGGCAACAAAAAAATGAAGAGATATTCCCTTTTGCTGCGGTGAACTGTCCAATAAATAATCCACACACCAAAAGACAGCTAGTTCACCCAGGCTAACGCTGTGCTGAAAAGCAAATAAACTGTCTGTGCAATCCAATAATAAAAGTTCTGTTAAGATCCAGAATTTAATGAAAAGAATGAAATAAAACAAAATAAGAACAAAAATTATAAAATTAAGTCCCTTGTCCAACAATTAGCACTTTCGAATAGTTCTTCTTCAGATAGATTAAATTCTGGATCTTAACAGAACTTTTATTATTGGATTGCACAGTTTATTTGCTTTTCAGCACAGTGTTAGCCTGGGTGAGCTAGCTGTCTTTTGGTATGAAGTTTAACAGGCATGATCTCCCCTTGACAAAGCCAAACTGGGTGGGGTTGAGCATTTGGAGATTTCCTATATCTTTGTTAATAAGGTCCATGATGACTCGTTCCATGGCCTTGCAGATAAGTCTATTCAGGCTAATGGGTCTATAGTTCCCTGCCCATAGATGCACCCCCTTTGTGCAAAGGGATAATGGTAGCTGTTTTCCATTCTGCTGGGATGAAGACAGTGCTTAGGCTATGATTGAAAAGTGTGTCCAATGGTGATGCTAATTCTTGTTTTAACCCATGGAAAACACAGCCCGGGATGTTGTCTGGCACAATAGAGGCTGTGTTTTTGGCCTTGGAGAGGTCATTTAAGACCTGCTTCTTGGAGATACTAGGTGGGTGGCAGGTGTTAGAGATGCTTTGGGGTATTTGTGGCAGGGCCAGGTGAGTGAAGTTTTCACTGAACCTGGCAGCCTCAGGTTTGCTATATCCACAGGTTCTGTATATGTAGTACCATTAGCCACGGGTTTGGTGCAAATCTGGACCTTGCCTTTCAGGATACATATGTAATTAAGGAACACCTTGTGGTTATCCTTAGGTAGGGAAGCTAATTTGGATTCATAGTTAGGTTTAGAGGACTTCACTAGGATTCTTATTATCTTGTTTAAGTTGAGAAGGGAGTGTTTCCAGTTTTGAGTCTGTTTCTTCCTACTCTTAGACAGCAATTTCTTTCTCCTGTAGTGTAGCCAATTAATGACAGATGCCCACTAGGCAGGTTTGGTTTTCCTTGAAGATCTTGCTTTTGTTCTATCAGGTATGGCAGAGTCAATACAATTGCACAGGTGTTTGTATAAAGCATTGGTGTATAACTCAGCACAGATGTCTGTTCCATCAGTGGGGGGGAGAGGCTATGAAGCTATTTATGCTGTCATGTAAGAGGTTGGAATTGGCCTTGGAGAAGTTTTTTAGTCTACTTGCTACTAAGTGGGGGGGGGTCTGTGTTATAGTTACATCTAGCAAGACTGATTTGTGGTCAGATCTCACCAGGGATGGCCATACACTGGGGGTAGTGCAGTGGTCCTCTATGCTGGTGAGCACCACCTCCAGGATGTTTGAGCCCCATGTAGATGTGTCAACCAGCTGGTCCAGGGCATTGGAGATAACAAAGTCCAGGAACTTTGGCCAAGTGAGTTAGAACACTTATAATTTACCTGGTCAATGGATGGGTATTTAAGGTGTAATTAAAGTCACCCAAAACCAGGGTGTTTGGTTGTAGCTTTATTGACTCAAGTAGATCCTAGTAGGCTGAGTGGATGTCCTGATTCATGAAGGGGGAACTATAGCTGGAAATGACCTGGAGGGGGTTTACATACAATCGGTTGCATCTGAAGTAATTCAAGGAAATCATGCTGTTTAACCAGTCTAGATGTGTATTTATCTTTAATGAATAGTGATACATCACCTCCATTAGTTCTTATGTCTTCAGTTTGTGGTCTGCAGTTGTGGAAGGAAATGTAACTTGGTATAGCTGTGTGATCTCCACAGCTTTAAACCAGGTTTCTGTGACTGCACAAATGTCAGCATCTTTCAAGGTGAGGACTGGTTCCAGTGAGTGCAGTTTCTGGTTTATACTCCTAGCATTTAGCAACATAACCCTGAGGTTGTTTTTAGAGGGTCTTTTTATGCTGGGAAATTTTTTCTTGTGACATTGCCTAAAAAGGCACTATGGGGGTGGCAAGACCCTTAGCCAGTAACCAAAATCACAGGCATGACAGAAGACCATCTCTGGCAAAGCATCAAGGTCTATCAACCATGTCATCCCAGGCTGACAGATACTGGATTCCCTTTGAATGACAAAAGAAACTAAGCCAATTGTTGAAGTCAATCATTTTTTGTTTGTATTGAGGTATCATGCTAGGTGAAGTTAAAGTGCTGCTTAAAGCTAGGGACATACCTGCCTGAGGCACATAATCAGAGAGCTCAGTTATGTCTCTCTTCATATAGTCTAGTGTGGTACATCTCAAGTCATTCACACCAACATGGACTATGACAGAGTCATAACAGTGTCTGTTGTTGAGAGACTTGAGTGTATGTGTGATGTGGTGGAGCTTGGCACCTGACAGACAGCCGACCGGGACTTTTTCCTTATCCAGCCTGGTGAGAGGGACATCTGTGCATCTCACAATTGAGTCCCCTATGAATAAGATGTTTGTTTTTGTTTTATGCCTTAGGGGCTTGCCTGGTGAGACACTGGTGTGCAATATATTAGGTGTACTATGTACTGCAGAGCATGTATTATGTGAATCATGCTTGTGTTTGTAATTGGGAGGTCTCTGATGTTTAGGTAAGCTTCTGGTAAGGACCTTTGCATAGGTTTATGTGTTGCTGGTTTGGTAGGTGCAAGAGGTGAGGTGTGCATACTAACAACCTGCTTGGTATCAGATGAACTGACTGGTGAGTACGAGAGCCCTGAGTCTAGGTTCTTGATCTAGCTACATCTCTCACATAATGAATTTCTGTGGACTAGAATAAGTGGGGTGTCAGTGTACATGAGGCAATTGCTACTTTGCCTCAGGATTCCCATGTCGACCAGGCTGGCTGGAGAAACTGTGGGAAATTTTCCCTCCATAATGCTAGGTAAGTTGATGTGGTCAGAAAACAGGCAGAGGACAGGAAGGACCAGGTCAAGTGGAGAACAGGAGGAGTGGACAAAAATATGAAGGGCTAATGGGTAGGATCTGTGTTGGTACCTCAAGAGCTTCACTGAATGTGCCACCTGTTAGTGAGGGCAATTGCAAGAACTCACTGATGGAACATCAGCAGAGTACTAATGGAAAATCTACAGGCAGAAGTGTTTGCATCTATAACTGCCAATGGTACCTACTGCTGCTCTGCAGTGCACAATGCGCAAACAAGGGCAACCCTGCATAAACGCAGTGCTTATGTAGCAAATGAAAGCAAACTGATTTAAACAAATTAACCAATAAAAATGCTCAAAACTGATCCCTGTTCCAGCAACCTTCAATCAGATGAGTTCCTTTTCCAAAACCTCCTTATTCACTATTTTCACTATCAATGTTTTTAAACCCTACCCTTCTTTTACTATTTCTTCATTCTCCCCTATCACAGCCCACAACAACCTAAGATCTGAGAAACAGCCTCTTCACAACTTCTTCCTTCAAATTCTTTGAACAAATTACATAATCTATTTTGGTCCTTAACTTTCCTCTTCTACATCAAAAACTCCTTCCCTTCCTTACATACATACATACATACAAATATTTCAAGCATGGGCATAAATGCCCTTCTAGCATGCCAATATACCAAAACACTTGTTCCCATAATAAGTGGCTGGGCTGTTCTTAAAAATATCTAAACTAGTGCTTGCTTTAATGTAAATTGGTAGTCTGTTCCATGCATCAGCTACACTGTCAGAGACACAATTAGCACACTTCTCATTCCTATAGAATCTTCTACACAGGTTGTCTGATGATTCTCTAGTACTTTTTGATAACCCCAAACATCCCCAGAGGTAGTTGTCCCTAAATGCCCTGTATACCTGAATAAGATCTCCTCTTAGATATCTTTAAGAGACACTGTACAAGTTCACATATTTTAGTCTTTCATAATAACTTGGATTTTCACATCCATGGATGTCCTTGGTATATTTCTGCTGTACTCTTTCCAGCTTACTCATGCTTGTCTTCTTATAGAGTTTCCCTATTGTTATTCCGTACTCAAGTTTGGGTGTAATGTAATTGACAATGACTTCATTATTTTTAATTTCCTATACCTTATAAATCTTTTTTATGCAACCTATAGCTCGATAGCTATCATTAACCAATTGGTTGATATGATTAGAAAAACTCATAGCTGAATTTACCCATATACCCAGGTCCTTAAATGAGTCTACAGTTTCAGTCACTGTGTGCTGTATTAAATATTCACCATTTAGTTTATGTCTCCCAAATCTCATATGTTTAATTTTCGATGTACTTATCAGCATATTATTCTCCTGTGCCCAAATGGTCAATTTAGTCAAGTTATTTTGCAGACATGCCTTATCTGTAATACTTGTAATCAGTTTACCCAGTTTCAGGTCATCTGCATATAGACTATAGAACACCTTAGATGAAAAAGTTAGATCTGAAAGATACAATCTAAACAAATAAGGGCCTAGGACAGGGCCATGTAGGACACCCTGACTGTAACCAAGGATTTCACCTGTCCAATTGCTGTATTCTTAAACCTCCATTTTTCAAAATCTCTCTCAATCTTTTAATATCTTGCAAAATTGTATACTATTTCCTTATTAAGTTTCAGTTTAAGTCCCCTATTAAGATAATCCACATGTTCACCATCTGATATTTCTGAACTTCCTGAAACATACTTTCCTCTCTCCCAGATTTTTATATGCATATACAGCAATTAATCATATGGGCTCCATTTTTACTCTAATATCACATATTAACACCCTACCTGCTATTGCTATTGTCACATTCATTATCTTTATTTTCTCAGTTTTCAACACTGTAAATCATGTGTATGTGTATATATGGGTCTATATTAGAACATCGAGGTTTAAAACCTTCGAATGTTCTAATATCGAACCCTGCCGAGAGAAAGCTGAAAATATCGAAGGAACGGCAACCCGAATTCTTTCCTAGGGAAAGTATTTGGTTGTCCGTTTCTGTTGCTTCAGTATTTTCAGCGCTATGGTGGAAGTTATGGGTCGGGATTAGGTAAGTGTGCGATTGTGTGGATGTGAGGGTTAGGGCGGGTTAGGTGAGTTAGGTTTAGGGACCGGGTGAGGTGAGTGTGCGATAGTGACGGACCTTAAGGTTAGGGTTTGGGTTAAGGTAAGTGGATAGTTAGTGATGTGGGTATAGTTTAGTGTAGGGTTAGTTGTAAGATTTTAGGTGTATGTGTGTGGATTGCTGTTTGTTTGGTGTGCTTGTGTTGTGTGTATGTGTTTTGGAACAACGATTTTTTTCCCTATGAAAATTCTGACAGTTCGAGATTGTAAGCTTTCACTTACATAGGGTTGATTAATCACCATTCACTTCTTTCAGTGGTCGGTGATCTAATATAGACCCATATATATATATATATATATATATATATATATATATATATATATATATATATATATATTTATATATATAAATAACTAAACATGCAAAATCTGAAGGTAATGCTACTCAATGCAAGAAGCAAGAAGTCTAAACCTCAAAATGCACTCTCGAGGCACTCCTAAAAATGGAGAACATCGATATCTGTGCAATAACTGAGACCTGGTTTAAGGTTCCAGAGAGCACCCCTGCAATACCAGGCTACAACTCTTACCACACTTTTTGGCCACCAAACTAGGATCAAAGCACTAAAGGTGGAGGAGTGTCCATATTCACCAAGAATATTCACACCACCAGGTTAGTTGCCCAACACAATGCGTCTGAAATTCTCCAGGTGCAACTAACACTAGGTAAGACTGCAATCCAAATTGTAGCTTGATACAGATCCCCCACCATGCCCCAAGATTCTCACTACACCTTTCTAAACATAATGGAAAATATTAATATACAACCAAACACCCTAATACTGTGTGATTTCAACTACCCTGCCATTAACTGGGAAAACTACTCGTGTGCCAACACCTTTGCCCAATGGTTCTTGGAATTCATAAATTCCAATGCCCTGGGTCAACTAATCCATAGTCCCACCAGGGGCTCCAATATCCTAGACCTGGTCATTACCAACATAAGAAATCAATGCTCCACACCTATGGTCACCCACTCATTGGTCAGGTCAGAGAATAAGCTAATCACCCTTAACATCCACATCCCATCCACCCCCCCCCCCAGTAAGGAAACCTCCATAAAAAACTTTTCCAAAGCCAACTTCATGCTACTCAAGTCAGAAGTTACAAACTTCATGACACCCATGCAGACGGGAACTGAAAGTTCGACTGCTGAGTCCTACACTACGGCATTGTACAAGCACATCCACTCATGCCTGAATCGTGCCATCCCAAATAGAACAAAGATGCTCTCCTCCAAAAAAAGGAAGCCAATGTGATAGGCCCCTGCCATAAACAAACTTTACAACAAAAGGAAGAAACTGTTGCAGAAAAGGGGAAAATCCCAGGATGCAAAAAACTCCCTTAGCCTCAGTAAGAAGCTGAGATCCCTCATAAAATCCTCCAAAGCTAGTTATGGAAATAAAATTGCCAAAGATTCCAAAGACAACTACAAGGCATTCTATAACTATTCCCCTAATCTGGAAAGTCTCTCACATAATTCCCCTGCATAAGGGCGGTAACTCCAAAGAGTTGTCCAATTATAGGCCCATAGCTATTCTATCTCCTTTGGCAAAAGTAATGGAGAAATGTATGCACATACAACTGTTAACCTACCTACTCGATCACAATTTATTAGCACCCTGTCAACATGGCTTTAGACCATTTCATAGCACTACCTCTGCTCTCTTATCCTTCACTAACCATATTAACAGTAATCGTAATATTGATACTCTATCCTCAGCTGTTTTTATTGACCTGTCCAAAGCATTTGACATGGTGAATCACCACCTCCTTATAGACACACTCAAAAACCTGTCATTGGACAAGCATACTATACAGTGGTTCCAATCATACCTACATAAAAGGCAACAGGCTGTACTATGGGAAAATACTTTATCTTCCCATGTCCCAGTCACTCTATGGGTCCTGCAAGGATCTATATTAGGCCCATTACTCTTCTCCATCTTTACAAATGACCTTCATTCTGTAATTCCTCTAGCTGACTGTATCCAATACGCTGACGACTCCACACTCATATGTGCTGTTGCTTCTCAATCAGAACTTCAGTCACTAACCCAAATGACCTTTAGTACAGTTTAAAACTGGCTCCTACAAATACGTCTTATCCTTAACCCCAAAAAAACAAAAATGCTACTATTTACCCCCACCCACAGAACCTCCCCACTTAACTTTACTATTACTTCAAATGATGGAACTATAATATCTCCTGAACCAACCACCAAACTACTCGGGGTACTAATAAATAACAACTTGTCCTTTGAACCTCACATTAATAACACCATAAAAATAGTAAACAAGAAACTAGGTTCCCTCTATAGAATAAAACCCTTTCTTACACCTCCAGCCAGGGTTACTATTGCTCATACCCACCTCATCTCTACCTTGCTCTATGCCTCCCCTATCTATACCAAATATGTAGAAGTAATCTGAGTAAACTTACATCCTCCTACACCAATATTGCCAGATTTGCAGCTGGGTCCTCCTATAGAACTCATCACTGTATCAATCTGAATCAGTTAGGATGGTTAGAGCTGCTAAATTTAATACTTTTCAATCAATTAATAGTAGCCCATAAGATCATGTATTTACCTCAAAATACACCCATACTTACATCCCTAGTCATCCCCTATAATAACCTCAAGACCTTATGCTCAGCTAATAACCTACTTGTACAAATATCAAAATCCAACAACTTAGCTGGTGACACCTTGTTCTCCAGTACAGTAGGTAAAGCCTGGAACATCCTCCCAAGCCAGCTAACCTCAATATCCTCTGTCAGCTTATTTAAAAGCAAGCTTAAACCCTACCTCAAATCACACTGGCTATGCCCCTGTGTTAACCCAGACTAAGTACCTAACTATTAACTAGACTCCCACAATTCCTAGCCTCCCATGATCATGATCTTGTGTTGTCTCACTAATTTTTAGTGAGCTTAACCTTCCTTAGGATTTTTCTCATGTAAATAAGTATATACTGTAGAATGATCAAGCACCTTCATATAGTATCACAACCTATGTGTTAAATAACACTAGAAATCCATCCTTGTTTGCTGTTCTTCTATACTCTATCTATTGATCTCTAGTGTTTTTCTTTCTTAGGTTTTTGTGAGACCTTAGTATCTCTTATCATAAATTACTAGGTGTATCTAATTTTGTAATATGTTATAAAGATTTGTACTACACAATTTCTAATACAAATGTATTAGTCTTATTCATCTATTCTTAGATAAATTTTTCCTTTTTCCTACTGAAATATAAAATATATAATCTTAGGCTTGTACTATAATTGTTAAAACTTATGTACCAAATTATACTGTTATTGTCTTTGTCTTGACCTTTTATGTTGTTGTAATTTGTGGAGCTTTTCTCCCCGGGCCTCCACTGAAAATGGACATATATCCGGACTAGCCCGGTCAACAAATGTAAAATAAATAAATAAATAAAATTAAATATACTGATCCCAAAGATGTTGCCAGTATCCTGGCAGATCAATTCAGTGACAACTTCACCCCCTCTCACCCCCTAAATGGCCCATCTCAATACCAGAAGATTGCCAAATTCCAATAATAACGGCCACACAGGTAAAAAACACACTTTCCAAAGCTGAGAATACAGCATCTATGGGGCCAGATGACATCCCGGGCTGTGTACTACATGAACTACAAAATAAACTGGCACGTCACCTAAGTGTCATGTTTAATCATACCCTCACCTCAGGCTTCATGCCCACTGAGTGGTGCACAGCGACAGTTATCCCACTCCACAAGGGGGGATCCACCTTGGATCCCAGGAACTACCACCCCGTCAGTCAAATGAGCCTGATCTGCAAGGCTATGGAATGTATTAACATGAAACTTATAAGCAAAGACATTGGCAACCTTAAAACATTGAACCTCACCCAGGTTGGGTTCGTGAAGGGCCGATCTTGTCTCCTGAACCTGATTGACTTTGTTGAATCAGTCTCCAGAGCCATGGACGAGGGTAAGGCAGTCCACACAGGCTATTTGGACCTTGCTAAGGCCTTTGACACCATCCCCCACTCTGGAATCAGAGATAAATTTACTAAGCTAGGCATTCATCCCTACGTCACTTGATGGGTTGCCAACTGGCTTACTGACAGAGCCCACACTGTAAAAGTAGCTGACTCCTAATCCAGCTCCAGACAAGTGACAAGTGGAGTACCTCAGGGTTCAGTCCTAGGACCTCTCTTGTTTGGCATCTACTTCTCTGAAGTATAGGCCAACACTAAGGGACTCTGGCTCTACATTAACTCTGACCATGATTCTCAGCCAAAAATGGGTTTATGTTTGATGATGCTTGATGATCTCTGGTGACCTAGCCAAATTTCTTTTAATAGTATACAGATCACATTGGGTGTCTCCTGAAAAGAGACTACTAGCCTAGAAGGACTGACCCAGTCAACAAAGGATAGATAAATAGATAGATAGATAGATAGATAGATAGATAGATAGATAGATAGATAGATAGATAGATAGATAGATACAGTTATTCTGCTGAAGTCTAATGGATGAAAGCAGTTCCTCTTAGTCATTAAAACTACCTTGATGTACATGAATAAGTTTTTTTTTGTTTACACAGTGTCTTAGATTCCAGTTCTAAGTTTTAAGAGGTAACACAAGCGTTTTTATTCCATGCAGGCTCAGTTACACACAGCCCTTACAGTAACCAGGCAATAGGTTTCAGTTCTCAGGTGAAGGTCTCAGTTAAGCCTTCATTCCAGCTCTACACAACCTCTTCCTTCAGGCTACATCAGAAAGAGGCCTTGAGTGAACCATGCAACACAAGAAATCATGAATCTTCAGGCATTGCCCCTGCTCGACTCACAATTATCCTCCTACATGAGGAGCTAATTTCCAGATTTCCTGATTTCAGACTAAAGTCTTTTATACACTACTAGCAGACAATTACTTTTCCATTACCCTATCTTGCACCATCAATAACTTCATTAATTGTTGTTAGAATTTTAAAGATGCAAGTTATAGTTTATTCACAGTCGTTGGTGTCTGTGAGGCCTTTTTGTAGGATGTCGACGTCAGCTTGAGAGTCAATAATGGCTCCCAGTTTGCAGTCATCAGTGAACTTGGTCAACCAGAGCCTGTTGGTGTTGGCCTGAATTTCAGAGAAGTATATACCAAACAGGTGAGGACCCAGGACCGATCCTTGTGGGACACCACTTGTGACTGCCTGGTAATCAGATTTGGAGTCTGCTACTTTCACCATATGGGTTCTATCCATGAGCCAGTTGGCAACCCATCTTATGATGTAGGGGTTGATGACTAGGTTTGTGAGTCTGTCAATGATCCCTGAGTAGAGGATAGTGTTGAAGGCCTTGGCCAGATTGAGGTAGGCTGTATGAACTGCCTTGCCTTCATCGACCGTTTTGGTGACAGATTAGAAGAAGTCTATCAGGTTGAGCAGACATGATCTGCCCTTCACAAATCCAAAATGTGAGGGATCCATGGTTTGAAGATTCCCAATATGACTATTTATGAGGTCCATAATGATGCGCTTCATGGCCTTACAGATCAGGCTCATCAGGCTGATGGGGCAGTAGTTTCCTGGGTCAGTAGTCTCTCCCCTTTTCTGAAGTGGAATGACTGTAGCAGTGCGCCATTCGGTGGGAAAAAAAAGCCTGATGTGAAGCTGTGGTTGAACAGGGCATTTAGGTGAGGTGCCAGTTCTCTTTGTAATTCATGTGGCACACAGCCAGGTATATTATCACGTCCCATGGAAGCTGTATTTTTGGCTTTGGATAGTGTGGCTTCTACCTGAGCAGCCACAATATAAGGGATTTGGCATTCCTTGGGTATTGGGATGGGCCCTTTTGGGGTGGGGGGGTAGAGTTTGCACTAAACCTGTCTGCCAAAATGTTTACAATATCTGTTGGTTCAGTATAAGTGGTGCTTTTGTGCAGTAGCTCAGAGCACCCCTGTGTATTGTTATGAAGGATCTTGATGTAACTAAATAATGCCTTGTGGTTATCTTTAGCATCTGTTGAAATTTTGTTTTCATAACTAGCTTTGAAGGCTTTGATGAGGGATCTCAGTATTTTGCTGAGACTTACAAGGGAAGTTTTCTTTTCCAGTCTTGGGTCTTTGCCCTTTTCTGTAACAGTTTTTTTTTCTTCTGTTGTAGAGTTTGTTAAAGGCTAGGGACCACCAGATTGGCTTCCTTTTTTGGAGGACATGATCTTAATTCTGTTAGGTATGGCCTGATCCATGCACTTGTGTAAATGCTAATACAGTGCCTTGGTGTATGATTCAGAGGCCATACATCAATTCCCTGTTTGCATGGGTGATGTGAAGTTTTCACTTCTGTCTTTAGAAGCATAAAATTGACTTTGGAGAAGTTTTTCACTGAAGTTTCCTTCATGGGGGTGAGGGTGGGATTTGGATATCGACTGTAATTAACTTAAGGTCAGATCTGACTGTGGAGAAGTTTATCACTAGTGTAGAGCAGCGGTCACCCATGTTTGTGATGATCATATCAAGAATGTTTCCACCTGTGGTGGGGGTGAGAAGGAGTTGGTCCAGGGTGTTGGAGTTAATGAATTCCAGAAATCATTGGGCAAATAAATTGGAACAGGAGTAATGTTCACAGCTAATGGTGGGTAGTTAAAGTCTCCTAGTATAAAGGTATCAGGTTGTACCTTAATGCTTTTCACAGTGTTCGGGAATGCAGAGTGGGAGTCTTGGGATATTGTGGGGGATCTATAGCAGGCTACAACCTGGATTGCCATTTTATCCAGTGTTAGTCGTACCTATAGTATTTCTGATGCATTATGTTGGGCAGCCAGTCTGGAGATGTGTGAATCCTTTATGAAGATGGATATTCTGCCTCCTTTTGGGCTTCGGTCCACACCTCCTTTGGAGGTTCGATCCAGGTTTGGGGGTTGAAAGGTGTGATATGCTGTGTAGCCTGGTAGTGCTTTGGTGCTCTCTGGAGCCTTGAAGCAGGTCTTTGTTACTGCACAGAGGTCAATGTTCTACAGTTTTAGGAGTGACTCAAGCGAGTGCATTTTGAGATTTAGGCTTCAAGCATTGAGTATCATTACCCTCAGGTTGCATTTGTTTGCAGTTGTTATGGTGGTAATTTTGTCTTCAAGGCATTTCCTAAAAAAGGCACTATAGGGTTGGCAAGGGCCTGTGTCAGTATCCAGAATCCCAGGGGTGACAGATGAAGGCCACCTCTTGCAAAGCATCGAAGTCTGTCGATCATGTCATCCCAGGCAGACAGACATTAGATCCCCATTTGAGTGACACCAGAAACTTATCCAATTGTTGAAGTCAATCATTTTCTGCTTGTACTGCGGTATCATTCTAGGTGACGGTAGTATTCTACTCAGGGCTAGAGTCATATATGCCTGGGCTACAAGATCTGAGAGCTCCTTCATCTCTCTTTTCATGTAGTCCAGGGAGGTACATCTTAGATCATTCACACCAACATGGACAATGACTGAGTCATACTTGTACTTGTTGTGGAGTGACCCAAGTGCACGCATTATGTGGCAAATCTTGGCACCCAACAGGCAGCTGACCATAACTTTTTCCTTATTTAACCTAGTGAGTGGGACGTCAGTGTGCCTTACTATAGAGTCACCAATGACTAGTGTATTGGGTAAACTGTTTTGTCGTAGGGGCTTAGGTTGAGTGGCACACTGTTTATGTGGGATATGTGTCCTGGGGGTTAGGTTTGGGTGAGATGGTTGCTTGCATTTTTGCCTCGGAGGTCTTTGCTGTTTGGGCAGATTCTTACTAAGAACCTCTGCGAATGGGGGTACATGTTTTATGTTATTATGTGAGAGGTGTGGTGGTGTGTGATCCGGTGAGCTATGTGTTCTATGAGGTGTGGAGTGTGTGTAACCTTCTCCTCTTGACTGGCTAGCTCAGTCTTGGTTTGAGAAAGTGTGGCTTCCAGTCTGGTTGTGTATGTGGATCTCTCACAAGTGGATGTGTTAGTAGATAGGAGGAGAGGGTTGTCTGTCTACATGAGGCAGTTGCTACATTGCCTCAGGATGTCCATGTTCACCAGGTTAATAGAAGAAAGTGTAGGGAGCTGTCCTTTAGACATGCCTGGATAACTGTGTAACACTATAGTAGAAATAACTAGATAGGCAGAAGTTCTAATCTCAATGCTGGCAGGTGTGTTTGTGTGTGTGTGTGTGTGTGTGTGTGTGTGTGTGTGTGTGTGTGTGTGTGTGTGTGTGTGTGTGAGAGAGAGAGAGAGAGAGAGAGAGAGAGAATCAAATACTGTGTGTGCTATACCATTTTGAGTTGTGTACCACCCTTTACAATTTCCCTCACCCTAATTTACTAGTCCTGATAATGTCATTCACCTTAGAAGTACCTTTGGATGAGGTGAAATTGTATTAGCTCTGTGGTGCAGCTGATAATTGCATAACACTGTAGTAGAAATTACTAGATAGGCAGGAGTTCTAATCCCAAAACTGGCACCAGTTTGTGTGTGAGTCAGAATCATATAGTATGTGTGTTATACCATTTTGACTTGTGTACCATCCTGTAAACTCCCCATCACCCAACTTTACTAGGCCTGCTGATGTCATTCACCTTAGAAGTACCTTGGGAGTAGGAGAAATTATGTAAGCTCTGTGATGCATCTGATAACGGCATAACACTATAATAGAAATAACTAAATAGATAGGGGTTCTAATCTCATTACTGGCAACAGTGTGTGTGTGTGTGTGTGTGTCTCTTTGAGTGAACATCATATCCTGTTTGGCTGATAACATTTTGTTTGGTGTACCATTCATGCCTGTTTACCACCTCCCGATAGCATTACTTTATATTGCATGGTAATGGCATCTGCCTCACATGCAGCATGTTAAACCATTGCACAGGCCATACCAGTCCTCTGTACAGATGTCTATGGAATATCCAGATGTTTAGGTTTATAGGTTCATAGGTGTGTACTAGGCTAATGGACCTGGAGCCTTTACAAACCTAGCCCATAGGATTACGCTGGCATCATGCTATCTGACATTATTTCCCTGTGCCTCTGTTGAGTAGAGCCACTGGAGTGATATCTGGGGTGGTTTTCTATTTCCCATCCATTCAGAAAGATTTCCCTTGAAGAGGGCAAGTTAGGTGCTCTGTTTGACATGTATGGGAAGTCTATTTCATAGCATGGGCAGTCTCTAGGTTATGAACCTGTCCCTCCAGCATGGTCTGTTGATCGTGGTAATGAGGTTGAGGTCTGTGGAGTGTATGGTGTGGAGGGATTGGGATTTCTTTAGATGTAGCATTTCTAACAGAGCTGGGTCAGACATGGCTTTGTAAGTGAAGCAGAGAGTGCCTCTATGTAGGCGATATGAGACAGAGAATGGTTGGAGTTGCTTGAGTCTGTTCATATAGGACAACTGCTTAAGGTCTAGGATCATCTTTGTGAGGTACATTTGCAGCCTCCCCAGTTGTTGCAGGTGTCTAGTGAGGTACATGCCAAATGGGGCATTGTACTTGATGATTGGCCTAATGAGGGAAAATTAGAGGGAGACAATGACCTCTTTCTTCCTGGATGCAAATCCCTTAATAATGAGATGTGCCACATAGAAGGACTTTCTAACCACATTGGCAATGTGATGGTCAAAAGACAGGATGCTGTCAACCTGTGTTCCCAAATCTGTTATAACACCTTCTGTGTTCAGTGGACTACCATCGATGTAGTAATGTATGGGAACCGAGTTTTTCCCAAAAGGGATGATGACACATTTTTTGGCATTGAGCTTAAGGCCATGGTTCTGACACCAGTCATTGGTCTCAGTGAGGCCTTTCTTCAGGATGTCAGCATCACCTGGGGAGTTAATAATAGCTCCAACTTGCAATTGTGTGTGAACTTTGTCAACCAGAGTCCATTCCTGTTGGCCTTGACTTCAGAGAAGTAGATACCAAACAGGGGAGGACCCAGGACTGAACCCTGTGGGACTCCACTCATGACTGGTCAGCAGTCTGACTGGGAGTCAGCTACTTTCACACTGTGAATTCTATCTGTGAGCCAGTTTGCAATCCACGTAGTGATATAGGGGTTAATGCCTAGCTTAGTGTTTTTTCTATGATTCCTGCATGGGGAATGGTATCAAAGGCCTTGACCAGATCAAGATAGGTTGTATGAACCACCTTGCTGTCATCCACAGCTCTGGTGAATGACTCAAAAAAGTCGACCAGGTTGAGCAGGCATTATATACCCTTTACAAAACCAAACTGTGTAGGATACAGAGTTTGGAGATTCTCTATATCCTTGTTTATTAGATCCATGATGATGCGTTCCATAGCTTTGCATACCAGACTTGTCAGGCTAATGGGGCGATAGTTCCCAGGTTCTGTTGTTGTACCTCCTTTGTGGAGAGGGATGACTGTAGCAGTGCAGCATTCAGTAGGGACAAAGCCTGAGCTGAGGCTGTGATTGAACAGGGCACACAGGTGTGGTGCCAGTTTACTCTGTAGTTCATGTCGAACACAGCCAGAGATATTGTCAGGTCCCATAGAAGCTGTATTCTTGGCCTTGGACAGTGCTGTTTTAACCTATGCAGTAGTAATACTGGGTACCTGGCAATCTACTGGTATTGTGATTGGTCCTTTGGTGGGGGAGAGTGGGGTAAAATTGGCACTGAATCTGTTGGACAGTATATTGGCAATATCTGTTAGCTTGACATAGGAGTCACCACTGTGCAGTAGCTCAGAGCAAATCTGGATATTGCTGTGGAGATTCTTTACATAACTATAGAAGGCCTTGTGGTTGTCTTTACTATCTGCTAGAATTTTTGTTTTCATAGCTAGCTGTAGAGGATTTGATGAGGGATCTCAACCTTCTGTTGAGGCTAATAAGGGAGTTTTTCCAGTCTTGGGATTTCACCTTATTCTGCATCAGTTTCTTTTTTCTGTTGTAGAGTTTGTTTATGGCAGGAGACCATCAGATTGGCTTCCTTTTTTGGAGGAGAGCACCTTGATTCTATTGAGTATGGCGAGATCCATGCATTTGTGTACATGTTTGTACAGTGCATTGATGTATGATCCGGCAGTCATGCAACTAGTCTCCATTTGCATGAGTGCCATGAAGTTAGCCACCTCTGTTTTAGGAGCCTAAAGTTAGCTTTGGAGAAGTTTTTCACGGTGGTTACCTTAGCTGGGGGGTGGGAGGGGTGGGAATTTCCAATATGATTAGTTTGTGGTCAGATCTAACCAGGGAGGAGGTGACTATTGGTGTAGAGCAATGATCACCCATGTTAGTAATGACCAGGTCAGGGATGTTGCTACCTCTAGTTGGGGTACAAAAAAGCTGGTCCTGGGCTTTGGAATTAATGAATTCCCATAAATTCTGGAATTAATGAATTCCAGGAAACATTGGGCAAGTGAATTGCTACGAGTAGTTTTCCCAGTTAATGGAGGGGTAGTTGAAGTTGCCCAGTATGAGAGTGTTAGGTTGGACCCTAATATTCTCCAGGGTGCTTAAGAACATGGAGTGTGGGTCTTGGGAAATGGTTGGTTACCTATAGCAGACTATGACCTGAATCGCTGTCTTACCAAATGTTAGCTGCACCTGAAGTATCTATGATGCATTATGTAGGGCTACCAGTCTGGAGGTGTGCACATCCTTTATAAATATGGAAACACCACTGCCTTTGGAGCTTTGGTCCAAGTTCTTGGGTCAAAAAGTGTTGAATGAGTTATATCCTGGTAGTGCAGGGGTGCTTTCTGCTGCTTTGAACTAGGTCTCTGTTACAGCACAAATGTTGATGTTCACCATTTTAAGGGTTGCTTCAAGTGAATGCATTTTGAGATTTACACTTCTAGCATTGAGCAGCATGACCCTCAGATTGCATTTATTTGTAGCTGTCATGGTGGTAATTTGGTCTTTGGAATGCAGTCTATAAAGGCACTGTAGGGGTGGCAAGAGCCTTGGCCAGTATCAAGAAGCCCAGGGTTGACAGTTGCAGGCAATCTCTGGTAAAGCATTGAGGTCTGTCAATCATGTCATCCCAGGCAGGCAGACACTGTATCCCATTGGAATGATACGATTAACTTAGCCAATTGTTGAAATCAATCAGTTACTACTTGTACTGTGGTATAATTCTGGGTGATGGTAGGATGCTGCTCAGGGCTAAGGTCATACCCACCTGGGCTACATAATCTGAGAGTTACTTCATGTCTCTTTTCATGTAGTCCAGGGAGGTATGTCTCAGGTCATTCACACTCACATGTATGATGACAGAGTCATATTTACATGTTGTTGAGGGACCTGAGTGTGTGCGTTATGTGGTGGATCCTGGCACCTGACAGGCATCTGACTGTTACTTTCTTCTTATTCAACCTAGCGAGTGGGACATCAGTGTGCCTCACTATCGAGTCACTTATGACTAGTGTGTTGGGCATGCTGTTTTGCTGTAGGGGCTTTGGTTGAGTGGCACACTATTTAGGATAGTTATGTGCCTCATCATTGGTGTTGTGTTGTGATGGTCAAGTGCATTTCTGCCTTCAATTTCACTGCTGTTTGGGTTGATTTGTAATGAGAGCCTCCGCGAAGGTGGGTGTGTGGTTTGTGTTTTTATGTGAAGGCAGTGCTGGTATATGTTTTGGAGGTTTATGTGTTTCATGTGGTGTGGTGCAAGTGTTGACCTTCTCCTCTTAACCAGCTATTTTGGTCTTGGCTGGAGAGTGAGTGGCTTCCAATTTGGATATATAAGTGCATCTCTCACAAGTCTCAGTGTTGGGAGGTAAGAGGAGACGGTTGTCAGTGTACATGAGTCAGTTGCTACATTGCCTCAGGATGCCCAAGTTCACTTGGTTAATAGATGAAACCATAAGAAACTGACCTTTAGACATGACTGGAGGGGTGGGCATTAATAATAAGTACTGGAGCTATTTCCTTGTAGAACATTTAGTGCTGGTAGCAGTTTTGTGTGCTATAATAATTGCTACAAGAAGACTGGTAAAGTGGTAGACTAATAAGCTAGTAAAAGTGCAGGATAGGAGAGAACTAGCAGGTCTCAGGGAACAATTAAAGAGCAGACATTTTTACACCACTCAGATGCTTAAAAACAGTCCTGGATACAGCAAAGCTGTATCTGGACTAGACCAGTTACAGGAAAGGCAGGAAGCAAGCTTAGACCTTCTTTTTTGTGGCAAACTATATGTGGTCTGTGACCCTTAACAATGCCCATGAATGTGATATTGTTGCTAAATTGGCCACAGTGAGTGTAGTGACACACATGTCAGCATCATGCATCATACCCGTCTGAAAAATCATGCTGATACAATGTCTGTTACACTATCACTTGTCCAGACTTGTAGGAGCACTACATGACTCCACATCCTATGTCTGCTGGGTAATCTCACCGTCCATGGAGGCATTCAGAACACTACATGTTGTAAGAGATAGTATGTTATGATGTCCCATGCACATAATCTATGCGGGGCATGTCATGTGTATGTAGTAGTGCAGTATATAATGATGGTAATGTAGGTTTACTAATCTGTGCATTGCCAACTGTGTTTATGTTACTGTGTGCATATCCCATGTGTCAGTCCTTACTGTGTGTATGCAAAGGATATACCACTTTATCTCCCTGTTCCACCCAGTGTACTCAGGAATACATACAACAGACCTGTCATACACAGTATCATGCATGCCTTCATCAACTGCATCAGGGTTGAGTGTATGGGAAAGAAATGGCAGAGCCAACAGGTGTTGACAGGTGAATCTGTTGCAGTTAATGTAATGGCTATGCTTGTGAGGGACCTGCTGACAGTACCGCAGTAACCTGCTCTGTATGTATGAGCCTGTGGTAGTACACAACACTGAGATGACATGTTTGAAGGCTAGCTGTCTGTGATGAGGGGTATGTATGCAAGGTCACACTGTCTGACAACAGTGTCCCTCACACACTGTTGCATACATACACACCTGGTACATGTACATATAAGGCTGTACCTTGCCTATGACATGGTCAGTGTATTCCCAGTCTGCCATGCTCTCTCTTGGGTATATATGCAGGGCCATAGCCTCCAGATACACAGACACCTGGAACACTAACAGAATACAGCATGTCAGACTACATTCAGTCAGTGGTACTAACAGCAATAATGTCTCATGGCTAATATGGTACATACCCCTGTATGTATACACATAACAAATGCAAGCAGACAGCACCTTACATAGTATTACATAGCTACACTGTACTATACTCACCCTGTGCATCAGACCTGTACTAGCATGTCCCTGCATCAATGGTATGGATGACAGGGATGTGGCATATGCATCATCATATGCACAGAGTGTGGTGTGGGTTTGCCAGAGGCCTAGACTGGGCCATACAGAGGATGTCATGTGTGTGTGTGTTTGGAGGGGTATCCAATAGATGGACTGGGCAGAGGTGCTGTGTGTGTTTGGAAGTGACCTGCCTGTGATGCAGATGTGTGTGTGCAGTCACGTCATGTGGCTGGCCTACACAGGGATATGTCAGACCGCTGTGTACCATAGATGGCAGGATGTCCAGGTTACCATCTCCAGGCATGGACATGGGAACTGGTCCTGCCAGGGGTATCACTGGCACTACCAGACCCAAGGCTAGATGCAGTACTCCTTCCTGATGGTGACTGCTGTTTGCTGGATCTGTGCCCCTGACAGGACTGGATGGGACAGGACCACGTAGCCATGGCATGCTCTGGTGTGCTGTGAACAGTAGCCCCCCTTTGGTAGTTCTGGTGTCACTGCCACTAAGGGAGTGTGAAGATACATGGCCCAATAGACTTTCAGCTATTGTTGGTGATGGCCTACATCCATGTAGTCAATGCCCATCTCCCACCACATGCTCTAACACAGACGTGCCACAGTCGATGAGTGCCAAGGTGTCACCCCACCATCTATTCATGACCTCAGTATATTGAAGTGTGGCCTCAACAAGGTCATGTATTTCACCACGTAAATCAGGGAGAGTTGCATCCACCATCCTGAGTATTTGTGTGTTGTGGCATTCACTATGTGCCTGTGCATCCATGACAGCCCAGAACATGCATCTGGTAACTCCTTCTGTGGCACTTGCAACAGTGGCCCAACGAGCAGCATTTGTCCTGCAAGCACCCCTGTCCATCCACCTGTGTAGGACCTCACCTGCACTCTGGCTATAGCCAGTATCTACACTCATACCTGCCATAGTCACCACGCTAGCCTGTTCAATGCCACCACCTGCCAACTGTACATCATTTGTGGCCACTATTGATGGGGTATGTGTGGGCATTGTCACTGTGTGCAGGGATGGTGTGAACAGGAGTGGGATGCTAACCAATGGCACAGATGCAACCCCTGACAACCCCACCTGTACTTCACTATTCCTATTATCATTGTCAGAGTCTGCAGGGATAATGACACTAGTTTCCAAAAGAGGGAACCCCAAATCTCATTGCCACCTATGAGGGGAAAACAACATATGTACATTAATGCCTGCACTTTGACATTGGCTGGTACACACACACACACACACACACACACACACACACACACACACACACACACACACACACACAGGTGAGGTGGCACAAATCTGTTACACAGACCACACATTGCCCAAATGGTAACATGCATGACACATGGCCCTCAACATCATGCATTGCAGCCAGTTTTACTACATGTAACTAACAATATAGAGCTCTGGGATACGTGATTAGTGTTATTATGTGATGGCCATTCACCAGCACACACTCCACCCATGTACACATCATTGCTGTTCATCTGTATAGCACAGTGGCAAGTAGTACAGCACATACCTCACAACTGTCAGATCCTCACAGGATGTGTAGAAGTCTGTTTCATATGTTTGCTCTATTTCTCAAAACCCTTATGATTCTCTGATACATAAATGGGATGATCTGAGGAGTGACATCATTGATTAATGGCATACATCTGAGTGTCAGACCTCCAAACCAGCAGTGAATGTATGGTCATACAATTCCTGTTACACCACCAACCTTCTAAGCTTACAGTGGATATGATAAGTTTACAAAACCCTGTTAACATACCATGTTCTTGTAATATGCAAGATAAGACTGCAATGATGCATTCAAATATGTTACCCACTATTCATGTGACATCTGACCTGTGCAATCCAATTGATAAACAAACACACATGTTACGTGTAAAATATAATGACTGCAATATGTACAATATGGTGATTGCATCATTGTGCACACCCTTAAAATGATACTTCGTTAAAGCACCTTCTAAGTGACTTACAGCATTCATTCTTCTTGTGAAGGTGTCTTTCAGCATGGCATATCTTGATTTGGCATTATTTGGCCACTCTTCCATGCAAAGTCACCCAACTCTGTCAGATTGCATGGGCAGCTCATGTGCACAGCCCTCGTCAGGTCACACTAGTGTTTTACTATTTGGTGTAGGTGTAGGCTCTGGCTGGACCAATCCATAACCATGAGTGAGTTCAGGTGGAGCCATTCATATGTATCTTTGGATGTATGCTTCGGGTCTTTGTTATGTTGAAAGCCGACACACCTCCCCATCCTCAGCATTCTTGCAGATGCCTGATGGATTTTGGGCAGACATGGGTATTATTTGGACATGGCCAGAATTCCCACCACTGTGACTACAAGTCCTGTTCTAGCTTTGGAACACCATCCTCGCCACTGCCACCAGTGTGATTCACTATGGGGATGTTGGTCTTCAGGTTATGAGAGGTGTTGCTTGTGGACCACACATACCTTTTGGTATTGTGACAGTGAGGTCAATCCATAGTCTCATTACACCATGGCACATTTTCACATGTGCCTTTGGGAGACATGATGTGCTGTATTGCAATTTGTATCCACCCCTGGATGTTTTCTGGTGTGGGGAAATGCTTCCATCTTCTCACCCTACCCCGTGGGCCAGACACATGCAGAATATGGGGGAGTATTCCCACAGGTAGTACACAACACCAGTACTAGCAAGAGATTCCTGCAACTACCTCAGTGCTGCTGTATGTCCCCTGGCAGCCTCTCTGACCAGGTCTTGACATGTCTTGTCATCATTTTTGGAGCAAAGTCAGGTTCTTTTCAACAGCACTGTTGTACCATATTCAATCCACCTTTTACAACTGTCTCCACTGGTCTATATTATAAAGTCGACCACTTACTTCATCGAATACCTAAACGTCCACCCGTTGTCATCGGTCCACATAAAAAACGAACACCCTAAACCGTGAAATTTAAAAAGTTTAACTGTCATACTTGTCCCACCCCACCGCCCGCTACATACTACCTACCCAAACAAACTAAATAAACCACATACATACACTAACCAAAACCCTACTTCTAACCCTAAATTAAACCCTACTTCTAACCCTACACTAAATCTTACATATACCACCATGTATGCACTTAACTTAACCCGCACCCTAACCCTAAGGTCCGTAACTATCACACACTTACCTTAAAAAGCTAAACCCAAACAAACAAAATAATCCACACACATCCACTAAATCTAACATACATTACCATCTATGCACTTACCTTAACATGCACCCTAACCCTAAGGTCCATATCTATCGCACACTTACCTTACGGAGCTATACCGCAGAAGGCCAACCATGACAATTCGATGTTTCCGCTCTTCTGGATGATCGATGTTTTCGCAGTTCGATGAAGATGGGGTAAGTAAGTGTTTGCCTTTTTAATATAGACATGTCTCCACTGTGTTCCATGGTGTATGCAATGCTGTGTTAATGTTGTTGTACCCTACTCTTGACTGATACCTTTCAAATATGAGATCCCTTTGCTGCTTTGTCAGCTGTCTGCAAGCCATAGTTGTTGCTGTTGCAGGCAACTGAGGAAATTTCATGATTATCCCACTTGGACAGCCGACTGCTATTTGGTGTTACTCAGAGTGCCTTTGCTTGATGGCAGGTGTGTACCCAAACAGACTGTATGATGTCAGTAAATCACAAGCTGCTGCAATAACATATTATTTGAAGGGTGTGCACACATATGCATCCAGCTTATTGTCAGGTTTGTATACTCCATATTTGGTGCCCAACAGATTGATTGGTTTTACAGGTGAATTGTTCATGTCATAGGTCACATTACAGTTTAGAAAAGGTGTGGACTGACATATTGCGGTCTCAGTTTGTATGTATATCACAAACACCTGACATCTTAACAGGGGTGTGTACACTGTTTATATCCACTGTTATAGCCACTGTCTGACAGTAATGTTTCACACATGCCCCTACCTTAGGCCATTTGTCCCCCCATTTTGCTGGTCTCTGTCCAGAAGTCTTGCACTGACAGGTCGTGAGGTATGCTACAGAGATGTTACATTCATATCAGATAGGCTCCTGTGGTGACCACTGTGGTGCAATGCAGTTAACCCCAACACAAGGGAACATGCACATAAAGCAATATAGCTATGTGTGACAGTTGTGTGCATGGTACATTGCATGGCCTTCACATGCCTGGGGTATTGGCAAACCACAACAGAACAATTGCATACTCACCAGCTGCAGGAAGCCATCCCACAAACAGACCAGAGGGACCAAGGTAGTTGTGGGAGGGAAGTATTGTCAGCAGACCCACACGTGGCATTGGTACAGGATAGATGCAGCAATGTCTGCACATTTACACTAAAACCCCCAATACTACACTATTTGCTGTCCGTCACCATAGATGTGCATATCTGTGGATTAGGAAACCCCATCAACAACTGCAATCCATCCTGACACATGCACATAGATACTCTACAAATACAAATATGCCTGCTACACTAGTCTAGTAATCTACACTGGGGCCTTCCCTGCACACTCATCGTCCATTGTCTGGGTGCCACCAACTGCCAGTATATGGAGGGTCTGTAATCTGATGTACTGGGATGGGTGCCCCTAGGTACAAGAGGAGCTCTCCAGTGGTTGTCAGTGGGGCTGCATGGCCAGGTCCACGCCTGTGGCTGGGCGGTCCCTGGCCAATGCAGCAGCCCTTTGCTGGGCATAGCATATGAGGTCACTTTCACAATGCTGGACCTGCTGTTATGTACATGTGTGCAGGCCAACATCATTTACCCTGTGGACAAGGTCATCCCACAGGCTGGTCCTCTCCTGCAGATGTCGCTGGCTCCAGCCAAGCATTATGGCATGGTTGTATACTATGGCGTCTATGATTATATTTGTCTCAGATGCTGAGAAAGTTGACCTTTGCTGATGCAATATTGCACCTGTAAGACATAAAAAAGAGAGACACATCACAGGACCCCATACATTTGGCAACAGGATGTACAGAACCTGCACAGCTACATTGCATACCAGTAGACACCACTCACAACCACACCATACCCCTGTAATGTATCAGCACTGTATTTGCTCGCATTGCACTGCTGGTCCTGGATTGTCATATTCCCCCCAATGAGAGCTAGTTGATTCCATAATCATGTACTCCTCATTCATGTCTATGTAGAGGGATGACATTGGCCATCCTCCATGTTGATAGGGTGTGGATGGTGCCAACGCTTGGTGTGACTACAGTGTGTGATGGAGTTGTGAGAACATGTCTGAGTCCATGTAGGATGCAGACAGTCATATTATCAGGTCCCATGGATACTTACGTTTGTTGCCTTTCAGTAGGCAATATGTACCAGATCACTGGTAATGAGGGGAAGTGTGCGGGTGCTGTGCATATCCACCTATAGTGATGCTGAGCCAGGGGGTGGTGTTTGCTCTAAACCTATCTGCAGCAGGTTGGCTATAGCTATGTTGTGTGTGTATGTGGTCTGATTGGCCACCATTACAGGGTGGATTGGTTTGTTGCCTCAGAGATTGCAGACATATGTGAAGATGGCCTTATGACTGGCCTTGGTGAATGTGTCCATTTTGTACTCATAGTTAGCCTTACAGTTCTTCACTGTGGCCGTATATGCTTGATCAGACAAAAGCTGACTTGATGCTAAGCTGGTGTGCGCTCCAATTTGCCCTGTACAACCAATATAGGGACCAGGTCTGTGGTTTGTGCATTGCTGCTGTCCACCATAGGTGTTCAGCCTACCTTGAGGGGGTTGATGTTGTCCTGTCGTGTATTGCTGAGGCCATAAAGCTATGTAGGTGCCCACATAGTATTGTGTTGTAGGCCTAGACACAGCTGCTAGTTCCAACATATGGGATGCCCTTCAAGTGGGCCTTGGCCATTTCCCTTGTCTGTGTGGGGGACATTATAGAGGTGTGGGGGCTACAGCTTCACAGACAGTAGATGGAAATACCTCACAGGACAGGACATGTGGAGACAGCCCAACAATATGGTGGACAAAGCTCCAGATTTTGGTGCAGATTGTATGTCATTAGTGCTGTTATACACATGGAGGGTTGCTACATTGACAGGGTTTGTCTGGACATGCATTTACTGGGTGATTTGACATCTGACAGTTATATGCCTCTGAAATACCTCTCAACTGTCATGTTGTCCACAGACCGGCCAGATGTTTGCCTGTTATGCTTGGTCTGTTCCTCAAACAGCATCTGTTTTTGTGGGGTTGGTAGGATAATGTGAGGATTGTAGTTAGTAAGTGTTGACATTCATTGGTGTTCCTGACATCATATCATTCAGGGATGTTCTGTTATAACAACACATGTAACACCAGCTACTGTTTCAGTTTGTAACACCATTATGTGTGATATCTCCCTCTCTAGCCCCCTGCCCTACAAGTATGCCATGCATTATCCAGATGTCCTGCACTATGAGGTGCAGAGGTATGGTATATCATTAAATACCAACTGAACTCCAGTTATCATGCCAATGACCTGGCAGACTCCTGGCCATGGTATTCAGTAGTGGCCAGGTTTATGGGTCCACACCCTGGTAATTCTGTGGAAAACTGCACATACAACATTTATGTATGTCTGGCCATTGTGAACAAACTACCAATACTGTGTAGCAGTGTTGTGTGTATATGTTTGTTGGGCTGGGTAGGGAGAGTAGCTGCTGTGAGTGCCATACACCCTTTACCTATCTGACTCTGCATGTTGCTACAGCTGCTGGTGGTCTATCAGGTCTGAATGCTTGGGGGGTTGACTGTTACATGTCCTGTAACACCTCAGGATTCCTAGTATACTGTGACTTGCAGCAGTATATGTAGGGGTAATGCGTGAGTGGGAAACGGTATGTGGTTGTTCACACAGTATTATACTGCTGTGTTCAGTTTGCTTACTGGTATGTCACTGTGACTATGATGCACTTGTTTGGGAGTATGCACTTGCACACCATTGTCTGTTTTCCACCAGTGTTACATCCCTGTAGTGCCTATTAAATTTGCTAATGCATGTGTACAGCCCTGGAGCTGGACCTGGGTAGTGTTATGTCAGTCTGACTGTAGTTTGGACATTGCTCAGTAGCTCGGCGTACTTTCCCTAATGTTGTGTTATATCCACATATTCATAGGATGTCCAGTTGTCTGGTTGATATCTTTGGTCTAGTCCCCATGACTGTTATGTATGCATGACACATCAATGGAATGATGTGGGGATAGAGGTGAGTAACTAATGAGAAGCAATTGAGTCCTGAAATTGTGATATTCCAGTTGATATATGTTAGGACATACACTGTTACTACATGAACTTTCTCAGCTTATCTACTGACATATTTTGGACATGTCCCTATTTTCAGGCTTTTGTCCCCCCACTTTGTCAGACTTGGCCCAGATTCATTGCACTAAGGGGTTCTGAGCATACCTCTCCACTGCCAGAATTTTCATAGAATGTGTAGATCTTTGGACCATACTTTTGTTCAGTTCCACAATGTATTTCTATTTGTCTGGTAAATCATGGTGATGATCCAAGGATTTATGTCAGTAAATAAATGACATGATATTTCAGTTTCCATCATCATATCCTTCAGTAATTGTCCACTGAAATGCACACTGTTGCTGTAACACATCTTCATTTGTAACAGTAATTTTTGAAATATGTCCATATATATGCCCCCCCCCCCTTGCAGTCTTTTGCAGGTTCCTTGCACTAACAATTCGGGAGGGATGGTTCTGAGATATAACTGCATTGCATGTTATATACATACATACATATATATATTTTTTCTTCCTTTATATTTATATATATGTATATCTATATTATGACTCTACGTCTTTATATATATGTTTCATCAGACATATATATATCTGTGTGCATGTGTGTGTGTGTGTGTGTGTGTGTGTGTGTGTGTGTGTGTGTGTGTGTGTGTGTGTGTGTGTGTGTGAGTGTTTATATACAACACATGAAGGGTTCCATAAAGCTCCCTAATGTTGTATGCCTCTATTGCATGATATGTTTGAAAAAGCAGCTTTAATTCCTCCAGTTCCTCAACTCGTAGCACATAGCAAGATATGTTAGAAAAAGCAATGGAGATCTTCATTACTCCATTGCTATCTCTGCAGATAAAAGAAAAATAAAAACAGGAGATATACTAATGGAAACAGCCAGGTAACCGGACCTTTTTTCATCAGTATACTCTCGGATTTACAACGGGCACTCTGTTTGGGCTGGCCAATTAACGTCCTCATTTTTGTATGTTAATGGCCAGTCATTGTATAATATAAAATACATATTTACATACACATTATAATTTTAGATTTACCTTCCATGACATCACTCTATGTGCTTTCATTACTAGAAAGGCTCACCCAGACTCTTCTACACTTTGCTGTGAGGGAAAGGTTAGTTTGCTTTTTATTTGTTGTATTACTTTATTGACTTTTTCTATTTTGAATACTGTGATTTGTTTTATTTACCTTGTGTTTTACTTGTATTCTGCTTTTAACTGCATATTAAATCTTAAAAAGAGACCACAGCTCTGTCTCTTGTGAGTCAGGCAGAAATTAATACAGGTCAGTTAAGGTTAATCATCTGTGAACTGAGGGGGTAGAGCTAGGAATTAAACCTTCTATTTAAGGGGTAAAATAAAATATTTCAGAGCTTTACTAGAAAGGCTCACCTAGACTCTGCTACACTTTGCTATGAGGAAAAGTTAGCTTTCTTTTTATTTGTTGTATTACTTTATTGCCTTTTTCTATTTTGAATACTGTGATTTGTTTTATTTACCTTGTGTTTTACTTGTATTCTGCTTTTAACTGCATATTAAAACTTGAAAAGAGACCACAGCTCTGTGTCTTGTGAGTCAGGCAGAAATTGGTTTTCCCCACCCTCCTACCCGGTTACTATAGTGTTCTTAAACACCACTGTCTTTCTAGTTGCCTTCCCCTTATGTTAATTTGACCATATATCTCATTTCCTCTCTGTTTTTACTGGCTTGTGTGAGTAAGCACAAAATTATCATTTTGTGAAATCACTCCCCTTCAACTATTTAAATTTATTGGCCATCCTACTGTATTCCATAGTACCAGAATACAAAAGTGACCACCCCCTTTCAATCTATCCTGCTGTTTTAAAAATAGTGACTCTCCACTGAAACTTGACTTTTTATACAGGTAAGACTTAAGTTACCTACTTTCACATCTAATTCCTCTAGTGCACATTGCAGTGTTTACGATAAACCATTTTTTTTCATCTTACCTTTAAGCATCCCTGTGACTAGTACTTGCTTTAAAACCTGCTGGAAAGCACTAGGAAGTATTAAACTGATACAAGCACTCAACTATTCTTGTTAATAAGGAGAAAATATTCATAGACACTAAACAGCTTATAACTGCAAAGTACCTTGCTAAGGTAAGGGAAAACAGCTCTTGTACTTTACAAAAAAAAAAAAAAAGCACCAAACCAGGCATGTCCAAGGGTCAGCTTCTGGTGATTTCTTCTGTCCACCTGGTGAATATGGGCAAACTGGGGCAATGCAGCAATTGCCTCATGTACATAGACAACCCTCTCCTCTTAACACCCAATACTACAACCTGCAAGAGATGCACTTACATAACCAAACTGGAAGCAACGCTCTCTCCACCCAAGATTGTGCTAGACAGTCAAGAGGAGAAGGTTTGCATCTGCACTACACCTCAAGCAACACATAACCCTTCTAAACCCACACCATCAACACCCACACTTAGCAACACTAAACCAACATATGTGGAGGCCCTTAACATTAACCTGTCCAAGCAACAAGGACCTCCGAAGCTGAAATGCAAACAAACACCAATCACAACCAAAGTGTCACATAGCTCACAACACCAGTGTGCCACCCACCAACAACCCCTAAAGCAAGACAACGTACCCAACACTTTAGTCATAGGTGACTCTATAGTCAGGCACACTGATGTCCCACTCACCAGGCTGAACAAGGAGAAAATTACAGTCAGCTGCCTGTCGGGTGCCAGGATCCACCACATAACACATGCACTCTAGTCACTCTACAACAAGTACAAATATGGCTCTGTCATTGTCCATGTTGGAGTGAATGACTTCAGACATACCTCCCTGGACTACATGAAAATAGACAGGAAGAGCTCTCAGATTATGATGCCCAGGCATGTATGACCCTAGCCCTGAGTAGCATCCTGCCTTCACCCAGAATGATACCACAGTATAAGGACAAAATGATTGACTTCAACAATTGGCTAAGCTTCTGGTGTCATTCAAAGGGGATCCAGTATCTGTCTGCTTGGGACGACATGATCAACAGATCATGATGCTTTGCCAGAGATGGTCTGCACCTTTCGCCCTTGGGATTCAGGTTACTGGCTAAGGCTCTTACCACCCAAGTTCAAAGGACAAAACCACCACTGTAACAGGTACAAGCATGCAAAATCTGAAGGTAATGGTACTCAATGCTAGAAGTCTAAACCTCAAAATGCACTCTCTCGAGGCACTCCTAAAAATGGAGAACATTGATATCTGTGCAGTAACTGAGACCTGGTTCAAGGCTCCAGAGAGCACCCCTGCAATACCAGGCTATAACTCTTACCACACTTTTGGGCCACCAAACCAGGACCGACACACTGAAGGTGGAGGAGTGTCCATATTCACCAAGGATATTCACAACACCAGGCTATTTGCCAAACACAATGCATCTGAAATTCTCCAGGTGCAACTAACACTAGGTAAGACTACAATCCAAATTGAGGTTGCTACAGATCCCCCACCATGCCCCAAGATTCTCACTACACCTTTCTAAACATACTGAAAAGTATTAAGATACAACCAAACACCCTAATACTGGGTGATTTCAACTACCCTGCCATTAACTGGGAAAACTACTCATGTATCAATACCTTTGCCCAATGGTTCTTGGAATTCATAAATTCCAATGCCCTGGATCAACTAATCCTTATTCCCACCAGGGGCTCCAATATCCTAGACCTGGTCATTACCAACATGGGAAATTGATGCTCCACACCTATGGTCACCCCCTTGTTGGTCAGGTCTGACCATAAGCTAATCACCCTTGATATCCACATCCCACTTCTACCCCCACAGTAAGGAAACCTCTGTAAAAACTTCTCCAAAGCCAACATCATGCTACTCAAGTTAGAAGTGACAAACATCATGACACCCATGCAGACGGGAACTGAAAGTTCGACTGCTGAATCCTACACTAAGGCACTGTATGAGCACATCCACTCGTGCATGAATCTTGCCATCCCCAATAGAACCAAGATGCTCTCCTCCAAAAAAGGAAGCCAATCTGGTGGTCCCTTGCCATAAACAAACTTTACAAAAACAAGGAAGAAACTGTTGCAGAAAAGAAGAAAATCCCAGGATGCAAAAACTCCATTACCAGCCTCAGTAGGAAGCTGAGATCCCTTATAAAATCCTCCAAAGCTAGTTAAGAAAATAAAATTGCCAAAGATTCCAAAGATAACCACAGGGTATTCTATAGCTATGTCAAGAATCTAAATGGCAATGCTCAGATCTGGTCTGAACTACAACAGAATGGCATTAAATATACTGATCCCAAGGATATTGCCAATATCCTGGCAGATCGTTTCAGTGCAAACTTCACCCTCCTCTCACCCCCTAAAGGGCCCATCTCAATACCAAAAGATTGCCAAATTCTGGTAACAATAGCCACACAAGTAAAAACTGCACTCTCCAAAGTTAAGAATACAACATCCATGGGACCAGACGACATCCCAGGCTGTGTACTACATGAACTACAAAATGAATTGGCACCTCACCTAAGTGTCATGTTTAATCATAGACTCACCTCAGGCTTCATGCCCACTGAGTGGCGCACAGCTACAGTTATCACACTCCACAAGGGGGGATCCACCTTGGATCCCAGGAACTACCACCCCATCAGTTTGACGAGCCTGATCTGCAAGGCCATGGAACGTATTATCATGAAACTTATAAAAAAGACATTGGCAACCTTCAATCACTGGACCCCACACAGTTTGTGTTCGTGAAGGGCTGATTCTGTCTCTTGAACCTGATTGACTTGTTTGAATCAGTCTCCAGAGCTGTGGACAAGGGTAAGGTGGTCCACACAGCCTATCTGGATCTCGTCAAGGCCTTTGACACCATTCCCCACTCTGGAATCACAGATAAACTTACTAAGCTGGGCATTAATCCCTACATCACACGGTGGGTTGCCAACTGGCTTACTGACAGAACCTACACTATAAAACTAGCCAACTCCAAATCCAGCTCCAGACAAGTGACAAGTGGAGTACCTCAGGGTTCAGTCCTGGAACTGCTTTTGTTTGGCATCTACTTCTTTGAAGTACAGGCCAGAACTAAGGGACTCTGGCTAACAAAGTTCACAGATGACTGCAAACTGAGAGCCATTATTAAATCCCCATATGATGTGGATATTCTACAAAAGGGCCTTACAGAAACAGATGCTTGGTGCCAAAGCCATGGGCTCAAGCTCAATGTCAAGAAATGTATAGTTATCCCCTTTTGGAAAAAACATGTACCTGTGAATTACCACATGGGTGGCACTACACTAAACACTGAAAGTGTGATAAGAGACTTAGGGACACAGGTGTACCGTGGTCTCACCTTCAATAACCACATCGCCACAACAGTCAGGAAATCTTTCTATGTGGCACACCTCATCATTAAGGGCTTTTCATCCAGACAAAAAGTGGTCATTGTTCCACTGTACTCATCCCTTATTAGACCCATTATATAATATAATGCCCCATTTGGTATGTACCTCTCAAGACATCTGCAACAACTGGAAAAGCCACAGAAATACCTCACTAAAAGAATCACAGGCCTAAAGCAGATGCCCTATGCTGACCGTCTAAGAAAACTCCACCTATACTCTGTCGCATATCATCTACTCAGAGGCGATCTCTGCTTAACATACAAAGCCATGTCAAACCCAGAGCTGTTGGACATGCTACACTTAAAGAAATCCCAATCCCTCAGAGACACATGCTCCAGGGATCTAAACCTTGTCATCACAATAAACAAAACATGCTGGAGGGATAGTTTCCTGACCCAGAGACTCCCCATACTCTGGAATAGACTGCCCATACATGTCAAGCAGAGTGCCTTCTTGGCCCTCTTCAAAAGGAACCTTGACAATTGGATGGGAAATAGGAAATTCACCCCGAGGATCACATCAGTCACCCTGCTAGACAGGGGTCCAGGGAAGTAAATTCTGTGGGAAGAAATAGCCAGGGAATTGTTATGGCTAGGCTTGTATAGGCCCTAGGGCCGATAGCCTAGTACCAACCTATGAATCTATATATATATATATATATATATATATATATATATATATATATATATATATATATATATACCTGTTATATTCTTGTGTGACTACACTGTAGGGGGCACATGTGTTTATATGGGAGTTCCACATCTTTTCTACACTGACATCTCACTTTTGGAACTGCTACACTACCCTGGTTGACAAAAAAATAGTTGCTATATAATTTCAGTTTACTAAAGTAGCTTTCACAGTACTTTCACATGGGACAATATGATGCCCATTTGGGACTTGAACCATGAAACCCTACATGTAAAGCTACAACTCTAACTACTACACTATCTTGGCTTGAAAGAGTCACCTGTCTATTTTCATTTAGCTCCTTTGGGATGTTTAAGTTGTAATGTACATGCCCACTTAGCTACACTTAAACATTCCTTAGGGCATTAAGAACAAGGATATATTATTATTATTATTTTTTAGGTTATATGGGTGTATATTTTGGTGTTCTGACAACTACTTGGGACTGTACTTGTGACATAATGGCAATGATTGGGCTTTCAGGATTCTGTGTGTGTTTCAAGCTGATGCATGACATTCTCTATGGACTTTCTTGTTTTTGGGGGCAGTGCATGTGCTTATTTAAGTTTGGGAGATTTATACCCTGTTATGTGTGCATACCTCTCAACCTCCTAGTACAGGAAATCTGGACATAGCCATAAATGTAAGTGGGACAAAGGCCCAAAATAGGGTACATTTTTAAATATAGCTCTTGCCAACTTAAAGAGTTCATAGGATAACAGGCTTTGCATTGGTATGAATTTTCTGAAAGGTATAATGTCTGTAACTCAAATGTCTGCATTTTTTCCAACTTCAATCTTTAATGATTTTCCACTAATTTGCCAGATAACGAATACATTTATGACATGTGGACCATAAATATGAGACAGATAGCTGGACATTCTGCAAAAATCTGCACGGTTGAGAGGTATGTGTGTGCATTTACACACATTTCCTGCTTCTACAGGATATAGAAGTGCCATGCGGTGCTTTAGCAAAACAGAGGGTGTGTCACAAAAGCTGTGACACACCCCCTGTGTTGCTTTCCTCTTTCCATTTTTATTTCAGTGTCGTGGACACTGAAATTATCTATTTTACATTTCAGTGTCCATGAACACTGAAATACTGGTGGAATATTAGAGCTAGGCTCCAATATTATGCCAGTAGAGCTTAGAAAGTGCCATACAACACTTTTTGAGCACGGGGGTGTGTTTAGCCTCCGTGCACTGCTCGGACATGCCCCCTGCACTCATACACAGATAGTGTCCATGAAGAGGATACAGCAGCATGCCTTCATGCATATGCAAGGTGCACTGCTGTTCTACACAAACACAAACCTATCCATGCAGGAATAGCACTATTCCTGCATGGGCTTTCATGAATCCAGGGGAGTGTTTTTGCAGGAGGGGCAAAGCCCCTACTTGCACCTTCACACCCTCTGGTAAATATATCTATCTATCTATATCTATCTATATATATATCTATACCTATATATATCTATATTAATATATATATATATATATATATATATATATATATATATATATATATATATACATATATATATCAACTCTGATATTGCACAACAGTGGGGAAAGGACACAAGCCCATTCCTTTTATAACTTCAATTTTGTCAATATCTACTGTTTAAATATTTTTTCTTTTGATATGTTTGAGTTACGAAATGCCGTTATTTTTCCTGTAGATGTTATGCTGTTTGGATTATTTTAAGTAAGCTTTTACGTGTATATATATATATATATATATATATAGAGAGAGAGAGAGAGAGAGAGAAAGAGAGATATTTTATATGGGTTTATACTAAAAGATAGACTAAACAGATTATTTAAAAAGTCAAATGCATCAATGATCGCTTAAAAAGCAAATTCTCCTGAGATCATATTTTGGGGATTGGGAAATATGCCCATTTTTCCACTGTAGTGGGTTATCAGAATTGGTATATATATAATTTTTAAAAAGTCACTCATATGAGTTCAATCACATGGAATTTGACTATTTAAAAAGCCAACCATATACACACGTGGGCCTTTTAGGTTCATAGGTTCATAGGTAGGTACTAGGCTATCAGCCCTGGGGCCTGTATAAGCCTAGCCAAAAAGGTTCCCTGGCTTTCGCCACCCAGCAAAATTATTTTTCTGTGCCCCTGTCAAGCAATGCTGCAGAAGTGATCCCCAGGGTGAATTTTCTATTTCCCATCCAGTGTTCAAGGTTTTTCTTAAAGAGGGCCAGTGAGGAGCTTTGCTTGACATAAATGTGTAGTTTGTTCGAGAGTATGGGTAGTCTCTGGGACTGGAATCTTTTTACCCACCTTCTTCTTCCTTTTCCCATTAGGGGTTGCCACAGTGGAACAACGGTTCACAGAATGATTGGCAGTTCAGTTTTACAGTGTCAAGCTGACAGCCCACCAGCCAACCTTCCACAGAAGGCACACACACCGTCACACCTAAGGCCAGTTTTAGAGTGTGCAATCCACTTACAGCATGTCTTTGTAATGTGGTAGGAAACCCGTGCAACTGCAGGGAGGACATGAAACATCCTCACAGAAGACACCCCAGCCAAGAACTGAACTGGAGAACCTCTTGCTGTGAGGTAGCAATGCTAACCACTGTATCACCATGCATTTTACCCACCAAAAAGAAATATTCTATCTTCTCCCAGTTTCTGTTGTGTTTTTCTTCAGTTTACTATACCACTTTTCTTTCTTTCTTTCCAATACTCACTTTTCCTTTCCCTTTAATGAGTCAATAAGACATGCCGGTTATCCTTTCACTGTTTGTTACCATACCTGTATCACTTTTCCTTGGATACGTACACCAGCTCCTTCACAATACAAACAGTAGCTCATGCTATTGTTGCATTTCTCATTAGCATTCTTTTGACTTTCAAACAATACAACTTAACACTTCAAATGTGCCATTTTTTCATAGGGTCTTGCCTACATTAGTTTACTTTGTTTTTGAAGTTCAATTTTTTGCCATGCCTATCTTCTTAAAGTACAGTTAGCCTTCTTACACTACTCAGTCCTATTTCTTCATCCATGCCTTTTTAGCACATGTATTTAGTTTGCATATGAAGTGTTAGCTCTGTGCTGCTTTGATGAGCTAGTCTATGAATCCAGCCCTAGGAGTATGTTACCTTTCACTTATTGTTACCTTATGCCCGCAACCACATTCTGAATATTGCAAAGTGAAATAGAACAAAATGTTATGGGCAGCAAAGGTCCATGACAGAGGGCCTGAATTAATAAAACATATCAAAATCAAATTTTTAGGTTCATAGGTCATCACTGAATTAGTGAAACATAGCAAAATAAAGTTTTAACTTCATAGCCTAACAACCACAAAGGTCTTTTAAGACTATAAATGCTTCCCAAAGGTGAATCAAACCCTGCATATTGTGTCTTTAAGGGTTAAGATCCCTTATGCCAACTGCCATGCATGTGTTGCCTGTTAACATTAGCCATGCAAGAAACAAGGATGTACATTCCAAACAATAATTTTACATTTCACTGTTATCATTTGTGGATTCATCAGTCCTCCAGCTCACTAACAGTTAATTATTTTTTCCTTAAATGGATACTGGCAGGCTCAGAATCAAGAGTACACAAAAATGACATGTTATATGAAGAGATAACCCCAACACTACCTTACTCCACAAATAAGGAATCCAAACCTGAGAACCCCATAACCACAGAAGGCTATAGGCAGTGGCGGCTGGTGACTTTAAATCAAAGGGGGGGGGGTTGCAGGAGACAGCTGAATGGGTGACGTCAATGGGAAGGGGTGTGGCCAACTAGAAAGGGGAGGAGCTATGCTCAAAACCACAAAAACTAACTTTAATTAAATAGGCTGCCCTGGGTGCCAAACCGTTATTATGAGAGTCCAATCAAGACAAAAATAAGTGTAGAAGAATAAAAATATTTCAATGCATTGGCTGCATGACAGCTTACTTAATATCTAGATTTAAACAAAAGGTTGTGAGGCATGAAAAAATAAATTACTTTTTAAATTCATTACTGGAATGCCAGTCAAAATCAAGTATAAGAAAAACAAGCAGCACTCAACTCAAACCACTTCTCCTTGCACTGCAGTTCTAATTATAATTTATATTCAGCTTTATTAAAGTACTAAGTAACACGCTGAAAGTAAAAATCTCTGTGATGCCCCCACTTGTAAAAATGTTTCTTATCCAAAAAAAGACCTGCTGCCTGACAACTATCCACTTGTTTCATGGGGAAAACATGATCAAAGTAAAAAATGAAAAGCAAACAAGAAACAAGCTCAAGATACATTGCTTAAATGATTACTGTACAGGTTATGGACCACACATGATTGGCATTCTGTTTAGTTTACAAGTAAAGCCTGTAGAGATGACTGGAAGTCTCCAACAAGTGTAATGAGCTTTTTAAAATAATGTAATCCTGCCCTTCAATACCCAAGGCTTATACATTATCTAGTTAAGTATTCTCTGCATGGCAACAACATAAAGGCTTTCAATGTTGACAATTCTTTAACAGTATGCTTATTAAAGCTTACTTGCATCTTACAGTCTCAGACAAGCTTACCTTATGGTCATTAAAGCATTGCTACTTAAACACAGAGCAACAGGCACTTTCTGAGTAATAAGCATAAATCAACAGTACAAAAATATGACAGAAACCAGACCATTCTGCAAAATCAAGGACAGATGAAAAGCCACTGTAATACTTATGTCTACCTTGGATGGGGGGACACTCTGCACATTTACACTGCATAACTATTCCTTGCCTTGCTTGGACACATCCAGAGTCACTACATGGGGGAGTGGGGTGCAACAAGTATGTCACAATTTGAAATGTCTCTGGCTGACTGTGATGGCCCTGACACATTTGTCATACCTCTCAGCCTCAGAGCAAGAAATCTGGACAAAGCCATACATAGAAGTGGGACAAAGGCCCAAAAATAAGGAAAATTTTTAAATATTGCTCTTATAAACTTACAAAGATAATAGAATAAGTCTTGCATTAGCATGAATTTTCTGAAGGGTATGAAATCTGAAACTCAAATGTCTGTCATTATTTTCTAACTTCAGTCTTTAATGATTTGTCATTAATTTGCCAAAAAAAAACACAATTTTATGAAAAATGGACCAAAAATGTGATGCAAAAATATAAAATAGCCACACAATACAGCTGGGAACCTGAGAAGGGACACTTTAATATTAGTACTGCTAACTTGAGCAGCTGACAAAATAAAAGAATCTACATGCATTTCTGAAATAAAAGTAATCTATAACTTTGATTATTACAGTTATTTCTTAATTGTAAACCGTCCATGTTTTCTTCCAAAAATTGCTATTTTGCGGAGGGATTATTAGGGGGAAGAGCAACACTGAGCCAAATCGGGGACAATTGAGAGGTTGGCTATGCCTAATTCTATAAAGCAATTTATTTGCATGTACCTCTCAACCTGTTAATGCAATACATCTGGACAAGGCCAAATATATATGGCCAAATATATTGGGGGAACATATAAACAGTACTAAAATTGCTCTTGTATAAACTGAGACAGTTGATAGAATAGCAGGTCTTACTTTAGCATGCATTTTCCTGAAGGTTATGAGGAACAAACCAAAAATAAGAAGCAAAAATCTATTCATTCTTTGACAATCTGGACAGCTGGGAGGTATAGTTTAGCTGGGTCTGTCTGAGTTTGCCGCCCTTCCCCCTCACAAAATCATGGTCGAATGGAGCCTCTGCAGCCATTCCAGTGATCCATTACTTGGCTATTTCACTCCATTTACCATACACACTAATGTGCATACTGCTTTACTTCTAAGCTGATTTGGACTTCATTTGAAAGTGTTATTTTGCATTTTACAGCACAAACACTAAGACATCTGCTAAACAAAGCAATGCAGTCTCACAATGAAAACAGACTTAGCATTAAAACTTCTCTGCCCTTGAAACTCACATTCATTGAAACAGCATTGAAACCCACATTCAAAGAAAATACATTTTGCCAGTGGCAGATAAAGATTAATTTTGGGCTGTTTTCAAATCATAAGCCCCTTGCATATCAAACATACATGTGCTCTTTGATACACCTTCCTGATTGTACTAAATGAAATTCCTTGTACAATACAGTACAGTTGTTAGAGGGTGTTTTAAATTTGTTTTGAACATTTTTCCAGTAAGCAATGGAACAAAACGCATGCACCCATAATGACAAAACTGCCCAGTTCAGAACATTTCCGTCATAAAAGTCTATTCAAACTTCTGCAGTCCACCATTATCAGTAAATATGCACAATTGTACAGTCCACCATTATCAGTAAATATGCACAATTCTACAGTCCATTATCAGTAAATATGCACAATCTCTGAAGAAGTAAAAGTCATCTAAATAATTCCACATTAAAGAAATCTGTAACAAATGAAGAGGTTGCTGCTACCAAACACCTTTATATTTCATGGTTTCATCAAAAAACAAAGTGTCTGTTGCCCCTGAGGAATAAATTGCCTATATTACATTAAAAAATGATAAGCTAGTAATATTGCAAGAGGAAATGGATGGCAAACTGATAACAGGCTCATAGTTAGTATCTTCACCAAGGAGGACATTCTCAGTATAGCAGCATCCACCCCTTGTGGGAGTAGAACCCACAGTCTTCTGCATCAAAAGCAGGTACACAACCTGTTGTGCTACTAACAATGCAAGCCAGTTCAGCATAAGCAGCACTAAACTTCTCTTCCCCTGCAGCTCTCAGCTCCTTGTAAAATTTACTCAATACTCAACTACATCTCAACTTTGCAGCACAATAACTCTGGAAATAGCCAAAATGTATTGGGGGGGGGTCAAGAGCACAAAAACCAGGGACACATTAAACATTGCTTGTATAATCTTGGAAAGTTGCTAGAATAAAATGTTGTGTTACCACCATACATTTTACTGCCAAGGTCCCTGTGCAAAACAGTAAGAGCAACATACCGCTATGTCAAATCAGCTGCTTTGTGAAAGAGAATTGCTGTGTTACCACCATACATTTTACTGCCAAGGTCCCTGTGCAAAACAGTCAGAGCAACATACCACTACACCAAATCAGCTGCTTTGTGAAAGAGAGGAAGACTGAAACTTAAATGGCTATCATTTAGTGAATTCAGTTTTCGCCATAGCTGTCAACCTCTTAGTACAAAACACGTGGACAAATCCAATAATGAGGGAATACAGCCCTCAAACATATTCAGTGAATTCAGTTCTTGCCATAGCTGTCAACCTTAGCACAAAAAACCTGGACGAAGCCAATAATGGGGGAATACAGTCCCAAAAATAGGGGCAAATTTCAAATATTCATCTTATAAACTTAGAAAATTGCTAGAATAAAAGGTTGTGTTACTATGTATTTTCTGAAGAATATGAAGCCTGAAATTCAAATGCCTGCCAATTTTACTTCTGATGGAACAAAAACAATTTTCAGCAGAGGCCCAGGGAGAAATACTGCAGACATATGTCTTTGTAAAATGGCAGGACACCAGAGCAAATCCACACAAACACAGGGAGGAGATACAGACTCCACACAGAAGGCACCCCAGCCAAGAATCAAACCAGAAAACCTATAGCTGTGAGGCAATAATGCTAACACTGCACCATTAAATATGCAAGGGATTACACATTCAGAAACCTGAAGTCTGAAATTCAAATGCCTATCAATTTTATTTAACATTTGTTAACTAGGACAGTCAGACTTGGAACAAAAAAACAATTTTCAGCAGAGACCCAGGAAGAAATAATGCAGACATGTCTTTGTAACATAAGAGGACATAAAAGCAAACCCACACAAACACAGGGAGAAGATGCAGACCCCACACAGAAGGCACCCCAGCCAAGAATCAAACCTGAGAACCTGCAGCTGTGAGGCAACAATGCGACCACTGCCCCATCAGATATCAAGCATTTAAATATTTAGAAACCACAGATATTATGAGGAACAGAATAAATCAAATATGAGGCAAAAATCTGCAAATCTTTTACAAATGGTGGTGGGTAGGGAATTCAGGCCCTTAACACCTGTGTACAAGATACAGGGTTCAAGCCTGAGGTATTTCCTACCACATCACTATGAGTCTGCTCTAGCTACCAGTATAAAGCAACTGGGGCATTTCACACACACACACACTTTGCCTGCTTAACTGCTCCCCTATCCACTTTGTTGACATACCAAATACCTGCTCCCTTGCTGCTAATATCCAAACAGCCCCTTTGCCAGTATTCCTTGCACGATTGGTCCATCCCAAAGTATTCCTTGCAGTCCAGTCCAGAGTGCCTCCATTTCATGATATCACTGCCGCACAGACTGCTGGGCATCTTGGGGCTGAGATGCCTTTCCCCCTATCTAGACTGCTGAGAAAACAGCCTGAGAGCGTGTGTGCATACACTTCCACAATTTAAAGTTTGGGATTTTGTGTTTCTCTGTTCTATTTTTATTTGTTTTTTAGGTGGTGGGGGCTGCAGTCCTATAGCATGAGCCGCCCCTGGTTATAGGTACACTCATTTATCATGCTGTTATATTCTCTGTGGAAATGTTGTATTTGATGTACTGGTATCACACAATTTACATTCTGGAAATAAAGTTTTAGACAACTGAATGTTCACATCCTAAATTTTTATTTCCAGTCTTGTTCTGGAAAATTTGTTAATAGTTTTGTGTTCTCTCTGGGGGACCAGTTTAGTGCAGTATGCAATATGAGAAAACTATTCAGAAATGTGTTCAGTGAGATATAGATCGCTATGTCACTTGCCAGAGTAAAACATTATTCTTTTCACCATCAAGGGAAGAAACAGTAGTAAAACAAGAATTAATGAAACTCATACAGCCCTTAAGACGGACAGAGTATTATCCATGGGAGCTAAGTTTTCCACTATTTTCTATGGTATAAACTATCTGTAATAAGCCCTGCACATGCTGTACTACTATCATTTTGCTACATAACCTAAGTATTAACTACATTCTGCACTGAAAAATGAATGTTTTTCTGTTGCATATTTGCAACGTTCATGCTTTGATACTCTGATTATATTTTTTCTTTTAATCTCAACCCTGAACAGAGTTTTAAGTAGAACTATATGTCACTACACCTCTGCTCTTGAACTGGCAAATCAGTGAGTTGACCTGTTCTTTCCTTGGTATCATTCCAGTTGGCAGTCAGAATAACATGATGGGAAGTCTGGTTGCTTCTTAAAATGAAACCTGTAAAGTGATATTTATATGTGTAAGAATTTCTTCCAGTTTTGTTTGACTCTAAGGTCAAAAGCACAGACCGCATGCCATATAGATTTGCTGTCAGTCTGTTTAGTTCTGTGCACTTGAATTCCTTCATAATGTACTAAAATGCTTTATATATAACAAGTTATACTGCACAGCATAGATGTGAAACAAATGCATATTAACATAATTCTTTTGTCTTACAGCACAACTGCCGAATAAAAAAAGTATATGATGAAACAGTACAGTACCTTTTCTAAGTTTGGCAGTAGGTTCCTCTAATCCAGCTGTAGGAAGTTCCCAATAATAGGCAGAGCCCGAGGACCAGGAGGAAAGTTTGCAGGTCGCCTCCATTTCCAGACAAGAAATACAGCAATAATGATAGCAAGACTAAACCAGAAGAAGGTCATTTTATGAAAAGGGTGAAAGGAAAAAAAAATAAAGGCTCTGCTGCAAAGCTTTGGGACAACAAACTTTAATGCCTATTTAGTAAGCAGCATATATTGTTTTATTATTTAAATGTGGCGTGTAGAAGTGGCACAACCTTTTATTCTGAGATGCAATGACTCATTCAAAGCCGCACCTACTTTCATCTTCTTCATTCATGTCTTCTTAGCACATATATATAGTTTGCATATGAAGTGTTAGCTCTGAGCTGCTTTAATGAGCTAGTCTATGAATCCAGCCCTAGGAGTATGTTACCTTTCACTTATTGTTACCTTATGCCCGCAACCACATTTTGAATATTCCAAAGTGAAACAAAACAAAGTTTTATGAGCAGCAAAGGTTTGTGAGAGAGGGCCTGAATTAGTAAAACATATCAAAATCAAATTTTTAGGTTCACAGGTCATCACTAAATTACTGAAAAATAGCAAAATTAATTTTTAATTTCATAGCCTAACAACCACAAAGGACTTTTAAGACTATAAATGCTTCCCAAAGGTGAATCAAACCCTGCATATTGTGTCTTTAAGGGTTAAGATCCCTTATGCCAACCCCCATCTGTTTATTGCCTATTAACACTAGCCGTGCAAGAAATAAGCATGTACATTCCAAATAATAATTTTACATTTCATTGTTATAAATTGTGGATTCATCAGTCCTCCAGCTCACTAACAGTTCACTAATTTTTCCTTACAAGGATACTGGCAGGCTCAGAATCAAGAGTACACAAAAATGGCATGTTATATGAAGAGATAACCCCAAAGCTACCTTACTCCACAATTAAGGGTTCTAAACCTGAGAACCCCATAGCCACAGAAGGCCATAGGTACACTTATTTATCATGCCGTTATATTATCTGTGAAAATGTTGTATTTGATATACTGGTATCACACAATTTACATTCTGGAAATAAAGTTTTAGACAACTGAATGATCACATCCTACATTTTTATTTCCATTCCTGTTCTGGAAGATTCATTAATAGTTTTGTGTTCTCTCTGGGTGTCTGTTTAGTGCTGTATGCAATATGTGAAAACTATTCAGAAATGTGTCCAGTGAGATATAGATCGCTATGCCATTTGCCAGAGGAAAAACATTATTCTTTTCACCATCAAGGGGCGAAACAGTAGTGAAACAAGAATTAATGAAACTCATACAGCCCTTAAGACGGACAGAGTATTATCCATGGGAGCTAAGTTTTGCACTATTTTCTATGGTATAAACTATCTGTAATAAGCCCTGCACATGCTGTACTACTATCATTTCGCTACATAACCTAAGTATTAACTACATTCTGCACTGAAAAATGAATGTTTTTCTGTTGCATATTTGCAACGTTCATGCTTTGATACTCTGAATCTATTTTTTCTTTTAATCTCAACTCTGAACAGAGTTTTAAGTAGAACTATATGTCACTACACTTCTGCTCTTGAACTGGCAAATCAGTGGGTTGACCTGTTCTTTCCTTGGTATCATTCCAGTTGGCAGTCAGAATAGCATGATGGGAAGTCTGGTTGCTTCTTAAAATGAAACCTGTAAAGTGATATTTATATGTGAAAGAATTTCTTCCAGTCTTGTTTGACTCTAAGGTCAAAAGCACAGACCACATGCCATATAGATTTGCTGTCAGGCTGTTTAGTTTTGTGCACTTGAATTCCTTCATAATGTACTAAAATGCTTTATATATAACAAGTTGTACTGTACAGCAGAGATGTGAAACAAATTAATATTAACATAATTCTTGTGTCTTAAAGCATAACTGCTGAATAAAAAAAAGTATATGATGAAACAATACAGTACCTTTTCTAAGTTTGGTAGTAGGTTCCTGTAATCCAGCTGTAGGAAGTTCCCAATAATAGGCAGAGCCCGAGGACCAGGAGGAAAGTTAGCAGGTCGCCTCCATTTCCAGAAAAGAAATACAACCATAATGATAGCAAGACTAAGCCAGAAGGAGATCATTTTATGAAAAGGGTGAAAGGAAACCAAAATAAAGGCTCTGCTCCAAAGCTTTGGGACAACAAACTTTAATGACTATTTAGTAAGCAGCATATAACGCTGTATTATTTAAATGTGACTTGTAGAAGTGGTACAACCTTTTATTCTGAGACTTAATGACTCATTCAAAGCCGCACCTACTTTCATCTTCTTCATTCATGTCTTCTTAGTACATGTATTTAGTTTGCATATGAAGTGTTAGCTCTGAGCTGCTTTAATGAGCTAGTCTATGAATCCAGCCCTAGGAGTATAACACTGACTGCATAAGAGCCTTCCATATCTTACCTTTCACTTATTGTTGCCTTATGCCCATAACCACATTCTGAATATTGCAACGTGATATAAAACAAAGTTTTATGAGCAGCAAAGGTTTGTGACAGATGGCCTGAATTAGTAAAACATATCAATATCAAGTTTTTAGGTTCATAGGACATCAATGAATTTGCGAAACATAGCAAAATTAATTTTCAACTTCATAGCCTAACAACCACAAAGTTCGTTTAAGACTATAAATGCTTCGCAAAGGTGAATCAAACCCTGCATATTGTGTCTTTAAGGGTTAAGATCCTTTATGCCAACCCCCATCTGTTTGTTGCCTATTAACACTAGCCGTGCAAGAAATAAGGATCTATATTCCAAATAATAATTTTACATTTCATTGTTATAAATTGTGGATTCATCATTCCTCCAGCTCACTAACAGTTAACTAATTTTTCCTTACAAGGATACTGGCAGGCTCGGAATCAAGAGTACACAAAAATGGCATGTTATATGAAGAGATAACCCCAAAGCTACCTTACTCCACAATTAAGGGTTCTAAACCTGAGAACCCCATAGCCACAGAAGGCCATAGGTACTCATTTATCATGCCATTATATTGTCTGTGAACATGTATTTGATTTACTGGTATCACATAATTTACATTCTGGAAATAAAGTTTTAGACAACCGAATGATCATATCCTACATTTTTATTTTCATTCCTGTTCTGGAAGATTCATTAATAATTTTGTGTTCTCTCTGTGTGTCCTGTTTAGTGCTATTTGCAATATGTGAAAACTAATCAGAAATTTGTTCAGTGAGATATAGATCGCTATGTCACTTGCCAGAGGAAAAACATTCTTTTCACCATCAAGGGAAGAAACAGTAGTGAATCAAGAATAAATGAAACTCATACAGCCCTTAAGACGGACAGGGTATTATCCATAGGAATTAAGTTTTCCACTATTTTCTATGGTATAAGCTATCTGTAATATGCCCTACATATGCTGTACTACTATCATTTTGTTGCATAACCTTATAAGTATTACCTACATTCTGCATTGAAAAATGAATGTTTTTCTTTTGCATATTTGCAACGTTCATGCTTTGATACTCTGATTCTATTTTTTTTATCTCAACTCTGAACAGAGTTTTAAGTAGAACTATATGTCACTAGAGCAAACACTTCTGCTCTTGAGCTGGCAAATCAGTGGGTTGACCTGTTCTTTCCTTGGTATCATTCCAGTCTGCAGTCAGAATAACATGATGGGAAGTCTGGCTGCTTCTTAAAATGAAACCTGTAAAGTGATATTTATATGTGAAAGAATTTCTTCCAGTTTTGTTTGACTGTAAGGTCAAAAGCACAGACTGCATGCCATATAGATTTGTTGTCAGTCTATTTAGTTCTGGGCACTTGAATTCCTTCATAATGTACTAAAATGCTTTATATATACCAAGTTATACTGCACAGCAGAGATGTGAAACAAATGCATATTAACATAATTATTTTGAATAAAAAAAATATGTGATGAAACTGTACAGTACCTTTTCTAAGTCTGGCAGTAGGTCCCTGTAATCCAGCTGTAGGAAGTTCCCAATAATAGGCAGAGCCCAAGGACCAGGAGGAAAGTTTGCAGGTCACCTCTATTTCCAGAGAAGAAATACAACCATAATGATAGCAACACTAAGCCAGAAGAAGGTTATTTTATAAAAAGAGTGAAAGGAAAACAAAATAAAGGCTCTGCTGCAAAGCTTTGGGACAACAAACTTTAATGGCTGTTTAGTAAGCAGCATATAGTGCTGTAATGTGGCTTGTAGAAGTGGCACAACCTTTTATTCTGAAACATAATGACTCATTCAAAGCCACATCTGCCTTCATCTTCAGTAACAGATTGTTCTATCACAAAGTAAACATACAATCACCTTTACACAGTTATGGCTTGAGACAAATGTTTGCCTTGTTAATAAATAACACAATAAGAGCTGTAGTAAAATATATCTGCACACTGTCTATGAGTCTGAGGTACTGTTTCCTTTATTTTCAGGTTTTAATTAAGGCAATCAGGATATATACATTGCTGCTGCATTGTAAGAAGCTACACATAGCATCTAATACCAAGTTCAAATAATGTGGAACCATTTTATTTGTATTCATTTATTTATTTAATCAGATGATTGCTCTGTCTTCACTGAAAGACTCTGTGTTTCTGATGCTAAAACCTGAATAAAGGTAGATAGGTAAGAGTAAGGTATCTGAAAGCAAAAACACAGTCACCATGATAAATTTTGTTGCTGCCCTAAATAGGAATGAGTATGACCCACAGCATGTGAAATGGTGCCAGATGTAGAACGGTTGTCCCTGATTTCATATTTATTAACTTGCTGTGGCAATCTTTTGTGTTTTAAACAGCTATGAGGCCATGCCCTCCTGCATAAGAAGATATACAAATAATGCCTGTGATATAGTAACATTATTGTTTGCAGTCCAGTTAATCAGTTTAATTTATAGAGCTCATTAAGACACTATAGTCTACATTTATAATGTTAAACATTAACTTGTTTTTGTGATGCCCCACCACTAGACCTGTAATCAAGGAGCATCAACCCTCCCTACTGGCACCAGAAGGGGCACATATACTGAGAAGATGACAAGTGCACACGCACTGTATTTCCAGGTGCAGCTCTCTGCATCAAGTGGAATATCCCTTAAGGGCACACAGAGACCACATTCAGTTTGGGGCTGATTTCTCCCTCTTTCTCCAGATCCCCAGTAAGACTCCCCACTGCCATAGCTATAGAGTTGAGATCTCTGCTGAGTGACCAAGCCAAGACCTCTAGCACCCTCTCTGTCCAACCAGTGCTTCATGTCCCTGCCCAAGTAGCTGGCACACACACTCCTTGAGGTTTGATGTATACTCACATGCACACCTGGGAAAGGCTGGCATAGGTTTACTAGCTATGCCCCCTTCTGCCCAGGCTATAAGGTAGTTTCCCCTGCTACCAGTCACTCCTTATCAGCTACTTTAAGGCTATAACAAAGGTCTACAATCTTACTGAGTAATGTTACTATTAATACAAATGGTAGATTGACCAAGAGCAAGGCTATTAGGAGTGCCCTACATAGTGTCACCTAATAAATATGCAAGAACTCTCAGGACTTAAATATTTATCAACGAATCAGCCACAATTAAAGTTTTAAATATATTTAATAATAAATAATAAAAGAACAAAAAATGCTCAGTATATAATTACAGTAACATCAGAGTTTAAAATCACGGGAAATATTTAAAACAGCATTGAGGACAGTCTCAAATAAATAAAGAAACAACTCTAAATTAAGCTTTGCTATATTCCTGACTGCATCTAAGAGAATAAGCTTTGCTATATTCCTGACTGCATCTAAGAGAATAACTATATCTTAATACACTTAAATAGAGTAGCAAGGCAGATGTGGTGAGTGGATCTTGATGTTGTCAGGTCAAAGGCAGAATACAGAATGCAGTCTCTCAATAACAGACTTCCCAAATTAATATCTCAAATATTACTGCTGGGATAGCTTGCATAATGACATAATTTCTTGTCATCTGACTCTATCCCAGGTGAAAAACATCTACTGATGCAGCTGGTAGCATTTAACTTTCTAGCTGTGATAATACATATACAATGGCTTTTCTTCGTATCTTGGTACTTGCTGGAAGTCATAAAACAATAAAACACTTCCACATCCCAAGCCTAGTAATTATTATTACTTCAAGACAACACAGAGAGCTCCCTAGTATAGACATCCTGCCTCTTGCTGCCAATAAAGTAACTTAATTTCAGCTATTTTCTAAAGTTTTGCTGGAATGAAGTTAACCCCCTATGTTCTAGTTTCCACTGTTAAAATATATAAATTTAAACAGCTATAATAGTGTATATAAATGTCTGTTCTCTTCCAGCAGGGCACTCTGTGGATCCATTTTTAAGATCAGTACTTTATAAAATATTTTTCAACACACATGTCTGTACAAACCTATTTTGATATATACATGACATACAGTTCTAATACATTTGTAACACAAGCATCTTACATGAAGCATGTTGACATTCACAGGTGACACCTAACCACAACTGTGCTGGCAGTATCTCCCTTTGTTACACTTTTATATAAATCATGTTAATATTCACAAATGACATATAATTATTTACAAAATTCCAGATAGCTGGGCTGGTAGTATCTCCTTTCATGACAGTTTTTACTCTTTATATTTACGTAATTGCATGTATTGTTTTGTTTTTTTAAGTGAGAAACATTTGCATGAAATAGGCAAATAGGCAGCATAATAGAATAGAATAGGTTCTGATTACAATCACTTCAGTCCCAAGCACTTGAAGACCACTGTATCAAAGCTAGGGACTCAAGTGTCTTGTAGCTCATACAGCCTGCTTCTCAAGCTTGAAATAAAATATGAGTTTTGACAAGCAGTTGGCACACCATACCAAATGACATTATTTGAGTCCAAGTGTGATAAGTGCAGTAGGTATAGAAAAGGAGGAAGCAATTTAGAGGGGTTGGTGTTTTAGAGCTAGGGAGCAAGGAATTGGGTTTGAAACTAGGTGGAATTTTTCATTTAATGTTAAGACTCTGGTAGGGCGATACAGTTTGATAGCATTTAGTGATAGAAGGGCTAATAGTTAAGTATGATTGAACTAGTGGCAGTTAGAGCACACGCCTTTTTGAGCAAATGGCAGCTTGCAATTGTGTGGTGAGTTAATGTCATGTTAGCACTTGTAGGGCACCCAATAAAATATAATTTACAATGCTATCAGTAGTGCAAGTGGAAGTGCTTGGCAGTCATAATACCAAGCATAAAAGTGTGTGTGTGTGTGTGTGTGTGTGTGTGTGTGTGTGTGTGTGTGTGTGTGTGTGTGCATGTGAGTATGCACGTGTGTGTGTGTGTGTGTGTGTGTGTGTGTGTGTGTGTGTGTGTGTGTGTGTGTGCGCGCGCGCATGTGTTTGTGTGTGCGTGTTTGCCATAAATTGATAGATATACTATGAAAGTAAAGCTCATGGAGAATCTTAGGATGAAAGATGTGCAGGCCATATTGCTGTTATAGAAAACAAGAAACTAGCAATAGCCTTACAGAATTTATAGATTGTTTGGTGACCCCATTTAATACAGTATTAGCACTCTTGCACTGAAGAAAGATAAATCAAATGATATCTCTGCTTAGAAAAGGGGTTTGTATGCTTATAGAGCTCAAATAGCATACTTGTTTTGTTTCCTTTCTTAGTTGTGCTTGGTAGCAGCCAAATCCAGCGCAAGCTGACTCATGCTATCTGCAGTCATATAATATCGAAAGTTTTGTTCTAGTTGTTGTGCGGCCACTATGTTACTCTGTAATCTACTTTTTTATTTGCACCACTGTAGTTCTTTTGCAGCTTTTTAAAAATGCTGTCATTTCTATATTAGAGACAGCTAGCTGTTCACCTCTGCAGTTTGTCACCATTTGGATATCCACATACATTATTTATCTGTTTGATGTTTTTTTACCAGGAAAGTCTGACTGTGATAATATCCCATTTTCAGTGGAGGCCTAAGCAGAAAAGCTCCACATTGAGGAATGGTTAAAGATAAGTAAAGTTATTACATATAATCAAAGGAAAAATATGGAGTTGAAACCATGCAGCCCAGAAACCACAAATAACCAAAGAAATGTTTCACAGTGCATCAAAGGTTGGGTCTGAAATAACATTGGAACATGTACCCAAAAGTATTTCAAATCCTTATTTTTTAAAGTCAGTTATTACAACACCTAACACAGAAGAATGATATATTAACTAAGTGAAAATTAAGCTTCAGTTCATAGATGTGAACCTATATATACATAGTGCAAATATCTGAACTTATATAACAAGCTGAAAAAGAATATTGTTAATAGATAAAGTATTTATAATTTGCAGTTCACAGAGGTGACATTAAACACACGCACTCTTTGGAACAGATACGACTAGATAATATACCCTAGACAAAAAAATGTTCTTTGTCTAAGAAATAGATTTTTACTAATTCCTTCTCATGGGATATAGTCAAAGGTGGTAGAAGAAAGGAGGACTTGTTCAGCACAGCCAAGTTTAATTTAAATAGTCTTTTAGTAGTTTTTTTAAGCTGGAGAGGTTAGAGGTAGATTTAATTTACAGTGAGATAGAATAAATAAATAAATGCATTTATTTATTTATTTATCCTTTATTAATTGGGTTAGACACACTAGACTAGTAGCCTCTTTTTAGGTGACACACGAGGTGGTATTTATACAACAAGGGGAAATTTGGCCAGGGCATCTAGGAACTTCCCCTAGTCCTGGTAGTCAGGGGAAGGATTGTGTGTTACATATCCTGACTTCCTGTTTCCTGTTCAGGTGCGGAGGCAGCCAGGAGGAACAGGAAGAAAATATGGCTGATTCAGCTTTGGCCGAAAATGAAGTGAAGGTTGATGAAAATGTATCTGAAATGGTAGAATAGCTACCAGAAGTTTTTTCTGATGCTGTGGGAGCAGAAAAAACATTGATATTGGAAGAAGTGGAGATTATGGCTGTAAAAGAGATGGGATCACAGGAAAACTTTCAGAGGAGATTGTTTGAAGGAGAGACAGTTACCTATGAAAAATGCATAAGTACAACCCTCCAATTGGGAGGGTTACAGGGTGATTATTTGGAAGAAATGGTAAACCAAAGTGAACCAGAAAGTGAAGCATCAATTTCATGGAGTGACATCATGGAGAAAATAGAAGAAGAAAAGGGAGAAGAAGAAGAAACTGTGCCAGAATAAGTTAAAACTTATGCACAAACTGTGGGAGAAGGAGCAAAGAAGAAAGACGAAATAAAAGAAACAAAAAAGAAGTGTACAGTATGTGTGAACTATAAAAAAGAAGAATGTTTGGACAGGTATAAGGTTTAGCACTCTGTCATATCACCTCTGGGTGTCAAAGCAAAAGAAGTAAGAGCATTTATTTTAATTAATAAAGAGACTTTTTGTGACTTGATATTTGAGAAAGGGCAGACCATGGAAAACTTTTTGGGTGCATATGAGCAAAAGAAAAATATTTATCCATGGTCAGAATATGTCATGCAAGCTTTTCAGACAAACGAAAAAAAAAAAAAGAATAATGATCCAGTTTAGAACTGAAGCTGAAGCAAAAGAACTAAAAGAACATTTGTTAACTGAATATAAAGAAGTAATGGACACTACAAAAATATATGATGAAAGAGGACTATGGACTGGGGATGGGAATGTGGAGTAATACTGAAAATGGAAAATGATAATGTTATGCAAGTACCTAGTACTATTAACGTTCATGGTAATAAGGGTTTTGTGAAATATAGGGGTCAAGTAAAAACTTGTTATTTTTGTAGAAAACAATGATCATTGAATCAATAAATGTGATAAAAAAGATGTTATTTATGTGGTAAAACAGGGCATAATGCAAAAAAGTTATTTAAAGTGCAAAATTTGTGGCAATACTGGTCATTCATGGCTAGAATATGAAATGAATGTGCGAGAAAATAAAAATGAAGTTATACAGGATAAAGAGATAGAAGAATGTGTTATACAAGAAAATGTACAAAAAGGTGTAACTGATAAAGAGGTTATACATGAAATTAAAGAAAATAACAAGGAAAAAGAAAGATGAGACAAGTGTGGAAGAAGTGGATTAGTGCACAGTAAGAAATAACAAAAATTATAGGGAAAAGAGTTAAAGAAAGGAAAAGAAAATTCAAAAATATAATGCTTAGAGAAAATAAGAAAGGAAAGGGATGAACATTGTATTATACTAACTGTTCTTAAAAACTGAAAATAGCTTTAAATCTGAACATTATGAAAAATATTAAAATGAAAATAGCTGTATTACAATGGTGTGCTGGAGTAGATGCACATATTATGTTTTAGAAAATATCTGATTATTAACAGAGGAAGAAAGAACACAAACTGAAAACATTTGGAATGGTGTGCTGGTTTGGAACATGGGGAAAGAAACACGATCAGGCATATGTATATTATGTTAAAAAAGCATTAAAATATTAAATGTAACCATAGTGGAACTAGGCCGAAGCATGGTAATAGATGTGAGGTGGAAAAATATGTGTATAGAATTATAGCTTTATATCCATATGTAACAAAAAAGAGAGAAAAATTATGTTTAAACATATTCTTGAATATGTTTGTGTAAATATGGACATTATAGTGCTGGGTGATTTTAATTGTAATTTAAGGAAAAATAATAGCAATTGTAATGTTAAAATGGCTAAAGAAAGTATGAGAAATGGAAAGTTAAGTGTATGGGAGAATAACCACTGGACATTTAAATGGAGTGAAATTAGGACAGAAATGTATTATATTTTTTAATATCTGAGTTTAAAAGTTATAAAAAAGGACTTAAGTATGCTGGATTTTCAGATCATGTGGCAAAATGGGTTAAAGTGCAGGAAAATGAAGAATATATAAGAATAGGAAAAGGAATAAAGAGAATTAATGAAAATGAATTAGATTTAGAAGAGAAAAAAAGAACATTTGGAATTATAGAAAAATCATATGTCTATGGTTGAATTTTATGAGAACTGGACTGTTTGGTGCTTAATTTTAAAGAAAAATATAATATATATATATTTTTAGAATGTACAAGAAAGAAAAGAAGTACAGAAAAAGAGAGGTATAAGATATTAAGTGAAGAATCATTTAGAGACTTATTAGAGAAGAAACATTCATTTCATGAAAAAGAGAAATATATCAAATAAATCAAATTAAAATTAACAACTTGTTATATAAGCAAATATGTTGTTTACAAGGAAACAAAGAATAGGTAGTTCCATATTTGAGTAAAATAATAAAATAAGGAAAATAATAAGAGAATTAAAAAATAAGGACAGTAGGCAAATAAGACAGCAAGAAGGAATATATGAAATAAAGAAAATGTATTGAAATTATTTTTTAAGATAGAAGAAAACATAGAACAAATTTATAAAGGTAAACAATTAAATAAGGAAGGCAATGAGTATTTAGAACAAAAAAAATAACCATGAAAGAATTGAATGAAATTCTAAAAGATATCAACATGAATTCTGCAACTGGACTGGACAGAATTGAAAATGGTATGTATAAAGAAATGTAAGAGTGGCAACAAATTAGTCTATAGAAGTTATGAATGTATGGTTAGAAACTGGAATTAAAGAGAAAGAGATATGTACAGGAGTTATAAAATGTATATTTAAAAAAGAAAATAAAGAGGAGATAAAAAATTGGAGACCTATAACATTGAATAATATATAGATTATAAACTTTTTATGAGAATAATAACAAAAAGGTTACGGAAAAAATGGATAGAATATATGAGAAAAATGTATTTGGAAGACGTAAAGAATTATTATGGGTAATAAGAGAAATAATTGATGATATAAATAAAAATGTAGACGTGAAGGTTATGATAGGGGATATAAGTAAAGCTTATGATAATATTCAATATAAATCTATATATAATATAATATAATATAATACTTTTATATATACATATATATGCCCATGTGGGAGTGGTTACTGCCTTGAAACTGTAGTTTTATTGGCCATTTTGGGTCAATTCCAGACTCCTTGATCTCCCTCTCTTAAAACCCTCTTTTGCGTGGTTTTTGCTTTTTAAGCATAGCAACATCGGGTAGTGCCACCTAATTGGGTTTAAACTATTCCTGGCTCCACAAAGTCTGCTCTTCACTTTTTCCCTTAGAACTGCTCTATCTCTCAAATTAAACACCATATTCTCATTCTAAGGCCCCTTACTGGTCCAAATAAGTAATCTTACAAGCTAGCACTTATAAACCATAAGCACTACTTACTCTTATACTCTCTACAATTACCTTGTCCCCTATTGGTCCATTTTAATTCAGCTCCCTATATTACTCTAGCATGTCCAAAGGTCAGTCAATGGTTTCCTCTCCAGTCCAGCTGGTGAATCTGGGAATTTTGAGGCAATGTTACAACTGTCTCATGTACACGGACAACCCTCTCCTCCTCCAAACAGGTTCAAATATATGTGAGAGATGCAACCATATAGCTCTCTCATCTCAAAACTGGTGTAACCAGTCAGGAGGAGAAGGTAACCTCACACATCATAATTCCAGTATCACATAGTCCCACCACAACAGCGAACCAAACACATAAAAACACAAAAACATACTCAGAGGCTCTAAATAAAAATCTACCTAAGCAACAGAAACCTCCAAAGCAGACATCCAAGCAAACGCTACCCCAAAACAAAACACGTACAACACATAGCACACAAAGTCAGTGTGCCAAGCAGTCACAGCCCTTAAGGCTGAATAACACACCTAATACCCTTGTAATAGGTGACTCTATTGTCAGACACACTGACGTCCCGCTCACCAGGCTGAATAAAGAGAAAGTCACAGTGAGCTGCCTGTCGGGCACTAGGATCTGCCACATAACGCAAGCACTCAGGTCACTCCAAAGCAAATACCAATATGACTCAGTCATTGTACATGCTGGCATGAATGACCTGAGACGTACCTCCCTCGACTACATGAAAAGAGACATAGAGGAGCTCTCTGATCATGTAGCCCAGGCTGGTATGACCCTGACCTTGAGCAGCATCTTACCTTCACCTAGAATGATGCCACAGTATAAAGACAAAATGATCGATTTTAACAATTGGCTAAAATTTTGGTGTCATTCAAAGGGGATCCAGTGTCTGTCAGCCTGGGATGACATGCTCGACAAGCCACGTTGCTTCACTAGGGACGGCTTGCACCTGTCACCCCTGGGCTTTCGGATATAGGCAAGGCTCAAAAGTCAAACCCACCTCTATAGACAGCACAAGGAACAAGAAACTAAGGGTAATGCTGCTAAACACCAGAAGTCTTAACCTCAAGATGCATGCATTCGAAGCTCTCCTCAGTATGGAGAACATCAGTATCTGTGCAGTGACAGAAACCTGGTTCAAGGCTCCAGAGAGCACCCCAGCACTACCAGGATATGCCTCATATCATGCTTTTCGGCCCCAAGACCCAGACCGAACCACAAAAGGAGGGGGAGTTTCCATATTTATCAAGGATATCCATACCTCCAGGTTAGTGGCAGTGCACACAGTATCGGAGACCATCCATGTGCAACTGACAGTGGGCAAGACTGCTTTTCAGTTTATAGCATCCTACAGACCACCCTCTCAAAGTCAGGAATCTGACGCGGCTTTCCTGAAAACATTGGAGAACACTAAGATCTCTCCGAACACCATTATATTGGGCGACTTCAACTACCCAAACATAGACTGGGAGCATTACTCAAGCCCCAGCACCTTAGCCCAAAGGTTCCTGGAATTTATAAACTCAAATGCAATGGAACAACTAGTCACCACTCCCACAAGAGGGGAAAACATACTAGACCTGATCATTACCAACATGGGGACTCTATGCTCCATACCAGAAGTATATCCCTCATTGGTAAGATCAGACCATAAATGAATTTCACTGGATATCCACATCCCGACCCCACCCCCAGCCCAGAAAACCCCAGTGAAAAACTTCTCAAAAGCGAACTTCACACTTCTCAAAACTGAAGTGGAATCCTTCAAGGCCCCAGGGCCAGTGGAACCTATGGCCCGAACTGCAGAATCCTATATAAATGCATTCTACGGACATCTCCAGGAATGCATGGATCATGCTATCCCAAACAAAATCAAGACCCAATCATCCAAAGGCAGGCGTCCAGTCTGGTGGACCCCAGCTATAAATAAACTGTACAACAGAAGGAGGAAGCTACTACATGATAGAGCAAAATCCCTAAAAGGGAAGGCATCTCTGATCAGTACTAGCAAAAAATTACGATCCCTCATAAAATCCTCCAAGGCCAGCTTCGAGAGAAAAATTGCACAGGACACTAAAGACAATCATAAGGCTTTTTTCAGTTATGTTAGGAACCTGGGATGCAACTCCCAGACTTGTTCTGAGTTGATTATAAATGACAAAAAATACACTGAACCCACAGACATCGCCAATATCCTGGCAGACAGGTTCAGTGCAAACTTCTTCCTTCCCCCCAAAAGAGCAAGTATCTATCCCGGCAGAGTGCAGCCTCCCAAACATCTCTGATGCTCAGGTGAAGGCCGCCCTCTCCAAAGCAAAAAACACTGCTTCCATGGGACCAGATGGCGTCCTGGGTTGTGTCCTACATGAACTCCAAGAAGAACTAATCCCTCAAGTAAAACTGTTGTACAATCTCAGTCTCACTGCAGGATATGTGCCCAAAGAATGGCATACAGCAACAGTGGTTCCACTCCACAAAGGTGGCGCCTCTGCGGACCCTGGAAACTATCGGCCCATAAGCCTGACTAGCCTAGTATGGAAGGCTATGGAGAGGATTATCATGGAACTCATAAACAAAGACATTGGGGACCTACAGACACTAGATCCTACCCAATTTGGCTTTGTCAAGGGCAGATCCTGCCTTTTGATCCTGGTCGACTTCTTCGAAACAGTCACCAAGGCCATAGATGAAGGGAAGGTAGTCCACACAGCCTATCTAGACCTCACAAAGGCATTTGACACAATACCCCACTCAGGCATCATAGATAAGCTATACAGCCTAAATATAAACCCCTATGTCACAAGATGGGTTGCAAACTGGCTCAAAGACAGAACCCAAAGAGTCAGAGTTGCTGGAGCCATGTCAGACTCGAAACCGGTCACAAGTGGCATCCCACAAGGTTCTGTCCTGGGACCTCTCTTGTTTGGTATTTACTTTTCTGAGGTACAGGCCAATGTGGGAGGACTATGGCTCAGCAAGTTCGCAGATGACTGCAAACTGGGCACCATAATTGACTCTCCAGCTAACACAAACGTCCTTTAAAAAGGTCTCGCAGAAATGGATAACTGATGCCAGAGCCATGGTCTAAAGCTAAATGCCAAAAAGTGTATAGTCATACGCTTTGGCAAAAACAATGTGCCCACAAATTACCACATAGGTGGTAACCCATTAAGTACAGAGAAAGTAATTAGGGATCTGGGGACCAGAGTTGATAGCAATCTCTCCTTTGACAACCACATTGCCAAAGTGGTTGGAAAGACCTTCTACATAGCCCACCTCATCATGAAAGGATTCACATCTAGATCAAGAGAGGCAATCGTGCCCCTTTATTCATCCCTCATCAGGCCCATCATAGAATACAATGCCCCCTTTGGGATGTACCTTACCCGACACCTGCAACAATTAGAAAGACCCCAAAAGTACCTCACCAGGAGGATCAAGGGACTCAAACAGATGCCATATGCTGCTCAGTTAAAAAAACTCCAGCTCTACTCAGTTGCATACCGCCTACTTCGAGGCGATCTATGCCTGACATATAAAGCTATGTCCAACCCAGAATTAATGGACATGCTCTACCTCAGTAAATCTAAATCCCTTAGAGCCACGCACTCGAGGGACTTGAACCTCAGCACAGAAATAAATAGAACATACTCGAGGGACAGATTCATTACCCAGAGGCTCCCTTCGCTCTGGAATAGAATTCCAATTCATGTTAGGCAGAGCACCTCACTGACTCTCTTCAAGAAGAATCTTGATGAGTGGATGGGGGACCATAGGTTTGTCCCAGGGATTACTTCTGTGTCACTATTAGACAGAGGCAAAGTAAACTAAACTTTAAAAAGGGCACAGTATACTCAAATCAAGGGGTGGTGTAAGCCAAACACAATAGGGCTAGGCTTATAAATGCCACAGGGCAGATAGCCTAGTATGAACCTATGAACCTATGAACCTATATATGTATATATATATATATATATATATATATATATATATATATATATATATATATATATATATATAAAATATTATATATATTCAATATAATATTATATGTATATTCAATATAATATATAAAATGGGGAATTTTGCAGGCATATAATGTAAGCAAAAAAATATTACAAGTAATAAAATCTGTTTATGAAAGGAACTATGTGAAACTAAATGTAAATGGCTGGATTGAGAAAGAAATAAAAATAGAATGTGGAATAAAGCAGGGCTGCCCAGCTAACAGTGTAATTTTGTCATTAGTTTTGAATGTAACAGTGAAGGAAATTAATAAAATGTCAAGTAGTGGTGGATACAAAATGATGAAGGAAGTACAATTGCCAATAATGTATAATTATGTGGATGATATTGTATTAATTGTTAAAAATAAAGTATGGATGGAAAAGTAAATGAAAAATTAAGTATACATTTTTAAAAAATTGGTTTAAGTATAAATAAAGAGAAAAGTAAAGGATTTGGTTTTGAAGGTATGATAAGACGTGTTAAGTTCAATGAAAAATATATAAATATATTAGGAATAACATTTGGAAGGAAAGAATACAGACAACAATGGGATAATGTACTCAAAGAAGTAAAGGATATGACTTGTGTCTTTTGGCTTTTCCTGGTTAGGGGTCGCCACAGCGGAACTCCGGTCCGCTAATGATTGGCAGTAGATTTTTACGTGCCAAGTTGCCAGCTCTGAAGTACAACCTTCAATGAAGGTACGCCCATTCATGCATGTCTCCACACAGAAGACGCTCTAGCTGAGAATCGAACAGGACAGCATCTTATTGTGAGGCGACAATGCTACCGCAGCACCACCACCGCGGATAAGTAAAGGATATGACTAATTTTTGAAAATCATATTGATTTTTATATAGAAAAAAAGGGTCTATATTATATCATCGAATGCTTAAAAAAGCGAACGCTGATTGATCAACCTAATTTAAGTGAAAGCTTACAATCTCGAACTGTCAGATCAGCAATTTTTTTCCCAGGGAAAAAAATCGCTGATCCAAAACACATACACACAACACAAGCACACCAAATAAACAGAAATCCACACACATACACCTAAAATCTGATACCTATCCCTACACTAAACTATGCACACACCACTAACTACCCACTTACCTTAACCCAAACCCTAACCCTAAGGTCCGTCACTATCGCACTCTCACCTCGCCCGCTCCCTAACCATAACTCACTTAAATCCACCCTAACCCTCATGTCCACTCAATCACCCACACACCTAACCCGAGCTCTAACAATAACTCACCTAAATCACACTAACACTCACATCCACACAATCACACACTTACCTGAATCTGACTGGTAACTTTCCACCATAACACTGAAAATACTGAAGCAACAGAAACGGACAACCGAATTCTTTCCCTAGGGAAAAATTCGAGTTTCTGCTGCTTCGATATTAAGTATGAAAAGGAATTAATGATGATTATATTCTCTTTTATATGGGACTCTAGACTGAATCCAGTCAAAAGAGGGATTCTGTATATGAAAGAGCAATGATGTTTGGATTTAAGAAGCCCAATAGTACATGCAACATCTTTAATTTTATATAAGGTATTAAAAGGAATTATGAAGGAAAATAAAAAACTTGATAGAAATGATACTGTATTATAAATAAAAAGAATTGTGGGAATGAATGGAGGTTAAAAAATGAAATAAAAGCACTGTGAATGAAGAAATGAAAGAGTAGCAAAATAAAATTGTGTTATGGAAAATGAAAAAGAATGCATGTGAGAAAAACAAAAAGGAATGGTACTTAAGTATTATGAAAGCATTTTATTGTATTGATCCATGGAAAGATTTAGAAATAGAGAAGAAAAAAAGTCATAATGTGGAGATATAATAACTATAAAAAGATTAAAGAATGTAATGATTTTTTATACAGATTGTCTATTAGAAAATTGCCTGTTAAGGCAAATATGCCATACAAAAAAGCAAGATAGAATATGCAATAAATGTGGAGAGTTTGAGTCGACTGAGCATGTGTTTTTGAAATGTGAAAGTGTTAATTTGTGGAAAGAAATATGTAAAGATAATAGGGTGAAAAGTTTGTTAAACTTTGAACAAATTAATATGGACAAAATAAAATGTGGTTATTATGGTGCCCATAAACAGGAAGAAGTGAAGAAAATGGACAGAATAATATGTTATGCTTCATGGACTATATGGAACAAGAGACTAAATGAAATTAAATATAGCGGAAATTTGGACTTTGACAAAGATTTTGGAAAAAATAATGTTTTGATTGTAAATATAAGAGTGGAGGAAATGCTTAAATTGAAGTTTATAATGTATGGAGATTTGTAAATAGATGTAAATAATGTAAATATGTAAATAATATGCAATGTATATATCAATAAAAAACACTATTCTTGGTAGTAGGTTAAGAATTTGTGTGTGACATGACAGACTTCCTGTTCCTGTTCCAGGTGTGGAGGCAGCCTGGAGAAACATGGAGAAATCATGGCTGACTCAGCTTTTGCTGAAACTGGAATGGAAGTTACTGAAAATGTAGTTGAAATGGCAGGATCACTACCAGAAGTTTTTTTTTTTTTTTTTTTTGATGATGTGGGTGTAAAAAAAACAGTGACATTGGAGGAAAAGGAAATTGTAGCTGCAAAGAGATGGAGTCCGAGGAAAACTTTCAGAGGAGATTGTTTGAAGGAGAGAGACAGTTATCTCTGAAACATGCATAATTACAGTCCTCCAACTGGGGGAGGAGTTTCAAGATGATTATTTGGAAGAAATGGTAAATCAAAATGAGCCAGAAAATGGATCAGCAATTTCATGGAGCGACATCATGGAAAAAAATTTAAGAAGAAAAGTAGAAGAAGAGGTTGTGCTAGAAAAAGTTCCAGAGAAGAATACTTATGTATAAACTGTTGGAGAAGGAGCAAAGCAGAAAGAATGAATAAAATAAACAAAACAAAACTAAACAGTACATGTGAGTAGTAAAAAAAAGAAGGTTTGGACAGGTATGAGATTTGGGACTCTGTCATAGCACCTCTGGCTGTCAAAGCAAAAGCGATAAGAGCACCTACTTTAATTAATAAATAGACATTTTGTGACTTGATATTTGAGACTGGGCAGGCCATGGAAATGTTTGGATGCATATGAAAAAAATATCCATGGTCAGATTATGTGGTGCAAGCTTTTTACAGACAAAAAAATAATGATGCAGTTTAGAACTAAAGTTAAAGCAAAAGAACTGAAAGAATATTTGTAAACTATATGTAAAAAAGTAATGGACACTACAAAAATATATGCTGAAACAGGACTATGGACTGGGTGATGGGAATGTGGACTAATTCTGAAAATGGAAAATGATAATGTTATACATGTACCTGGTAATATTTTTTTTTTGCTCAAATATTTTTTTTTATTTTCAATTAAAATAACATTTACATAATATTTTTAAGTGGTTTACTATCACAATGCCGACGTGCACTTGCACGGCTATGAAGTATTCGAACAACAGATGTTTGAATACTTCATATTTCGGCAGGTGATGTGAGTGAACGTTACCATTGTGAATGGACTGTGCATTCGCAATACTAACATTCGCTCATGTGAGGGGATCGCGGTACAGTGCGGTTAGGGAAATACATCCCTTTCCTCACTGTAGTGCGATCTCAGAGTTGGAATATTAAGTTGGTGGGGTGTGGGGGGTGCAGCCCCCCACTGGGGGGGTGCAGGGGGGCTTGCCCCCCTGTATAACTGTGTTTTTTAGGCTGGTTAGGTAGGTAGTTACAGGACAGGTGGGAGTGCTGTGTATTGCCGAAAATGTCACGAGCGACATTTTCGACAATACACAGCTGTTTTCGATTTTAGGAAAATTCGGAAATGTTCATTTCCGATGTATAAATTCAAAAATGCAGACACGTTTTGTTCTGATTTTCGAATTTATGATAGTAAACCTTTTTAAATATAATTTTAAACAGCTATATACAATATTTAAAATAACCTGATTTTCCCCCTGTATAACTGTGTTTTTTAGGCTGGTTAGGTAGGTAGTTACGGGATGGGTGGGAGTGCTGTGTATTGCCGAAAATGTCACGAGCGACATTTTCGACAATACACAGCTGTTTTCGATTTTAGGAAAATTCGGAAATGTTCATTTCCGATGTATAAATTCAAAAATGCAGACACGTTTTGTTCTGATTTTCGAATTTATGATAGTAAACCTTTTTAAATATCATTTTAAACAGCTATATACAATATTTAAAATAACCTGATTTTCAATTATATACACAATTGTTTGTCTTTCAGCTTTTCCCGGTAAGGGGTCGCCACAGGAACTCCGCTCTGCTAATGATTGGCAGTAGATTTTTACAAAATGCCAAGGTGCCAGATCGATGCCCAACCTTCAACGAAGGCATGCCCACTTATGCACACATGTCTTTTGAATGCTACCCAACCATGGGGAGGACATGCAGACTCCACACAGAAGGCACTCCCAAGCCAAGCCAAGAATCAAACAGGAGAAACTCTTGCTCTGAGGTAACAATACTACCATTGTACCACCATGGAAATTTTCAATTATATACACTGTATGCTATTAAATATAGAATTAACAGATCAGTTATCAGAGATACAATATTGATTATTGCAGAGTGTCCAACAAAGATATAACTTTCTTCCAAAGATGATTTACCAATGGCCTGGGATAGATTCAGATTCGTAGTTCTTTGATTTTTATTTCCATCAATGCAGTTGTCTTCAGTAAAGTGTAGAATTCTTCCAAGGTCGGGGGTGTATTTGCTTTCCACCTTCTGGTTACGTATTTCCTAGACATAGCAAGTATTGTCCATAACTAATACATATTTGTCTTATTCAAGTAGGGACCTTCATTTACATTTAGAATTATCAATACTTTAGTTAAGGTAAAGGATTCATTAAATAAAGCTTGTAAAAAAATGATTGATTCCATTCCAATATGATTTAATTTTATTACATTCATAAAAATATGAATCCAGTCTGCTTTATTTGACTTTTCACACCTCCATCAAAAACCATTTGTAGTAGTACTGATCTTTTTAATTCTATCTGGTGTTAAAAATGTTCTGAGTAAGTATTTCCAGTTAAATATTTTCCAGTACTGTGTGTTAGAGGTGTAATTAACTGATAGTAAGATGTATGTTTTAATTTCTACTGTTAACTGCAATGACTGACTTTTTGTTAAGAAATGCCAGCATGATGGATTGGGAATTGTTTTATATGGTATTAACTCTTTATATAAATTTGAAATGGATTTTTTTTCACAACTATTATATATAAATTCATACAGAAAACATATTACATTTGGAATATCTTTAAATGATAAATTATTAATTAATCTGCACAAATCTTGAGTGTACATTAGAATGCTTTGTAAGGTTAACCAGACCTGTGTTGGAATATTGTAAGCAGTTTTTATCATATGTATATCTAAAACATTTAATTTATTTACACATTGAAACCAGCATAAGAATCCATTTTGTTCCCAAGAGTTTATTGTTTCCCTATATATTTTGTGAGGAAAGTTCTTAGTGATGGTAAATGGGGTAAAAAGTCAAACCAAAGTTTTAGATCTATGTTTGCATTGATACGTTTCCTAAAGGAATTGATGTAATGATTAATCAGTGTTGTTTTAAAAGGTTTTTTATATTATATTGTATACTTATGCATAGTATGTACCAGGGTTTGTTTGATTTGTCTACTATTAAATTTTTTTAACAGATTAAATTCATTTGTTAACATAGACATTGTTAATTCTTTCCAGTTGGCAAAATAATTTGGGTTTATCCAGTCTATTGTAGTTTTAAGCACAGATGCTTTTATATATGTTTCTATTTCTGGGAAGTTCAATCCTCCTTTTTTCCAGGGTCTAATGTGATGAGTTAGAGCAACTCTATTCTTTTTGGGATGCCATAAACATTGTATTAAACATGAGTTTATTTCTTTAAGAATGCATCTTTCAGGAACTAACTGTATTGCTCATGCTACATATAGCATTTTTAACAATAGGACCATTTTTATTAATTGCAATCTGTCTTCAAAAGTTAATATAATTTTGCTCCACTTTTCTATATATATTTTTATTGTTTCAATAATATTTTTATAATTTATTAATATTGTTTTGTTTATATTTTTGGATAACACTATTCCTAAATAATTTAGTGTAAGTTCTTGTTTTCCTATGATGGATTTATCTGTAACTTGTAGTTCTTTTTTCTTATTTAAAAATAGAAATTTTGATTATGATCTATTAAAGTGTAGACCTGAAATCTTATAAAATGTCTCCATTACTTCTTCTAGCTTTCCTAATGACTCTCTGGGGTTTGATAAGGTTAATAAAATATCATCAGCAAAAAGCATTATTTTAGATATGTACTGGTCATAGACATCTATTCCTTTTATTCTTGGATTATTGCATATTATTTCGGCAAGTATTTCTATAACCAAAGCAAATAAAATAGGAGAAAGGGGCATCCTTGTTTAGTACCTTTTGTTATATGGCTATATTCTGAGGTGAAAGGACCTAATTTAATGTAGGCTAAGTTATTAATATATATATATTTTAGTAGTAAGATGAAGGGAGGAGGAAATTCAAATAATGCTAAAGTTTTAAATAGATATTCCCAGTTGAGGGAATCAAAGGCTTTTTCTATGTCTAATCCAATTACAAGTGTTTCTCTATCTTCTTTATTCACATAATCTATAAGACTAAGTATCCTTTTAATATTATCATGTGTGTGACTGTTATATAAAAATCCAGTGTGATCATTATTAATTGTCTTTGAAAGTGGGATTTTCATTCTGTTAGCTAGTATTGACATGAATATTTTGTAATCATTATTCAGTAATGATATACGTCTGTATGAGGTGCAAAGGTCTGATGGTTTATTATCTTTTAGAATTGGTGTTATGAGAAAATATTTCCAAGAGGGTGGTATTTTTGCTTCTGACTGGACTTCTAGTAAAGTTTTATGAAAAGAGAGATTACTGTTGAAGGGAAGAGTTCATAAATTTCCGTAATTATACAATCTGTCCCTGGAGCTTTGTTAGATTTACTTTCTTTTATCGTGTCAACAATTTCTTTGTAGGATATAGGTTTTTGTAAGTCTGGTTTTAAGTTTTCGGGAATTTTGTTTATATTGATAAGGTTTATATCTAAGTTTATTTGGTTGGTATCTAAAGCTTCTTTTTTGAAGTGTTCCATATAATGGAACCAAAATGCTTCAAGGATGTCTCTTATATCGGATACTTTTTTCCCTTTCTTTTCATGATATGTACTACTAATGTTATTTGCTTTAGATTGTATTTTAATTATTGAAGCTAAGTTATGTAGATATCTGGGGGAGGTGGCTAATGAGTTTATTTTTAATTTTTCCAAGGCTAGACAAGCTTTGTATGTTAAAATTTCATTATATTTTTATTTATTTCTTCTATTTCTTTTTTGACTTTTGGACAATTCTGATTTTTTTTTTTAGAGTTTGTTGTCAAGAGTCTGGTTTGCAAGTCTAATGATTAAAATTCCCACTCTCTAACTTTGTTTATGTACCAGCTAAGGGTCTTACCAAATAAATGCGCTTTTAATGAGTCCCAAACCATGACTCTACTGATTTCTGTTGTATTATTAATTTCAAGAAATAATTGTAGTTCTGACAACATCCAGGGATTGAATTCTTTAATTTTTGTGATATATGATGGAATTCTAGTTGAGAGGATTAAAGGTTTAAACTCTATTTGGAGCTTCATTATCAGAGAGTCATGATCTGAGAAAGGGCATGTAACTATTGAGAAGTTGAGGATTTTTGTTTGTAAATCTTGAACTACAAACAATTTATCTATTCCGGTTTGTGTTCCAAATCTATGGTCTTTATGGGAAAATAATAAGGATTTATCATCTTTTACATTAAAAGTGTCAGTTAAATGAAATGAATCAATCCATTTTTTTAAGGATTTTGAAATAGTTTATTTGCGAAAAGACTTCCTGGTGGTTTCAGCAGCTTCTAAGCTACAATTAAAGTCTCCTCCCAGTATAAGATTTCCTTTATAATTGGAAATAAAATCTAGGTGTTTTTTATCCGTTCCTGTTCCAATTCCTGGGAACCAATATAGATTAGCTAAGGTCCATATTCTGTTATTAAATTGAATTATAACAAATGCGAATTGAACTTCTTTGCCTTAATATTTATAAATAACTTTTGGAGTGATTGTGTTTTTCTTCCTGAGAATTGATACTCCTTTTGTCTTTGTTCTATAGGAGGATTGAGCTAAGACTGTACAGTCCTTAGGGTTCCAAATAAAGCTATCATTAGTCTTAAAATGCATTTCCTGAAGAAATACTACTTGTGCCTTATTTAGATTTAAATATTTTAGTAAGTTTGATCTTTTATTTGCATTATTTAAGCCATTAATATTTAATGATAAGAATGTCAAATCCATTTCAAGTTATTATTGGAAGAAATTTTTGCTTCTTTTTTTTATTTTGATCATATTAGTTATACCATATTCTCTGATAATATTGTATGTTATTTTTATGTGTGTAAACTTGGGAATGTAATTTAATGTTTTTTCTTCTTTAAATATAAGTAGGTTAAAATTCTGGCCAGGCTTTAAAAAAATACTTCTATAAAACATTAATTCTAAAATATCAGATAGAAGTATATATGAATTTCCCATTAAACATGGAATGAAAGTCATTCATAATCAAATAGGTAACGATAGATCTACTGGATTATCACTCATACATTTAACCAACAATATCAGCTGAGCTCCTTATGTTAAATTATTATATGGAGAATTTTCTTAAAAGAGATGTGAAATACTATATTATTCTATTATTGTTCTATAGTATTTTATATATCAGGATGGAATGTTAGCAGTGTAAACAATTATTATGTTGACTTAGAAAATATCCAATGTTTAGTTACCCTTAAGAGATCCCAAACATGTCAGATATTTCATTTTGGATAAATTAAATGCAACAGAGGAGCATACACTAAATAAGCCAACAAGAAATAGATTATTACTAAAATAATTTGACTAAAAGGACTCTACAAGAGACAATGAGTGATTACCAATGAAATATGAATTTACTGTAGATGTACTATCTTCCTTTACTTTCCCACTCTTCAGCTCATCATCTTCAACTTACACTTATGAAAAGACATGGCTTATCAGTGGTATCCTGACTCTTAGTAGAGGCACCCTACATTTTAGTGTGCAGTGCTTTTACATATTTATATATTTACAAAGCAGAGTCTATGAATGAACTATGATCACCCTGATAATTCCCATCCTGCATAGGGCACCTCCTGCTTCCAGAATGGGTAATCACATCATATCTAGAATGAATGTGAAGGTATCTATATGGTAATCAAGACTTACTTTAGGTAAGTATTAATCAAATAGTATTTACAGCATCTTAGAGAGTTCTCGGGGCAGTTAGAATACTCTTAAGCCTCTCCTCCCTTGACCAAAAACAGAGATTTCCTTCCCGTTCTTTCCCTTGTTTTAAATCAGTACTAATAAAAGAAATTCAGCAAACACAGGTAAACAGAAATAACATTCAGTAGTCCATCTTGTACATGACTCACAATCCATTAAACAAGTCAGTGACTAACATCACTTTAGTAAACATTATAAAGACAAATTAGAAATAATTTCCTAGCTCTTTAAATTTTCTGATAAAGCAAAAAGTTAATAATAAGCTATTTTAACTAAAAGTATAAAGCATTTTAATTTTCCTTGCATATATACATTTCTACTTATATAGTAGTGTCAATAGCTGTCTTTGAAATGTGTACAATACTTCACTTCTTCAAATCATTCCTTTTTCAATTCAGGTTTTGTTTTGTCAAAACGGCAACAATATTTCAAGGGCACAATTAATATTTAGACTGATGTTTCAAATAAATAACTTGTCAGTTGCCAATTGAGTTAGTTTAGAATATATGGTTAGTGCAAATATAGCATGTTGCAAAAATAATATGTTTTTTTCCGTATGCTCTAGGCTGTCATATGCAAGTGACATATATAATGTAACATATATATAGAGCAGATAGCTTATGGATTCACTTGTTAAAGTAAATTATGCTTATTAATCAGGCAGTTTTATTTAAATTCACAAGTAATTTGGAAACATTTCAGTTTCCAGGAATGTGTAATCCAATGTTTGTAAATGAGTCCACTTTTCCTCATAAACATATGTCACAAATCAATAAACTAATCAGAGTCTAACATCTGTCTAATAATCATTATAAAGGCAAAGAATAGTAATTTCCTAGCTCTTCAAACTTTCTGATATTGCAAAATATTGACAGTAAGCTATTTTAATTAGAAGACTAAAACATTTCAATACTTCCTTGTGATTATATAGTTTGACTTTTACTGTAGTGTCAAGAACTGTCTTTGAAATCTATGCATTACTTCACTTCTTTCAAGTCATTAATTTTGCAGTTCAGATTATATTTTGTCAAAATGTCAATAGCATTTCAAGGGCACATTTAATATTTAAACTAATATTTTAAATGAATAGCTATCAGTTATCAAGTGAGTTTGCACAGTGTGAGGTAACTGCAAAGATAACATGTTGCAAAAAGTAATATGTATCTTTTCATATGCTCTAGAGACTGACAATTTCAAGTAACATATAAAATGTAACGTTTACACTGCAGACAGCTTGTGAAATCAACATGTTAAAGTGAGTAATACTTTTTAATCAAGCAGCTACATTTCAGTGCACATGTAGTTTGGGAACATTTCAGTTGTGTTTCCAGGAATATGTAATCCTGTGAGGATAAATCATAAAATATTTACAAATAATCCTATTATGTATTTATTTTACCTTGTTTAGGTTGTTTTTCATTTTAATAACTAAACAACATTACTTTTTCTTATTATTTGTTATCTGTGAGGCTAAATGCACTTCGCGGATTCAGTGTCCTTAGAAACTGCAGCAATTGTTTACTGTTGCTATGGCAACGCAAATAAAATGTGAAGAAAGCTTCACTTCTCTTAACCAACAGTACATTTTCCCTCTTTTTTAAGTATTTGTTAATACTAACAGGAAATAATTCAAAAGGCATATGTACATGAATGGAACATTTCAGAGTTAATCACAAACATGTCCCCAATCCCAGTAAGCATAACAGTGACCACCACTAATCTAATAAATATTGTAATAATTAATTAAGATCACTATTCCAATTAGTCTATCTTAAAACTAGATTATTTTAGACTATTATCTATGTATAGATAGTGAGTTATTAAATATATACAGACTATATTAGTATAGTAAATAGGAGAGAATTTAGAAAGGGAGACAAGATGCAGTTAAAATAAATAATGAGAAAAGAGAGAAGAGAGAAATAAAAGAGAAAATTAAGAGGAAATACACATATACTATGTATGTTGATTTACAGTATAAATATTTTATGTGCTATATAATCCTCCTTCTGTGAAAGAAAAGTACCCTGTTTTACATATCTGAGGTAATGTGAAAACTCTCATGTGTGATCTATTTTCAAAAATATAGATAAAGATTCCAGTAGTTAGTTACCTTTGTTTTAAAATTCCAAGCAGTAAAACTGGTCTTTTAAAGTAATGTTAAAACAATTCATATCATAGTAAATGCTTTGAGAGATTTGGCTGTAACAGTATCAGGCTTCTGCTTCTTCTTTTTGACATCAGTCCCAACATTTGTTTCTTTTGTTCTCTTGAGAGAAGATGACATCCAATCCATATCTTCTGGTAAAGTAATAACATTATTAGTTTTAATAAATGAAGAGGCTTCCTCTAAGTCAATAAAAGTCCTCATCTCGTTTACATACAGTATTCTTATCTTAGCTGGATATGCAAGTTGTGCCTTGATGTTATTTTGTTTCAGAAACTTTATCATTGGCCACACTTTTTTTCTTTGTTCCATTATTCTAGATGAATAGTCATTATCAAATCTTATCAGGCTCTGTTTATATTTTAGAGATGCCTTCCTCCAAGCAGATCTTAAAATCAGTTCCTTGTCCAAGTATGAAAGAAATTTGATAATTATTGAACTAGGAGGAGAGTTTGAGTTCGTGGCAGGTTTTCTAAGAGCTCTGTGTGCTCTTTCAATGCCAAAGAAAAGTCCTTCTTTTAAATTTAAAAAGTCAGGGATCCAGCTTGATAAAAAGGAAATAATATCCTCACCTTCTGTGTTTTCAGGTAATCTGAAAATCCTGATGTTATTTCTCCTCTCCTTATTTTCCAAGTAATCTACTTTATTAACCAACCAAACGTTTTGTTTAAGAAGCAGTTCTTTCTGTGTTTCCTCTTCCTTAAGTCTGCTTTCTACGTCATTTAGAGAAACCTCTATTCCTGTTATCCTTGTCTGGTGTTGTTGTAACATTTCCTTGAGGGTGTCAGCCTGTTTTTGACTGCTTGTTTTAAGATTTTCCAGGTTCTATTTAAAATCATCCATCTTCAAAGACAACTCCTGCAGGGTAGATGCCATCTGTTGTAATTCCTTCTAAGGCAGCATCCTGGTGAGAATTTTTTGAGTTGCTCATTTTAACAACTGAATATATCTCCAAGCTTTTCGACAGGAAATTATTTGTAAAACTTCACCAAAGTTTCTAATTATATAAATTAGTCCTTTATCTATAAGATTTTATACTTTGAAGAAAAAAATAATATTTTTCCTGTCTTATTTAACTAATTATATGGAGCTCTAAAATACTGCTGCTTTCAGTTAGCCATTCAGGCTCCGCCCCCCATACCTAGTATTATTAATGTTCATGGTAAAAAGGTTTTGTGAAATACAGAGGTCAACTAACGACTTATTATTTTTGTGGAAAAAATGATCATTTAATCAATCAATGTAATAAAAGATGTTATTTATGTGGTAAAAACGGGTATAATGCAAAAAAAGTGGCAATACTGGTTATTTATGGCTGGAATGTGAAATGAATGTGCAAGAAAATGAAAATGAAGTTATATGGGAGAAAGAGATAGAAGAATGTGTTATATAAGAAAATATACAAACAGATGTGAGTGATAAAGAGATTGTATATGAAATTAAAGAAACTAACAAGGAAGAGAAACAGAGGAGATAAGTGAGGAAGAAGCTGACTGTCGTACATTAATAAATAAAAATAATTAAATGGGGAAAATAGTTAAAGGAAGGAAAAGCAAATTCAAAAATATAATGTTTAGAGAAAAGAAGAAAGGAAAGGGATAAAAATGTTATTGTACTAACTGTTCTTAAATTTGGAAACATTAGCTTTAAATGTGAACAGTATGAAAAATCTTAAGACGAGAATAGGTATATTACAATGGTGTACTGCACTAGATGCACATACTATTGTTTTAGAAGATATAATATTCACAGAGGAAGAAAGAACACAAACTGAAAAACTTTGAAATGGTGTGGTAGTTTGGAAGATGGGGAAAGAAACATACTTGGGCATATGTATAGTAAGTCAAGAAAGCATTAAAATATTAGATGTAACCATAGTGGAAGTAGGATGAATTATGGTAATAGACTTGAGATGGGAAAAATATGTGTATAGAATTATAGCTTTATATGTATATCTAACAAAAAAGAGAGAGAGAAATCATGTTTAAAAATATTCTTGAATATGTTTTTTTCAAATATGGTGGGTGATTTTAATTGTAATTTAAGAAAAATAAGAGCAATTGTGATGTTAAAATGGTTAAAGAAATTACTAGAAGTGGAAAGTTAAGTGTATGGTATAATAATCACTGGACCTACAAAAGGAATGAAGTTAGGACAGAAATTGATTATTTTTTAACATCTGATAATTTAAAAGTAAAAAAAAAGAATTAAGAATGCTGTATTTTTGGATCATGTGGCTATATGGGTTACAGTACATGAAAATGAAGAATATATATATATATATATAAGAATAGGAAAACGAATAAAGAGAATTAATGAAAAGGAATTAGATTTAGATGAGAAAAAGAAACTTATGGAATTATGGAAAATCATATGAATATAATAATTTTTTATGAGAATTGGACTGTCTGTTGGCTTAATTTTAAAGAGGAATATACAAAAGGGTTTTTAAATTGTATAAAGAAAAAAGAAGAAAAGAAAAAGAGAGATATAAGATATTAAGTCAAGAAACAAGAAACATTTACAGAGTTATTAGAGAAGAAAAAAATATTTTGTGAAAAAGAAAGCAAAATATATAAAATTAATCAAATTAAAATTAACAAATAAAAATATTGTTTACAAGGAAAGAAAGAAGAGGTAGCACCATATTTCAGTAAAATTATAAAAGAAGGAAAAATAACAAGAGAATTAAAGAATAAGGAAGGTAAGCAAATAAGACAGCAAGAAGGAATATACAAAATAATTAAAGAACATGTATTGGAACTAGTTGTTAAAAGAGAAGAAAACCTACAATACATTTATAAAGGTGAGCAATTAAATAATGAAGATAATGAGTATTTAGAACAAAAACTAACTATGAAGGAATTGCATAAAACTCTAAAAGATATTAACATAAATTCTGCAACAGGATTGGATGGAATTGAATATGGTATGTATAAAGAAAAGAAAGAGTGGCAAAAAATAATTTTTATAGCAGTTATAAATGAATGGTTAGAAACTGGAATTAAAGAGAAAGAAATGTAAACAAGCATTATAACATTTATATTTAAAAAGGAAATAAAGAGGAGATAAAAATTGGAGACCTATGAATTTAAATAATATGAATTATACATTTTTTTATGAGAATAATAACAAAAAGGTTACAAAAACTGAATAGAATATATAACCAAAATGTATTTGGAAGTAAAGGAAAAGGAAGTCAAGAGTTATTATGGATAATAAGAGAAATAATTTGTAGAAGCAAAGGTTATGATAGGGGATATAATTAAAGCCTATGATAATATTCAATATAAATCATTATGGGGAATTTTGTAGGCATATAATGTAAGCAAAAAATATTCCAAGTAATAAAATTTGTTTATGAAAGAAACTATGTGAAACTAAATTTAAATAGCTGGATTGGGGGAAGAAATAAAAATAGAATGTAGAATAAAGCAGGGCTGCCCTGCAAGTAGTGTAATATTTTCATTAGTTATAAATATAACAGTGAAGGAAATTAATAAAATGTCAAGTAGGGAATACAAAATGATGAAGGAAGTATAATTGCTAATAATGTATAATTATGTGCAGGATATTCTATTAATTGTTAAAAATAAAGTATGGATGGAAGAAGTAAATGAAAAATTAAGTATAACTTTAAAAAAATGGTAAAGAAAAAGAGAAGAAAACACAAGAAAAAGTTCCACTGCCTGTGGTAAATATAAAGTAAACTCCAAAAAAAAAAAGAAATGCAGATGCACTTTTTCAGGCATTCCAAAAAATCTCTGAAAAAGTGCACTTGTGTTTTTTTTATTCTTTTATTTATTTATTTATTTATTTATTTATTTTTGGAGTTTGGTGGCTAAATAAAGAGAAAAATAAAGGATTTGATTTTGAAGATATCATAGGAGGTATTAAGTCCAATGAAAAATATATAGAAACATTAGGAATAATATTTAGAAGGCATGAATACAGGCAACAACAAATGGGATAATGTACTCAAACAAGTAAAGGATATGACTATTTTTTGGCAATCGTATAGATTTTCATACAGGAAAAAGCACACTTGTTGAACACCATGGTAATAGGAAAAAAATGCTTATGTTGCTAACATCTATATGATTCCTTTTAAGTATAAAAAGAAACTAATGATGATTATATTTTCTTTTATATGGGGCTCTAGACTGAATCCGGTCAAGAGAGGGATTCTCTATATGAAAGAAGAGCAAGGAGGCTTGGGTTTAATAAACCCAATAGTACATGCAACATCTTTAACTTTATAAAGGTATTGAAAGGAATTATGAAGGAAAATAAAAACTTGATAGACATGATACTATATTATAAATCGAAAGAATTGTGGGAAGGAATGGAAGTTTGAAAAAGAAGCACAAGCACAGTGAATGAAAAAAATTAAAGAGTACCAAAACAAAATTGTGTCATGGAAAATAAAAAGAGATATATCTGCGAAAAATAGAAAGGAATGGTACTTAAATATTATGAAAGCAATTCATTGCATTTGTCCATGGAAATATTTAGAAACAGATAAGAAAAAAGCCATAATGATGAGATATAATGACTAAAAAAATGATTTTTATGGAGACTATATATTAGAAAACTACCAGTTAAAGCAAATATGCCATACAAGAAAAAGCAAGATATAATATGTAATACATGTGGAGAGTGTGAGACCTACTGAGCATGTGTTTTTGAAATGCAAAAGAGTAAATAATTTGTGGAAAGAAATATGTAAACATATAGGGTGAAACATTTTTTTAAAAATTGAGTAAATAAATATGGACATAATAGAATTTGGCTATTATGGTGCACAAAAACAGGAAGAAGTGAAGAAAATGGACAGAGTAATATTTTATGTTAAATGGACTTTATGGAATGAGAGACTAAATGATAACAAATGCAGTAGAAAATGGATTTTGGCAAAGATTCTGGAGAAAATAATGTTTTGGTTGTTGTTGATAAAAGAGTAGGGGGGATGCTTAAATTGAAGTTTATTATGTATGGATATTTGTAAATAGATGTAAATAATGTAAATATGTAAATAATATGTAATGTATATATATAAAAAAAACTGTACTTTTCATCCATTGAATTCAGGTCCCATTTCTTTTGACCCACTTTTTGCTTCCATTCTGGGCTCACTGGTGGCTGAGAGAAACAAAAATGAAGAATGCTTGAACCTTCAGGTGAGTGGTGAACAAATTTTAAGAAAGGCAATCCAGCCTTTTGACATTAATATGGATTTGCCAGAGGACAGAAGAGTAAAAGAGAAGAAATTTTTACTTTTAGAACCCACAAGTTTTAGCCGTGTTGGTCTATGATTGTGGGGAAGGCAGCTGAGCCTTCAGAGAGTTTAGATAAAGTTGCTGAGAGTGACAGCACAAGAAGGCATTTCAGCCTTTAGAGTTGAATAGCATTCAAATGGAAGATTATATAGTGGGAGGAAAGGCAGTCGAGCCTTTTTGAGATTTGGAAGGCTTTTTTTCAAATGCAGCTTTTGGGAGAAATAAAGAAGCTAAAGAATGAAATGTTATTACAACCCTCCAGTCAGGAGGGTTGCAGGATGATTTATTAAGGAATTTGCTTTTAACAAGCAAACCGTAAAGTGGGGAAAATTATCATGGGGTCATACTATGGACTACATACAACACGAAGAGGTACAGAAGATAAAATGCAAGGATGCAATTATGAATAAAATATACACAGATATTGTGAAGGGGACAGTGAAAAAGGTGGAAAATAATTCAGAAGTCAAGCAGGAAAAAATATATGGTGAGGATTTATAGTAAATAAGATTAGGCGACAGAAAGATATATAGTGTGGGATAATTATCATTTTACCTTTAAGCACAGAAGTGAATGAGGTAAGAGCATTTATTCATTTATATAAAGAGGCTTTTTATGACATTATTTTTAAAGCAGATGCATTGAAAATCCTTTTTGGGGAATATGAAAAAAAGATTGTCACCCTTGGAATGTGTAAATTTTTAAAGCTTTCAACAGACAGACGAAAAAGAAACTAAGCATTCAGTTCAGAACAGATGTTAAAAAATCAGACTTTAAACAAACATTCAAGTAAAATGTGTAATAATGTGTTCGACATTACTAAACTACATGATAATAGAGGATGATGGACTGGGGAATGAGACTATAATGCTGATTTAAAAATTAAAAATGAAAATATTCTGCATATTCCAAGTATTATAAATGTTGAAGGGGGAAAAGGGTTTGTTAAATATTGGGGACAGCCTAAACCCTCTTTCTATTTTGGTAAGTTTGATCATTTAATTGAAAATTGTGACAAAAGGAAATGTTATATTTGTGGAAAAGTTAGACATCATGCTAAAAATATGTATTAAAATATATAAATGTAATAATATGGGGATTTTTTGGATGGACTGTTAATGAAGTAAAACTGAGAATGTAAAGAAAATAAATAGTTCTCAAGATATACACAATTTAGTACAAGAAGAAAAGGAAGAAGCAATAGAAAAGGGGAAGGGAAAAGATTCAGAACAAAATAATTGGAATGTTATAGCAAAAAAAAAAAGATGTGGAGCAAGTTTAAGAAATAAATGATGAAAGCATTAGTTAAAGAAAAAAATAATTTGATAGTTAAAAGAGTAAGAGAAAGGAAAAGAAAAATTATAGGAATTAACAAAAAAGAGAAAGAAACAGAAGGGATAAATGTTCGGTAATTAATAGATCAAGATATTAAAACAAAAAATAAGAGGAGATGGAAGTAGAATAGTAGCTGCTAATCTAAATAGTATAAACCTTTTGGTTATGAGAATAAGCATTCTAGAATGGTGCAAAAAAATGGCACTAATATAGTTTTGGAAGGTATGAGATTTTTCACTAAGGAAGAAAGGTTACAAAATGAATTCTTGTGGAGAGGTATTATTGTGTGGAATTTATGTAAAGAAACATTCTTTTATAGGGATTCTATGTAAGAATTCAGTTAAGATATTAGATGTGATACTGTTTATAATAGGAAGGATTACAGTTTTAGATATTAGACAGCAGGAACAGGCATATTGAATTATTGTATTCTGTGCTTAGGTAACAAGTAAATAAAGAGAAATTATGTTTATGAAAATATTGGACTATGTGGCTATAAAGATGGATATTATAACTGTAGGAGATTTTTAACTGTAATATGAGGATAAACAATAAAAATGGTAGTGACTGAACAAAATATTGGATGCACTGAAGAATGCCTTTGGAACACCAGCCACAGAAATAAGTAGTCCGTAGGAGTAATCCCAAATTCTTTAATAAGTCTCAGCAAGTAAATCATAACAGTTTAGCACTTTCATTCAAACACCTTGAACTTCACCAGAACTCAAGGCATAAAACCGTTACTGTAATATATATATATATATATATATATATATATATATATATATATATATATATATATATAGATGCTCAAGTTAAATGACCATTTATAATCCACCAAAAAAAGCCTTTTCAATAAAACAATCAAAACTTATTTAAAGATACAGCACTAATAAAACCAACATGTTAAATATAAACATGAAATATGAAAATGTAAGTGTGTAAATAACTTGAAAAATAAAAAAAAATATCTAAAAGCACTTAAATAATATGTTTAGATAATGTATAACAATGCACATGCTATAATTTTGCTGCTCTCAATTTAAAAAAATTTAAAACTGGAATAATATAAATTACTTCATTTAAGCCTGGATATCTGTTGGCTTGTAAAGTCAATTGCCAAAACAGCTTTTATACTCCAAGAGGTGCTCCCAGCTTCCTCCTCTTGGATTATTTTGCACTTGTTCTAAAACAAAAAACTTTAAATGAACATTATCACAACTTTTTGCATGCTTAGCCATAGTATTAGTCTATACATTATGTGCTATATAATAAACATGTTCATGTATTTGCTTTTTAGTGCTCTCTCTCAGTTTTTCCTATATAGAAGGCACCATACCTACAAGTGTGAATGTACACTAAACCAACAGAATTACAGTTAGAATATGACTGGGACCTCAACTCTTTACCACGGGTTTCCAAATAAATAAATAAATAAATTCAGCATTACTGATATAAGTCCACTGTTTACAGCAGCCACATTTAAACATACCACTTTTATTTCAATTGTTGAGCAGAGAACTACATGCACTGCATTCATACATGTCTTTAGAACAAACGCCCTTCCTGTATATGAACTTAGGAATTTTTTTTAAATATCTAAAGTCCCAGGTAGTTGGCTAAATTACTTCCAATATTTTATAATAATATCCATAATAAGATAAAATTCATTATTATACTTCAAACAGACAGTGTTACAAAAACCTTCATCATTAGACGCAGCCTAACTTACTTCAATATATTGTGTTTCACCTGATTCACTGTTGAGTATCGGGGTATACCTTCTACCCCTTCCCAGAATTACTTCCTTAATGATATCCATAAGAAATTTATCAGGGTAACCTCTATGGATTCACACTCATCCAAAAAAATTTGTCTTTAATGAACACATATGGGCTGCTCTTACAAACTGGCACTTCACTATACTTTTTTTCTGTACTAAAGGATGTTCACTACTAAAATGAAGGAAAGAATTACAATATGTCAGCTTTCAGTAAAAGTGCTAAACTGTTGTGGTTTACTTGCTGTGATTTATAAAAGATTTTGAGATTACACCTATGGACTACTTATTTCTGCTACTGGTGTTATGAAGGCAGTGTTTTGTGTTTTAGTGGCACTTGGTTCTGCTTTTCTGCTGCTTTTTGTTTTTAAATGCACTGTAGAATGGTAAACTAAATATTTGGAAAGTTAATAAATGGATATATAGCAGAGGTGAACATAAAACTGAAATTAATTATTTCTTGATATCATTAGGACTTCAAATTAAAGAGAAAGAAATAATAGAAACAGATTTCTCAGCTCATTGGGCAATTTGGATTGAGATAAAAGGAAATGAAGATTATATCAAGACTGGTAAAGGTGTAAAAAGAATAAATGAAAAGGAATAGGATGAAGAAGAAGAGATAATGATTAGAGAAGGAAAGATCATACTAACATGAGAGAATATTTTAAGAATTTGTCAGAGTGATGGATATCATTCAAGGAAAAATATAAGAGATGCTATATAGTATGGCAACTAGACAACAGAAAAGACACAAAAAAGATATAAATAAGAATAGGCATTTATGAGTCTAGAAAAATGATAGTGTATATCTTCTTAAAGAAATATCGATTTATATACATACATATATATATATATATATATATATATATATATATATTTTTTTTAAATACCAAAATTCCATAAGACCGAAGACCACAAAATGAAAGATGAAAATAACAAAACTTAGAATGCCAAATTACATCTTTTTCCCCAGGGAAAGTAAACACTTGCCCAACATGGTGAATAATGCCCTTTTCTCCACTGTAGTGCGATCCAGAAGTTTGTATATTTAGTTGGGGGTGGGAGGGTGTGCAGCCTCCCACATTGGGTGTATCTCCCCACCTAGGTGGGTTTTAGATAGTACAATTTGTAGTAGTGTAGTTTTGGAAAAGTATATACTTGCTCTGGGAAAAAAGATGTGGTTACGCATTCTAAGTTTTATTTTCATCTCGGTATTGTGTTCTTTGGTCTAATGGAATTTCAGTGTTTAAAAGTAGATCCATATCTACATATATGTGTATATATATGTGTATATATATATATATATATATATATATATATATATATATATATATGAATCTAGGAAAAAATCAAGAATTTATTGTTTTTACAAAGATATTTTAGGTTCATAGGTTCATAGGTAGGTACTAGGCTGTCAGCCCAAGGGCCTAAGTAAGCCTAGCCAACAAGGTTCCCTGGCTTACACCACCCAGGAAAGTTCATTTGCTGTACCCCTGTCAAGCAGAGCCACAGAAGTGATCCTCGGGGTGTATTTCCCATCTACTCATCAAAATTTTTCTTGAAGAGTACTAATGAGGAACTTTGCTTGACATAGATGGGTAGCTTGTTCCAGAGTATAGGAAGTCTCTGCGACAGGAATCTATCCTTCCAGCATGTCCTGTTATTGTAGTGACAAGGTTTAGGTCCCTAGGGTGTGTAGCTAGGAGGGATTGTGATTTCTTTAGGTGTAGCATGTCCAACAGCTCTGGGTTTAACATGGCTTTATATGTTAGGCAGAGATCTCATCAGAGTAGGCGATATGCTACAGAGTAAAGCTGAGGTTTTTTTGAGACGGTCAATGTAGGGCATCTGTTTGAGGCCATTAATCCTCTTTGTGAGGTACTTCTGTGGCCTTTCCAGCTGCTGCAGATGTCTTGTGAGGTACATTCCAAAAGGGGAATTGTACTCTATAATGGGTCTAATGAGTGCCAAATAAAGGGGAACAATGACCTCTTTTTTCCTGGATGAGAACCCTTTTGTGATGAGGTGTGCCACATAGAAGGATTTCCTGACTACTGTGGCAATGTGAGTATCAGAGACTACTGTCCACCTGGGTCTCAAGGTGTCTTATCACCCATTCGGCATTAAGTAGACTACCGTTTATGTGGTAGTTCATGGGTACAGGATTTTTACCAAAGAGGATGACAATGCACTTTTTGGCATTGAGCTTGAAGCCATGCCTCTGACACCAGGCATCTGTCTCAGTGAGGCCCTTCTGTAGGATTCCATATCATTTGGGGACTTGACTATGGCTCCTAGTTTGCAGTCATCTGCGAACTTCATTAGCCAGAGGCCTTCTGTGTTAGCCTGCACTTCAGAGAAGTAGATACCAAACAGGAGAGGTCCCAGGACTGAACCCTGTGGTACTCCACTTGTCACTGGTTTGAAGTCAGATTTGGAGTCTGCAACTTTTACAGTGTGGGTTCTGTCAGCGAGACAGTTGGCAACCCATCTTGTGATATAGGGATTTATACCTAGTTTAGTGAGTTTAGCTATAATTCCGGAATGTGGAGATGGTGTTGAAAGCCTTGGCAAGGTCAAGATAGGCTGTGTGAACCACCCTACCCTCATCTACGGCTTTGGTAACTGCCTCAAAAAAGTCGATCACATTCAAAAGGCATGATCTGCCTTTCACAAACCCGAACTGGGTGGGGTCCAAAGTTTGGAGGTTACCAATGTCTTTGTTTATGAGTTCCATGATGATATGTTCCATGACCTTGCAGAGCAGGCTCATCAGGCTAATAGGGCAATAGTTCCCAAGATCAGTGGTGGCTCCCCCCTTTCTTCAAGGAAAAAGAGGAAGTAGCTTTTTATTATGTACCTTTCTGACTGTTTCATTTGTAACTCCGTTGAGGTTATAGTCTTTATTTGAGTGCATTTTTTTCTCCTTTTTTGAAAGCTAGGAAGTAGCTCTCTATTTAAGCAAAATAGGAAAAGAAGATATAAATGTAATGAAATAAATGAGGGGATAAGGAAGAAATAATGCAGAATAGTCAAGAATTTATAATGAAAATAGTAGTGGATTATGAAAAAGAGATATTTAAACTCAGAAATGTAGAGAATAAGAAAAAATAGAAGGTAAACGTTTCTCTGAGAACAGTCGGTGAAGATTTAGAGAAAGAAATATAAGAAGAAGAATTAGACAGAGTGTTGAAATTATTAAATATGAAGAGTACCGAATGTATAAGAATATGGTATTATGGCAAAAAAGATGTTTTATTGACATTTTAAACAAATGAGTAAAAGAGGGATTTAGATATATGAATTATGTAAAGGTTTATTTAAATTCATATGGAAGAAAGGAAACAAAGAAAATATATAGAACTGGAAGCCTGCAATCCTGAATAATACTGATTATAAGATTTTTATGAAAATTAAAAAAAAGGATGGAGGTGAAAGTAAGTAACATTATAAAGAATATGATATATAGTATTAAAGGTAGGGGCAGTCAAGAGTTACTATTGATAGAGAACTAGTAGATGGCATTATAAACAAAGAGAAATGACTAAAAAACTTAATAGGAGATTTGAAAAAAGCATTTGACACCATTCCCCATGATATATTATAGGAAATATTTTAATCCTGTAATATAAGTAAAAAGACAATACATGGAGAGCACTATGCTTTGGCTTGTAAGCAGCGGCCCCCATGCACACACACACACACACACACACACACACACACACACACACACACACACACACACACACACTCATCTTCCACTTTCCCTCTTATTCCCTTCTGTTAGCAAATAGTATCCATAACTGATCAATACTGTGTGTTTGTTATTTTAAACTGAGACTACAGTAGCCTACTGATACGAGGTTATCCTGTTTTTCCACATGATAAATGGTTAAGAAATGACTTACAGTTTCAGAGCAGTCCTTGGTCAATTCTGATTGTTTCTTAAACACAAACTTGTCTTTGCTTTGGCTCATTAGCAGCGGTACAAAAAAACTGCCTGCTCACACCCTTGTTCTCCCCCTCCCCCTTCACTATTTATTACCTTAAGCCAATCCCAAAGTTAATAAATATTACCTGTGGCAGGCACCATTTTTAAAACTACAACCACCCTTTGTCGATATCATATGTTCATTTAACAGTTTACTCTGTTACCTGATTGTTTCCAGCCCCCTCATAAGAGCAACTAACAGGGTCTCTACCCGCTTCGCTCCCCACCTAACAGGGTCTCTACCAGCTTTGCTCCTCACCCTGCCCCCTATTTCCTCCCGTCCCCAGTGGTCCTACCTTTATTACACTCACAAACCCCTCCCATCTTTTCAATAGCCAACCACAGCGCTAACCCAACACTACCGCCTCCATTTTCCCATTACTATCGCACCTCCTCAACTAACATGTACAAGCATACCTTACCTATGCTCACTGCATGCACTCTCCTTGCATATCTTACATCCTACCAAAGCTCCATCATTCCTCCACTCAACCACTACCACTGTACTACTACTCACACCACCACTCATGTCTCACCCTCACTCAGCTCCCCTCCCACCAATTCAAGAACCATCCCTATGCACCCCCGCATATTCTACCAACTATATTACTCAAACATAAAGCATCCCTACAACGTAACATAGTAACCCTCCCACCATACCTATTACTGACAGAGCACAATCATAAAGTTTCCCTAATAAACAAACACATTCAAAAACTGGGAAAACTAATAACCTCATGCATATCAAAACTAGCCCTAAGTGGAGACATCCACCCCAGCCCTGGCCCTACCATCTCCAAACCCAATCCTCATAATCAGACTATAAACAACAGCTTCTCCCATATAACAGCCAATAGAAAGCCAAGTGACTTCCTTTTACTAAGCCTAAATATTAGAAATATATCCAACAAAGTCCATGAACTCCATGTCACCATAGACTTGTCCTCCCCAGATACAGTCATCCTGACAAAAACCTGGCTAAAACCTCACATTACCAGTGAGCAAATACTCCCTACCTGTTATGGCATACTAAGAGTAGAAAGCTAAACAAGAAAGGAGGCAGTGTAGCTATAATATTTAAATAGCATCTAAACATCCAGATCATAAAATCATCAGCTCCACAAATAGGCAATGAAGAAATAATATATGCCAACCTCAAAATAAACCAAAACAAAACCATCAACATAATTGGATGCTACTTCCCACCTGGCCAAAACATCCCTCCACTAGAAAACCTACTCAGCTGGTCTACCCACCATCTCCCCCAAGAAACTATTATTTTAGGTGATTTCAATATTGACTGGCAGTCCTGTTCTGGTAACAATCCCTATCCAACCCATCATATAAACCTTCATGGCTTCACCCAACTAGTCCAGTCACCAACCAGGATAAATAAAAACTCCAGCAAGCACACTACCCTGGATTGGATACTAGTCAGTAAGAGCCCCCAGTCATATATAACAGGCTGCTTATCAGATAGCCTCAGTGATCACTCCCCAACATTCCTACTCAAAAAATACCTATACCAAGCTAAACCTGTCATCTACCATCAAATACGTAAAAAACTAAACTTTAACCCACTCACATTCATCTCATCCCTCAAAGAATGCAACTGGAATCCCCTAAAGTACCTCAGTCTTGATGACGCAGTTGAATTTTTTAATATTACCTTCCTGAGCATCCTTAATTACTATGCCCCCATAAGACTTTCCAGAACAAAAGCACAACCCTCCCCATGGCTACAGAAAACCACTAAGTCAGAAATGAAAAACAGGGATAAAGCCTGGGAGCACTGGCACAAAACCAAAACCCCCACAACTAGACAGAAATTCCTAGAACTGCACAATAGAGTTAAAAAGCTAATAAAACAGGCCAAATTCCAATACTACCAGTCTGCCCTAGACTCCTCCCAACACAGCCCCAAACAATTCTGGTCCTCCATAAACTCCATCCTCCACCCAGGTAAAGTCAGTACCCCTCCTCCTAACATCCCTCACTCCTCCAAAAATATTGCTACCTCATTCAACACACACTTCACACAAACCATACTATCACTAGCTAAACAACACAACTCTCCTCCCCTCCAACCCACACCTTCAACTAGTAACATCCCCACTGCCTTCTCTTTTTCTCCTGTACCTACCTCCAACATAAAAAACTCTTAACTAAACTTAAGCCCACCAAATTAGCAGCAGACAACCTCCCAAGTGAATACATACAAATCACAGCTGATGCTCTGGCCTACCCAGTATCCATCTTGATTAACCAACCTCTGTCAGAAAGTTACGTTCCATCACTGTGGAAAGTATCACATATAATTCCCCTCCACAAAGGCGGCCCCTCCACAGAATAACCAATTACCGCCCCATAGCTCTTCTCTCTCCACTCTCCAAAATACTAGAGAGATGCATATATTCTCAAGTTTCAGACTACCTCCTTACTAACAACCTCCTTTACAATACTCAGCATGGCTTCCGACCAAACCATAGCACCACCACTGCCTTACTCTCCTTTACTAACACTATTCTTCAGCATAAAAACAATGGCTATATCTCCTCTGTTACTTTCCTAGACCTGTCTAAAGCATTTGACATGGTCCCACACAAACAACACATCTCTGTCCTCAATAACCTATCCTTCTCTCAATCAGTCACCAACTGGTTTCAGAGTTACCTGTCTGACCTCCAACAATCCGTTGTATGGCAGAATGACATATCTCCACAACTACCTGTCTCAATAGGGATTCCCCAAGGATCCATCCTTGGACCCCTACTCTTCTCTGCTTTCACCAATAATCTAGCCTCTGCCACCAAACATGGCACACTCATACAATATGCAGATGACTCAACCATCATCTGCTCAGCCCAGTCCCTACCCAAACTGCAAAAAGTCACATAAGAAGCATTTTCCTCTGTTGAAACTTGGTTATCGGATGCCCAATTAATACTCAACCCAAACAAAACTAAACTACTCATCTTCCAACCCACGAAACATACTCTAAACAACTCTCACTTTAACATCACAGCAAAAGACAACACCACTATATACCCAATTGAACACACCAAATTGCTAGGAGTGGCAATCGACAATAAACTAAAATTTGGCATTCACATATCCATGACCATAAAAAAAAAGTCCACAAAAAACTAGGAGCATTATACAGAAATAAGCAACTTCTCACAAAAGCAGCAAAGATTTCAATAGCAAATTCCCAACTTATCTCCACCCTACTTTATGCCTCTCCAATATATACCAACCTAAGGCAATGCAATCTAAACAAGCTAGAGACCTACTACAACAAAATCGCCAAATTCACCACAGGGGCATCCTACCATAGTCACCACTGTCTCTCACTTGCTGAACTGGGCTGGCTTGAACTCCCTCACCTCCTTCAATTGTATCAACTATCACTCGCCCACAAACTAGTAAACCATCCACTAAATGTCCCATCCCTCCAGAATCTACTCCAACCCTATCGCACCACCAGACCACTAAGATCCAGCAACAAAAATCACTTGCAGATCACTAAAGCCAATAACTCTGCTGGTGAAGTACTATTCTCTTGCACCATAGCCAAATTATGGAACTCCCTCCCACCTACAATTACCTCCATACCATCATGCACCCACTTCAAAACTTTACTAAAAGCACACCTAAAAACATGCTGGCTATGCCCTTGCAACTCCCACTCTGATATCACCCAACCCATCCAACCACTACCTTTCTTTCCACCCCACTAACTACCTTGATTATAGCAAGCTCAGATGCTCATAAGCCTAGTACTTATTATACAGCAGGAACTTCTTATTGTAACATTTGATAATGTCTGTAATGTACTTCGCAGATAAAGATTCTAGTTGTCGACTGATGTACTATGTTCTTATTTATTTATTTATTAATTTATTTTACATTTGTTATTTTACATTTGTTAACCAGGTTAGTCTAGCTGGATATATGTCCATTTTCAGTAGAGGCCCGGGGAGAAAAGCTCCAAGGATGAACAGTGAAAAGTTAACAATATATAGAAACATAAAGGATTACAGTACAGTCTAGTATTAGTCTTAAAAGGAGTAATAATGATACAGTCTTGAACTACAACAGTTAACAATTTATAGAAACATACATGACTACAGTAGAAAGTAGAATTAGTCTAAAAGGAGTAATAATAATACATTTTAAATTATAGCAGGTTTAATAGAGATTCTACTAACTAATTATTCAACACACAGTAGAAGGTATGTGCAAGTCTCAGGTAGGGAAGAGATCACAAGTGTTATTCTCATCATTCAAAAAAAGAGAAGTAACTTGTATTGGAGACTTAGGTTAAAGGAGTAGGGAAAGGGGTAAGTAAAAGAGTAAAGACAGATCTCAGTCTGGATTAGTGCATGGACAAAGCCAATGAGTTTTTAGATGTTCTTTAAGATGTCTTTTAAAAAGAGAAGTAGAAGCAAGGGTAGATAATTTTCCTACAGTGTTTGAAAAGAGTGACTCCCCAGCTTTGTTATTAGCTTTATTTGAGGAAACTTGAAGCTTATTAGTGGAGCGTAGTGTGGTTAGATTTGTATATAGTGTAATTAGATTAGTAAGGATAGGGGTGTTGTTAGGGTAGTATAGGATCTTTTGCGTAATGAGTAATTGTTGACAGAGTATATGGTTTTTCAATTCTAGCCATCCTAGTTGTTTGAGGTTAAGGCAGTGGTGAGTTTTAAAGGGGGAGCTTGTGATGAATCTAGCTATGCTATTATAACAGGTGGAGAGTTTCGAGAGGTTATTTTTGGGGAGGTTAGTGTATATAACAGAGGCATAGAAAAGGGTAGAAATGAGGTGGGTTTGGGCAATAGTTTTCTTAGCAGAAGGGGTAAGGAAGGCTTTGATTCTATAGAGGTTACCAAGTTTTTTTATTAACAGACTTTCTAATGGAGTTGATGTGTTCATCATAGGTTCATAGGTTTATAGGATTATAGGCTCATACTAGGCTATCTGCCCTAGGGCATTTATAAGCCTAGCCAGAATGTGTTTGGCTTTCGCCACCCATTTTAAATTTATTTTGCTATGCCCTTTTTCGAGGTTAGTATACTGTGCCTCTGTCTAACAGTGACACAGAAGTGATACCCGGGGTAAACATACAATCTCCCATCCATTCATCAAGATTCCTCTTGAATAGAATCAATGAGGGACTCTGCCTAACCTGGACTGGGATTTTATTCCAGAGTGAAGGGAGCCTCTGGGTTATGAATCTGTCCCTCCAGCATGTCCTATTGATTTCAGTGCTGATGTTCAAGTCTCTCGAGCACGTAGCTCGATGTGATTTGGATTTTCTGAGGTGCAGCATGTCCATTAATTCTGGGTTGGACATGGCTTTATACATCAGGCACAGATCGCCTCTGAACAGGCGGTATGCCACTGAGTAGAGCTGGAGTTTCTTTAACCGGGCAGCATATGGCATCTGTTTGAGCCCTTTGATCTTCTTGGTGAGGTACTTTTGGGGTCTTTCCAGTTGCTGCAGGTGTCTGGTAAGGTACATCCCAAAAGGGGCATTGTACTCAATTATGGGCCTGATGAGGGATGAGTAAAGAGGCACGATGACCTCCCCTGATCTAGATGTGAATCCCTTCATGATTAGGTGGGCTATATAAAATGTTTTTCTAACCACTTTGGCCACGTGGTTGTCAAATGAGAGATTGCTATCAACTTGGGTCCCCAGGTCCCTAATTACTTCTTCTGTATTTAATGGATTACCACCTATGTGGTAATTTGTGGGCACTTTGTTTTTGCCAAAGGGGATGACTATACACTTTTTGGCATTTAGCTTGAGGCCATGGCTCTGGCACCAGTTGTCTGTTTCTATGAGGCCCTTTTGGAGGATGCTTGTGTCGGCTGGAGAGTCGATTATGGTGCCCAGTTTGCAGTCATCAGCGAACTGGGTCAGCCACAGTCCTTCCGTGTTGGCCTGTACCTCCAAGAAATATATACCGAACAAGAGAGGTCCCAGGACTGAGCCTTGTGGGACACCACTTGTAACTGGTTTGGGTCTGACATGGCTCCAGCAATTCTAACCATGTGGGTTCTGTCCTTGAGCCAGTTTGCAATCCATCTAGTGACATAGGGGTTTATATTTAAGCTGGTGAGCTTATCTATAATGCCCGAGTGGGGTATTGTATCGAAGGCTTTTGCGAGGTCCAGGTAGGCTGTGTGGACCACCTTCCCCTCGTCAATGGCCTTGGTGACTGTTTCAAAGAAATTGACCAGGTTTAAGAGGCAGGATCTGCCCTTAACAAAGCTGAACTGGGTAGGATCCAGTGTCTGTAGGTCCCCAATATCTTTATTTATGAGGTCCATGATGATCCTTTCCATAGCTTTGCAGACCAAGCTAGTCAGGCTTATGGGGCGATAGTTTCCAGGATCCGTTGAGGTACCACCTTTATGGAGAGGGACCACTGTTGCTGTACGCCACTCTTTGGGCACATATCCTGTAGTAAGGCTGAAAATGAACAGTAGTTTTATGTTTGGGTTAGCTCTTCTTGGAGTTCATGTAGGATGCAGCCCGGGACACCATCTGGTCCCATTGATGCTGAGTTTTTTGCTTTGGAGAGGGCGGCTGTTACCTGAGCATCTGAGATGTCAGGGGGGCAGCACTCTGCTGGGATAGATATTTGCCCTTTTGGTGGGGAGGGGGGGAGTTTGCGCTGAACCTGTCAGCTAGGATGTTGGCAATGTCTGTGGGTTCATGTATTTTTTGTCATTTTGGACTAATTCTGAGCATATCTGGGAATTACCACCCAGGTTCCTAACATAACTAAAGAAAGCCTTGTGATTATCCTTAGTGTCCTGTGCAATTTTTCTCTCGAAGCTGGCCTTAGACAATTTTATGAGTGCCTGTAGATTTTTGCTAATACTGATCAGTGCTGCCTTCCCTTTTTGGGATTTTGCTCTGTCATTTAGTAGCTTCCTCCTTCTATTGTATAGTTTGTTTATGGCTGGGGTCCACCAGACAGGACATCTGCCTTTGGAGGATTGGGTCTTGGTTTTATTTGGGATTGCATGATCCATGCATTCCTGAAGGTGTTCATAGAATGCATTTATAAAGGATTCTGCGGTCTGGGCCGTATTTTCCACAGGCTCGGGGGCTTTGAAGGATTCCACCTTGGTTTTGAGGAGTGTGAAATTTGCTTTAGAGAAGTTTTTCACTGTGGTTTTCTGGGCAGGGGGTGGGGTCGGGATGTGAATATCCAGTGAGATTAGTTTATGGTCTGATCTTACCAGTGAGGGATACACTTCTGGTCTGGAGCATAGAGTCCCCATGTTGGTGATGATCAGGTCCAGTATGTTTTCCCCTCTTGTGGGAGTGGTAACAAGTTGTTCCATAGCATTTGAGTTTATAAATTTAAGGAATCTTTGGGCTAGGGTGATGGAGCTAGAGTAATGCACCCAGTTTATGTTTGGGTAGTTGAAGTTACCCAATATAATGGTGTTTGGAGAGACCTTCATATTTTCCAGTGTTCTCAGGAAGGCCAAGTGGGGTTCCTGGGTTTGGGAGGGTGGTCTGTAGCAGGCTATAAACTGGAAGGCAGTTTTACCCACTGTTAGTTGCACATGGATAGTCTCTGATGCTTTGTGCTTTGCCACCAACCTGGAGGTGTGGGTATCTTTGATGAATATCGATACTCCCCCTCCTTTTGTGGTTCAATCCAAGTTTTGGGGCCGAAAAGCATGGTATGAGGTATAATCTGGTAGTGCTGGGGTGCTCTCAGGAGCCCTGAACCAGGTTTCTGTTACTGCACAGATATCGATGTTCTCCATTCTAAGGAGAGTTTGAAAAGTGCATCTTGAGGTTTAGACTTCTGGCATTGAGTAGCATTACTCTTAGTTTCTTATCCCTTGTGATACCTATGGAGATGGGTTTGTCTTTTGAGCCTTGCCTAAAAAAGGCACTATGGGGGTAGCAAGAGCCTTTGCCAATATCCGAAAGCCCAGGGGTGACAGGTGCAAGCCATCCCTAGCGAAGCATCGTGGCTTGTCGAGCATATCATCCCAAGCTGACAAGCATTGGATCCCCTTTGAATGACACCAGTACTTAAGCCAATTTTTGAAATTGATCATCTTGTCTTCATATTGTGGCATCATTCTTGGTGAGGGTAAGATGCTACTCAAGGTCAGGGTCATACCGGCCTGGGCTACATGCTCAGAGAGCTCCTTTATGTCTCTTTTCATGTAGTCCAGGGAGGTACGTCTCACGTCATTCACACCAGCATGGACAATGACTGAGTCATATTTGTACTTGCCTTGGAGTGACCTGAGTGCTTGTGTTATGTGGCAGATCCTAGCACCCGACAGGCTGCTCACCGTGACCCTCTCCTTGTTCAGCCTGTTGAGCAGGACGTCAGTGTGCCTGACGATAGAGTCACCTATTACAAGTGTATCAGGTGTGTTGTTTAGTCTTAAGGGTTGTGACTGTTCGGCACACTGGCTTTGTGAGATATGTGTTGCACGTGTTTTGTTTTGGGGTAGCGGTTGCTTGGGTGTCTGCTTTGGAGGTGACTTAGGTGACTAAGTTTCAACACTTCAACAACCAGAGGTTTTTCGTTTCTACAGCTAGTTTGGCCATTGTCTGCTGAGCTGCTTATTTGCTGTCTTTATATATGGTTGTGAATCCAGGACATGACGGCAATTTTTGCCTTCAACTACAACGGAAGTCCTTTTGATGTGAGGTTTTTTTTTTTACAGTCAGTTTGGATATTGTCTGCTGAGCTGCCCATTGGCTGTCTTTGTATGGTTGTGAATCCAGGACATCACGGTTTTTTGTTTCTACAGTCAGTTTGGACATTGTCTGCTGAGCTACCCATTGGCTGTCCTTGTATGGTTGTGAATCCAGGACATCACGGCAATTTCTGCCCTCAGCTATAACGGAAGTTCTTTTTTCCGTATCTTTTTTTCACCGTTTGGATTCTGAATTTGTATCAGCACACATCGAGCATAATACTGGCTCTGGTGCTGCAGGTCAATAAGCGTTTAAATCTATTTCATCAAATTACACTTACCATTGTATTGAAGCACAAGGAGCGCAAGTGGTGCTTTAACATTGATAGCATATCTGTTGTGAACATTCAGTGCTACGCTTACCACATCAGCGTGCACTTTCATACTATGTGGCTGTTTTTGAATCGTTTGTATCTAAATGCTAGTATACTCGCATTGGTGAGTTCTGTTCTACTCAACCTAGCCTGAACGTCTACAAGTTTGTTAGCCATCTGAATACAATGCTTCGGCTTTTTTGATTATCAGCTACGTTTCCTTTTCACGGACAAGCTTTGCTGCGATTTTTTCTTGTGGTCATCATGTTGAGCCAAACATTAGAGTCATAAGAACAAAATCCGACTCCAGCTCACTTTTTTGTTGGGTGGATACCTTTTATACATCAGAACATGTGTGGCGTTTATATATATTTTTTGAATCAGGGACACGCTGACTTCTATTTTGGTCGTTTCATTTTGGACTAATTAAATTCCCATTACCGGAATCCTTATTCAAGGTACTTTTTCAACTTCATTCCAGGATTTTGTGAGATTTATATCTCAGAGGGTCATATCATTATTGACTGTTTAAACATTTTCCTTATATTATACAGTTGTATTAACCATATAATTTTTGTATTGACATACAGTTTGGCTGTGTCCTGAGTTGTTTTTTCATCTATTATTAACAGTTCATTTAATCAGTATCAAATTAATTTTGGAGTGTTATGATATATGCCATACTTATCGATTCTTTAGTCAACAATGTTCTGACTCAATTTTTGCCATACTCAAGAGGTGGAAGTCTGTGTCAGGTAGCTGTATAGGCTTTGTGTCAATGTTCATTATATAGGCCATTAATGGTTGAGCCACTCATTATCATGCAAACTTTATGCAAGGTTTAATGAATATCTGTTATTTTATAAAGAATTTTGTTTTCTAAAGCATTTAAATATTTGAGTGGAACTAGTGTGTTAAATATTTTTTGTGTATGCACTTCATTGGCTTTTACATGCCCTTTTTTTCAAGGGGTTTAATTTTATTCACCCTTTCAAGCCTGAAACAATTTATTTGGTCATATATTATTGCATATCAATTGGTCTGCTGTTTGGTGGATACTCTAGGCCAATTTAACAGTATTGACCCTTTTCAAGTACCCATTGAGGGGCCACAGCCAGCAATATTTTTTTCACCATTTGGGCTGTAATTGTCCCCTTTATTTAAACTGACTCAGTATAACATTTGTTTTTGACTGATATTGTCAGTTATCATCTATAGATATGGACTTTACTTCCTTTATAACAGGTCTATCCGCTGACAGGGAGGACCTGAGGATATTTGGTCTTGGTCACAATTCATCTGATAGAATCCAGACTATGGATCAGAGCAATTCCGAAACTAAATGCACAGTAGCATTTCAGAACCTATTTGGTCATCTTAAAACACTTCGTTCCAATATCTGGCATTCGAAATTATTTAAGGCCTATTTGGCAAAAGGTATCACTCCCAGAGGGTTGAGAATACGGATTCAACCCTTAGTCTCTAATCCAGATCAGGAACTTATGGACCAGTGGTCCGCCATCCAGCAGCAAGCCTCTATTTCTTTTGTTGAAACCCTATCCAAATTTCATGACAGAATCATTGATTCTGAGATTCAAACAGTTTCAAGGCTTGTGGGTGAACTTAAACCTTTTGAGGGGGAAACATTTTTTAACACACAGTTAAATAAAGTAGCTAATGATCTCAAAATTTTAGAGGAACAATTACGGACCAGGAAGTTGAAAAAATTCCAGAGGGATGAAGGGGATTATCTTAGTAATAATCCTTTTGCAACCAACACCAAACAGGTTAGATTCACTCCCAGGGCTCAGAGAACCCCTAAGAGGAAAAGACCTCGGTCCATTCTGAAAAAAACAGGTACTCCACCGGTATCTTCCACTGAAGAATTTTCATCTGGCACAGATAGTGAATTTCCTAGTACATCCAGGTCACCTTCCCCGAAACGGAATCCCAACACTGTCCCTTTAGATTTAAATATAAACGAGGGGGGAGAAAACACAGGAAGAATTACCAACATAGACAGTTTACTGAAAATGGTCATGGAGAATTAGATGTTTCATCAAACAATAATGTGCTCAATCTATCTGATTTTGTATTATCCCCAACACATCTGCTGGTCCTCAATAAAGGGTTGTCTTTTGTACCAGGCTTCATGGTTTCTGAGGATTTGTTGGCTCAGGATGTTGCCTCTTTTTGTAGAACTTTGAACTTGAGATTATTTTTTGGGGATTCTGGGCATGATATGGATGAACGATTTACATATCACAAATCATCTTTTGTTCCACCCATGCATCCACTGGTACAACAGTTTCAAAAAAACATTCTCAATGATCTTCATTTTTTCGGTGCTGATATTCAATTTAAATCCAATAATATCTCTCGAGCTGAACGTGAAGCAATTTTTGAACTACAGAACAATAACAACATTGTTATTATTCCTGCTGATAAGGGGGGTGCGGTTGTAATCTTGAACTGGTGTGCTTACGACAAAGAGGCAAACAGACAGTTGTCTGACCCCAAATATTACTCCCTTATGGGGATTGATCCTACACCCAGGTTTCAAAAACACATAGAGGAATTTATACACTGGGCTAAAGATGAATGTATCATAACCTATGACACTGCACAACAACTCATTGTCAAGGATCCATCCACCCAATACATATATTTTCTGCCAAAGATTCATAAGGATCCTCTATCCCCTCCAGGGAGACCAATTGTTTCTGGAAGGGGCTATATTACAGAACCTCTTTCATTGTTCCTTACTAAACATCTTAAACCATTACTGGGCATGATAAGATCACGACTACATGACACCACCAGTTTCCTTCAGATTGTTTCGGACAGCCAACTTGAGGAAGATTGGTTACTGTGTACCCTAGATGTTTGTGCTCTATACACCAACATTCCACATGAATCTGGACTTGAGGCCCTGGCTTTTTGGTTGGATAGGGCTAATCTATATCCATCTACTTTTAATTCCTTTTTAATAGAATTAGCCAGACTGGTCCTTACCAGCAATGTTTTTTCTTATTTAGACAAATGTTACTGGCAAGTTAAGGGTACAGCCATGGGGGCATCTTTTGCTCCCATTTATGCGGACCTCTTTATGGCTTTCGTGGAACACCATATTATCTATGATTCCACCAATAACACATTTTTACCATACATAGACATCTGGAGACGCTACCTTGACGATTGCTGGTTGGTTTGGACGGGCGAAATATATATGTTACATGAATTTCTTACATATTTAAATAACAACATCTGGGGCCTGGTATTTACTGTCCAGTATGATCATCAATATATCACTTTTTTGGATGTTGCTGTTACCAAGCTAGCTGATAACACCTTATCTACTGAGGTTTTCAGAAAACATCCCGAGTACAATACCATTCTCCATGCCTCTAGTTTCCACCCACCACATGTCATACGTAACATTCCCAAATCTCAATTCATCAGAACCAAGCGTATTTGTTCAAATGATGTTTCTTATCAAACCCACAGGAAAGACCTTATTAACAGATTTAAAACCAGGGGATATGGTATGGGCTATGTTCTAGCTGCTAGTAATATGGTTGAGTCCTATGATAGAGACAATCTGTTAAAATACAACAAGCATGAACGGAACAAAGATCCTATCTTAAGATTCACGACCACTTATGCTAGGAATTCCAACCATCTGATAGATAGTGTGCACAGACATTGGAACATTCTCAAATATGACCCAGACATAACCATTCTCATACCAGATAAATGTCTTTTTTCCTTTCGGAAGGGAAAGAATTTGGGTTCCTTTTTCAATCATTTCAAACATGGGTATAGGCACCAGGATTCTAACCCCATCCAAACAACACTGACAGGGGAACCCTTGACAGGTTGCTATCCTTGTGGACACTGCATTAACTGTGACAAGATCAATAAGTCCAAACAATTTTCAAGCAGAAATTGCCCAGCAGTTTATGATCTGAGGTTTTTTGCAAACTGCAGCACCGACTGGGTCATCTATCTAGCCACCTGTCATTGTGGCTCATTTTATGTAGGACAAACATCTAGACCACTTAAAATCAGGATTTCTGAACATATCAGTAACATTAAGAGCAAAAGGCAAAATAATGCCTTATACAAATACCACTTAGTACATGCTTCTGCTAAATTCACCTTCATTATTATTGATAAAATAGTTGGCAGTAAGCACAATAAAACTGGATTACACTCCATTCTTAATACTAAAGAAAAAAAGTGGATAATCAAACTAGGGGGATTATTCCCACCTGGTCTTAATGAAAACCTTTGATTGAATTTAATTAATCAATAATGATTTTATATGTGTGTGTATATATACCTTTGTTCACCACTATGTATGTAACCAACACTGATGAAGGCTGTGTTTTCCTGCCGAAACCGGTTTGTTTTTCTTTTGTAATGATTTAACATTCATTACAATTCTATTTTGGACACTGTATGCTGGCTCTGTGTATTTTTGTTGCATATCTGGGAATTACCACCCAGGTTCCTAACATAACTAAAGAAAGCCTTGTGATTATCCTTAGTGTCCTGTGCAATTTTTCTCTCGAAGCTGGCCTTAGACAATTTTATGTGTGCCCGTAGTTTTTTGCTAATACTGATCAGTGATGCTTTCCCTTTTTGGGATTTTGCTCTATCATTTAGTAGCGTCCTCCTTCTATTGTATAGTTTGTTTATGGCTGGGGTCCACCAGACAGGACGTCTGCCTTTGGAGGATTGGGTCTTGGTTTTATTTGGGATCGCATGATCCATGCATTCCTGAAGGTGTTCATAGAATGCGTTTATAAAGGATTCTGCAGTCTGGGCCGTATTTTCCACAGGCTCGGGAGCTTTGAAGGATTCCACCTCAGTTTTGAGGAGTGTGAAATTTGCTTTAGAGAAGTTTTTCACTGTGGTTTTCTGGGCAGAGGGTGGGGTCGGGATGTGAATATCCAGTGAGATTAGTTTATGGTCTGATCTTACCAGTGAGGGATACACTTCTGGTCTGGAGCATAGAGTCCCCATGTTGGTGATGATCAGGTCCAGTATGTTTTCCCCTCTTGTGGGAGTGGTAACAAGTTGTTCCATAGCATTTGAGTTTATAAATTTAAGGAATCTTTGGGCTAGGGTGATGGAGCTAGAGTAATGCTCCCAGTCTATGTTTGGGTAGTTGAAGTCGCCCAATATAATGGTGTTTGGAGAGACCTTCATATTTTCCAGTGTTCTCAGGAAGGCCGAGTGGGGTTCCTGGGTTTGGGAGGGTGGTCTGTAGCAGGCTATAAACTGGAAGGCAGTTTTACCCACTGTTAGTTGCACATGGATAGTCTCTGATGCTTTGTGCTTTGCCACCAACCTGGAGGTGTGGGTATCTTTGATGAATATCGATACTCCCCCTCCTTTTGTGGTTCGATCCAAGTTTTGGGGCCGAAAAGCATGGTATGAGGTATAATCTGGTAGTGCTGGGGTGCTCTCAGGAGCTCTGAACCAGGTTTCTGTTACTGCACAGATATTGATGTTCTCCATTCTAAGGAGAGTTTCGAGTGCGTGCATCTTGAGGTTTAGACTTCTGGCATTGAGTAGCATTACTCTTAGTTTCTTATCCCTTGTGATACCTATGGAGATGGGTTTGTCTTTTGAGCCTTGCCTAAAAAAGGCACTATGGGGGTAGCAAGAGCCTTTGCCAATATCCGAAAGCCCAGGGGTGACAGGTGCAAGCCATCCCTAGCGAAGCATCGTGGCTTGTCGAGCATATCATCCCAAGCTGACAAGCATTGGATCCCCTTTGAATGACACCAGTACTTAAGCCAATTTTTGAAATTGATCATCTTGTCTTCATATTGTGGCATCATTCTTGGTGAGGGTAAGATGCTACTCAAGGTCAGGGTCATACCGGCCTGGGCTACATGCTCAGAGAGCTCCTTTATGTCTCTTTTCATGTAGTCCAGGGAGGTACGTCTCAGGTCATTCACACCAGCATGGACAATGACTGAGTCATATTTGTACTTGCCTTGGAGTGACCTGAGTGCTTGTGTTATATGGCAGATCCTAGCACCCGACAGGCTGCTCACCGTGACCCTCTCCTTGTTCAGCCTGGTGAGCAGGACGTCAGTGTGCCTGACGATAGAGTCACCTATTACAAGTGTATCAGGTGTGTTGTTTAGTCTTAAGGGCTGTGACTGTTCGGCACACTGGCTTTGTGAGATATGTGTTGCACGTGTTTTGTTTTGGGGTAGCGGTTGCTTGGGTGTCTGCTTTGGAGGTCTCTGCTGCTTAGGCAGATCTTTATTTAGAGCCTCCGAGTATGTTTTTGTGTGATTATGTGTTTGGTTTGCTGTCATGGTAGGTCTATGTGAGACTGGAATTGTAGTGAGTGTGGTTTCCTTCTCCTCCTGACTGGTTATGCCAGTACTGAGTTGAGAGAGCTTAGCCTCCAGTTTGGCTATATGGTTGCATCTCTCACATGGGTTGGAATTTGTTGGGAGGAGGAAAGGGTTGTCTGTGTACATGAGGCAGTTGTAACATTGCCTCAAGATTCCCAGATTCACCAGCTGGACCGGAGAGGAGATTAACAACTGACCTTTGGACATGCTAGAATAATATTGGGAATTCCTTAATAATTGAAAACAAGGGCCAGTGGGGAGTGAGGGTGTAGTGCTTTTAATTTTTAGTGCTGACTTATATAATTGCTTTAGTGAGCAAGTGCCAGGTAACTTAAGTGCAATGTGTTACAGGTAACTTAAATGCAAAAATGACAAACAGTAACTTTCTTTCAAGTGAAACAAGGAAATAAGTACAGTAAGCAATGCAGATATCACTAGTGATCCTCAGAAGCACTGAGAAGCCACGTATTAGGTTGAATTAGCATTCCAGGGAAATAACAAGCAAACAAACAACAAGCATATAAACAAAGCTAGATTCGGCAGGCCTGGATCTAGTCCATGCTACAGCAAACAAGGTGTACCAATTTCAGTAAGATACAGTTCAAATATTCAGGCACTTTAAACCTTTAACCAGAAATTCCCAGCTCAGAAGGGCAGAGTCCAGCCTCTTCTCCCACAAGAGTGCAGACCACGAACCTTCTTAATGTAAAATAACTGGCCTGAAGCCCAAGTGCTTAAACCAGAACTAATACACTTTAAGAATAATAGACAGTGGGCTCTCAATCAGCAGTTCCCAACTTAGAAGGATGAAAGCTACCTGTCCTGCCACCACAGTGCATGCCACAAACCTTCCTAATGTAAAACAACTGGTCTGAAGCCCAAGTGCTTAATCCAAAAGACTTAGAATGATAGCTACATGTTAATCAAGTTACTACCAAGCAGTAATAAATACAACTAAATACTTTAGGGAATGCCTGGATTAGTGCTCAAGTTACACAAACAAAGCTAGATCCAGCAGGCCCGAATCCAGTCTATGCCACAGCAAACAAGGCGCACCAACTTCAGTAAGAAGCAGTTCAGATATGCATGCACTATAAGCCTTTAACCAGAAATTCCCATCTCAGAAGGGCAGAGTCCAGCCTCTCCTCCCACAAGAGTGCAGACCACGAACCCTCTTAATGTAAAATAACTGGCCTGAAAGCCCAAGTGCTTAAACCAGAATTAATACACTTTTAGAATAACAGACACTGAGCCCTCAATCAGCAGTTCCCAACCTAGAAGGATGTAAACTACCTGTTCTGCCACTCCAGTGCAGACCACAAACCCTCTCAGTGCAAAACAACTGGTCCGAAGCCAAAGTGTTTAAACCAAAAGGCTTAGAATGAGTTACACCAAGCAGTAATAAATACAATTGAGTACTTTTAAGATGATGCAAAAGTAAAAAAAGTAGGTAGAAACACAAGTACAGTAAAAGCAGATGACATTTTTTTTTTTTCTGAACAAGTGCTGAGATAAAAGAAACAGATTTGAGTGCTGAAACTAGAAAACTGGCTAGTTATAAGAAAAAAAAAACTAAGCTAGAAGGCTTCCCTCCAACACAGAAGGGCTTGGGGGCTCAGAAGCCTACAAATAGTCTATACCACTTAACAGGAAAGGCAGGGAACAAGCTTAATTTTTTTTTCTGTTTCCCAGATGCTCTCTTTGTACACAGTAGAAGTGCCTGAAATCAGAATATGATCTCACTGCACTCAGTTGAGTGAGCAAATGAGATGGGCCCAGGAGGAGTATCCAAACACAAATTTACAATAGCTGAGACGATTATCAATAGTTACACCTAGAAGGTGGGTTGTAGTATCTGGGGTAATGTTAGTACCATTGTTAGAGGTTATAGAGAAGAGTGGAGTAGGTGATTTGTGAGTAGGGATAAAAAGCAGTAATTTAGTTTTTTTGGATTTAAGAGGAGACAGTGTTGCATGAGGCAGTGTTGCATAAACCAGTTTTCAACATTTTGAAAAACAGTTTGGGTAAGGGAGTGGAAAGTGGCTATATTCTTGGCAGTACAGATTAAGGTGGAGTCGTAGGCGTATTGAATACATGTGGCGTGAGGTATGTTGTTGTGTAGATTGTTAATAAATAAAGAAAAGAGAAGGGGACCTAGGATAGAGCCCTGGGGTACTCCAACATTGACTGGTAGTAGTGAAGACAAATTGTTTTGCCAAAGTACTGCTTGCTGTCTATTTTCCAGATATGACCTAAACCATTGTATAGTTTGAGGGTTGAGAGAATGGGCAGTTAGTTTGTCTATTAGTAAGTTATGGTTAACCATATCAAAGGCTTTAGACAGGTCAATAAATAAAGCAGAGGAAAATGAGTTATTTACTTCATCTGTAAATATGTTTGTAATTAATTGCTATGTTAAATTGTTAATCGCTATGTAATCCAATGAAACTACTGTCTGTTTATTTTAACTGTGGAGATTTTCTCCCCGGGCACCACTGAAAATGGACCTACGTCCAGTCTGGCACTCCCGGTCAACAAATGTAAATAAATAAATATATAAATAAATGTATGTTTATCTTCATATGAAAACAGTTTCATACAGGTGATGGCTAATGGATGGTTAAGTGAAGAATTACGTATATATAGAGGATTTAGGCAAGGATGCCCACTGAGAAGTACAATATTTATATTGGTAGTAAATGTAGTAGTAAGTTACATAAAAAAATAATATGCAAGGTGTAAGATATATAACCGAAGAAGGTATTACATACATATAATGTTATCATAGTCAGATGATAGTATAATAGTTACTGAAAATATAGATAGTATGAAGTAAGTACTGAAGTGTTTAAGTGAATCCCAGCAATTAATTGGTATGTGCTTGAATAAAGAAAAGAGTAAAGGATTTAGATTTGTAGGACAAACAGAAGAAACTGAATTTAGAATGGAAGAAATATAAATGAGGTCTATATATTTTGGCAAGTGTGAGACAAAGGACAAACAATTGAAAAAGGTGATAGAAACAGTAATGAATACCTGTTGATTTTGGAACACTTTCTGTGTATCTTTTTAAACAAAACTATTTATTAAATTCTATTTTAATGGCAAAGTTAGCATACATTGCTAGTGCATTTAGGTTACCACTAAATTATGAAAAGGAAGTACTTAATATTATTTTCTCTTTTATTTGGAGTTCCAGACTTAACCCAGTTAAAAGAGATACTTTATATGTTTCCAGAGATCTAATAAACCCAAGACTGTGCATGGCTTCTTTAAATTTGTATAATATTCTTAAATGGCTAATGGGAAATGATAAAAGATTAGTTAATAGAATATTTAAAAGTAAATAATAAAGAGAATGAATGTTATATCAAACATTTAAAAGAAAGAAAAGTAGATTGAATGATGAGTCTAGAGTTTATCAGGAAAATATATTATTATGGAATATATATATATATATATATATATATATATATATATATATATATATATACACAAGCAAAACTGAAAATGACAGAAAAGTGTGGTATGAATACATTATGTATAAATATTACTATGTCTATCCTTGGAATGATCTACAAGAGGAAAAAAAGAAAGCTATGAAAACAAAAGTCGAATGATGTAAGAATATGGTAGAATGCTAAGATTTTTTTTATGGAGATTGACTATAGATAAACTGCTAGTTAAGGCTAATATTCCATATAAAATGCAAGAAGAAAGAACATGCAGTAATTGTAGGAAAACTGAAAATGCAGAACATGTATTTCTGAAATGTAAAACAGATATGTTGATGATCTAAGGTATCTGAATAATGTTAACATAGATATGGCTAAACATGTTTTTTATTGCTATAGAAACAAAGAATATCTTCATAAGACTGAAAAGAAAATACTTAATGTAATTTGGACTATTTGGAATTAAACAGTAATGGAAATAATGTTCAATTGGAAATGTTATTTAGCAGCAATGTTGGAAAAAATAAGATTTTGGTTTTGGAAAATGCAGTGGGGGGTCAAAACCTAATTAAAATACTGGATTTCTATATAAATGAAAAATGGAAATGATTAGATTGAATATTATGGTATATTTAATATTGTAAATAGTATAAATATCATGTAAATCCTGTAAATATGCTTACAATAATGGACTCCTACCATTTTTAACAACAGAGTATGAATAGAGACTTTGGGTTGTTGGGTTTATATATGCTGAAAAGATGTTGTTCGTTATTTTAAAGTTGTCTATCAGGGTGAAGGGAGTGTAGAACAGGAGTAAAAGCAGGGCATTAATCAGTTTTGAGAATATTATTATGTGTGTATGTAAACTAAGATGGAGGCAATTCAAGCCAATTCAAAGATTAAGGGCAATACAGTGGTGGGTGCAGTATTGAATGTTGGTGGCAAATTTTGCATGCCTCTAGCTTATGTTTAACTGTAGCTGAAGGTTGATTAGGATGGGCACACCATATAAGAGAGATGTAAGGAAGTAGGCAGTGCAAGAATGGTTTTGCTAAGAAAGGTTTATGCCTGTAGAGCATTCTTAATTTTTTGGTGATCATATGTGTGTGATTTGGGGAAAACTAGCAGCAACTTTGTTTTTTTTTTTTTTTAATAGTTGAGTAGTAGCTTAGCATTATGGAACTGTTTCACAAAAGAGGAAAAAGCTTCTTGTGTGATATGGAACTGTTGAGGCAAGTTATTAGATGCACATATAAGAACAGAATCTTCTGCTTATTGTATAAGAGCGGCTGAACCTACAGAGATATAGAGATCATTGATAAAGTTATTAAAGAGGAAAGCACTATGAATAGAACGTTCATGTACACCAGTGGAGACTTGCAGGTATATACAGAATGTATTTTGGCATTTTCCAGATTGAAGTCAGTCAGTTAAATAGCTATTAAACCACAGTAATGAAGAAGGAAATAGTTCAAGTTGTGACAGTTTACACAGAAGTTTAGGGAGAAAGAAACTGTATTGAAGGCTTTTGGATGGTCAGGGAATAAGGAGGAAACCAGTTTGCCTGAATCCTTGTATTTGTTTTTGATGTCAGTGAATCACAGGAGGGCAGTAGCTAATAACCACAGAAAGGAGAAAAAGGTGCACACACATAAACGATACACCTTTGAAATACATTTTTGGAAAACGTATTTCAAAGGTGTATCATTTATGTGTATGCTTTTTTTGCTGCATTAAATTTGTTTTATGCCTGTGACAGCCTGTTGTTTTCTGGACTTCCATTGAGGAGGGCAGTAGAGCAGTAGAGCCAGAAATGTCAGCCTAGAAGCAACCTTTATGAAGAAGGATAATATAAGACTTTTTCAGTTTACTATGGCTTACACTAAATGCAGTCAACTGAACATAGCAAGGTCAAAATCATGTCTTCCAAGGCTGAATATAATGATCCCGGTGAAGTTGACCTCATAATAGTGTATGGAAGGCAGCACTTGACCTTTTGGTAAGCAACGTGCTGAGACTGTATAGGGAGGTTATACTTCAGTGAGGAACAGAGAATTAGCCCATTTCCTCACTGTAGTGCGATTTCAGAGTTGGTATATTTAATGTGCAGGGGGTGTGAGGGGGTGCAGGGGGCATAGCCCCCCTGCAAAATAGTAGAATTAATGTACCATTGAATGAAGAGTTCAACGGTATGTTACTGTGCATAGCAGGAGGTGTGTGACGTCACCTTCTGCTATGTTGAATACATCGAACCCTGGATTCGATGTATTCTGTTTTGTTGTGGTTTACTATTTGGAATTTCAGATTCAACATTTTAGGTCAACATTGTATGCGATCGACTAAAGTTGATTCAAAATTCCCATAGTAAACAGATTTTTTAAATGGTGAGGGTACATAGGATTCAGCTACTCTTCTTCTTTCGGCTGCTCCCATTAGGGGTCACCACAGTGGATCATCTGTTTCCATTTCTTCCTGTCCTCTGCATCTTGCTCTGTCACACCAACCACCTGCATGTCCTCTCTCAACACATCCATAAACCTTATCTTAGGCCTTCCTCTTTTCCTGTTACCTGGCAGCTTCATCCTTAGCATCTTTTTCCCATTATACTCTGCATCCCTCCTCAGCACATGTCCAAACCAATGTAATCTTGCATCTCTGGCTTTGTCTCCAAACCTTCCAACCTGGGCTGACCCTCTAATATACTTATTCCTAATCCTGTCCACCTCTGTTGCATCCAGTGAAAATCTTAACATCTTTAACTCTGCCACATCCAGCTCTGACTCCTGCCTTTTTGTCAGTGCCACTGTCTCCAACCCATATAACATAGCTGGTCTCACTACCCTCTTGTAGACCTACCCTTTCACTCTTACTGGTACTCGTCTGTCACAAATCACTCCTGACACTCTTCTCCACCCACTCCATCCTGCCTGTACTCTCTTCTTCACCTCACTTCCACACTCACCATTACTCTGAACTGCTGATCCCAAGTATTTAAACTCATCACCTTCGCCATGTCTACTCCCTGCATCCTCACCATTCCTCTATCCTCCCTCTCATTCACACACATATATTCATAGGATTCAGCTACTGATATACTGATAAAGACAGAGTGGGTAAGGTATGGTATTGGCAGCTATCTTTAGGTATTCTGGTGGGAGGTTGTCAGCTGCACTGGAACAAGTTATGTGTTGAAGTAAAAGTTTTTTATCATTGACGTGGAGACAGGTCCTAAATGGAAGTTGCTAGCAATGCATATAGAGAGTGTATTAGGTTTATGTAGGGATGCTGGAGGAGAAGTAATAGAAGTGGTAGTGTGTATGGTGCATGCAGAATGTTGGTTTTGGTCTAACCTGTTTGCTTGCTAGGATTGGATGTCATTGTGGGGGTGGTAAAAGCCCTACATGGAGATAAGAAGCTATTAGCTAGTGTGATAATGCTTTCTATGAAGTAGGTATTGAAAAAGGTTGCAATTTCTAGTAGAGAGCTATTATGAGAAGGTTTGGGTTCCTTGCTAGAGACCAGATGTAACGGGTCATGTACTAATGTCCAGAATTTTTGTGGATTATTTTGCTTTGAAATTGTATATAGCTATAATATTTTTTTATCTAAACTAGCTTGTTGTTTTATTCAGATTGCACAATTTTCTAAAATGTTGCAGGTTATAGGGAGTTTTAAGCTTAAGTCATTCTTTACAAACTATGTCTCTGCTAGGCATGATAGTTTTTCTCTGGGTATTGAGCCATGATGTGTGATTAATTTTCATTATTTTTATGTGGAATGGGGTGTGCCTTTTTGTTGTATTTAAGAATAAAGTGTTAAAAGTATTGACTGCCTTGTTGAGTGGTAGAGTTTTTAGGACATACTAATTAAAGCCTTTCAGTGTATTGATGAAGAAGAATTTATTGAATTTAGAAAGGTTTCAGGTTGTTTTAAGTTGGTGATAGGTTGGTGGGTGCCATTTCTCTGGGTATAAGCTAGAAGGTGATCACTAAGTGATTTTGGATAGTTTCCACATGTTGTAAATTTAGTAGGTTCAGAGACCAGTATCCAGTCTAGAATTCTGCCTTCACTGTTGGTAAATAAATAAATCTAGTGTGTGTTTTGATAAGTTGGGTGTACTCATAATGGTGTATACTAGCTGAGGGGAAGTATAGTGTAAATATTTTCCAGTCAATATTTGCATCACCTACTATAATTTTTTCATAAGGTCTGTCATTAGTTGTCCAGGGCAGGATTTATTCTAGAGTTGTTGTATTATTTCCAGGTGTGATATAGATTGTTATGCTTTAACACTGATACTAGTATTTCAGCATTTTGGAATTTTGGGATGCTTTGTGAATAGGGAGACAGATTGTATGAGGTTAGATAAAGGCCACCCCTCCTGCTTTCTTGTAGGGCCTATCATCTCTGATATTACCATATTCTGGAAAGAGGAGTTCAGAATGTCTAATGTTAGGCTTAAGAAAGGTTTCTGTGATGTTAAGAATATCAGCTTTATATTGTGATATCCATGTAGTCCTGTAATTTTATTACAAATACTATAGATATTAATAGTGACAACATTCAGTTTTTTTGGAAGATAAGTCGAAGAATAATTGAGTGGGGGGGGTTCATGTGCTAGTTTTATTTATATGGATAGGTGGTTGGTTGATGAAAATACAGTACAGCTGTGAAGAGATATAGTTTCAGATGGTAACTGAAGGAGGGTTAGATAAGTCACAATTTTGTAGGGGTAGTTCTTTGCTATTTAGATTAATTGGTGAGCTTTGGGTTCTAGGTTGGGGTGGACATTATCACACTGTGGGACTTTTAGGAGGTAGTGTATTGATTTGGATGGGACCTGTATGAGTTTTATTTTGTGAGTAGAGTGCTGGAAGCCAAGTATTTCATGCTTAAAATAAATTCAAGGTGAGAGATTAAAAAAGTAGGGAGATAAATTGGTATAGATACTTCTGATTTCAAAGTACGCTAAGTAAACTACAGTAGGAGAGCTGCATAGAGAGAAAAGTATAGAGTGAACATTTGATAGATTGGATATTAGCTCCTTTTTTTCTTTGCCATTAAGTTGTGTACTTTACTTGTACTTTGAACTAGCCTGTATGCCTCCTTTTTCATTAAGGAATGTACCTACATGTTATCTTGAACCTGCAGTTTACATTGTATTGATGTCTGTCCTCTTCAAATGATATATTATTAACCTGAATTGTCAGTGTATATATTACTGTAATTTTTTTAGATTTGTTTGCAATTTTTATGTTATCTGCATGTCTTGGAGCTTATCTCCCCGGGCCTCTACTGAAAATGGACATATATCCAGTTAGACTAGCCCGGTCAACAAATGTAAAATAAAATTAGTAGCAGAAGAAAGATATGATGCTTGGAGAAACATTTTAAACTTGTGTGAATATTGTGAAGAGGAAGAAAGGTCAGGTATAGTGTGAAGTATGAAGTGGGGGGAGGCAGAGATGGAGTTAATGATGAGAAGTAAGTGGCAAAGACTTGTCTTGTTAGTTAATTCTAATTATGTAATAAGGAGAAAGGAATGAAGGAAGAGGTTCATAGATTAGTACTAAGCTAACTGCCCTTGCGAGCCATTTTAAGCCTAGCCAGTTATCCTTTGTGAGACTCAAACCCTACACCTTGTGTTTGTAAGGCAAACACCTTAACCATTAGGCCTCCCTCCCAACCCTAATGAATAATAATGATATCTGAAGTCAGAGTTTTAAGGAGCAGAATATAACTAAGAACACCAATAATGAAATTTACATGCATGTAATATTATGAACAGCACATGAAGCAGATGTAATTTCTGTTGTTGCAAGGGGTGAGAGCCTGTGAGTGGTTTTTTGTGAGGTGGTTATGTTGCTGCATATGGGAAGATTGAGGGATCTTGTGATACATTGGAATTTGGATATGGAGGGCCAGGTACAGTATAAAGGAAGTGATGTCAGGGGTGTGTGAGAATGGGAGTAGGGTGGAAAGTGAAGGAAAGCTGAGTGTAGCAAGGTGAACTGGAGTGGGATCAAACTGAGTCCTGCTGGAAAACAGTCAGTCAGTATTAGCAAAAGGTAAGTAAAAGTGTCTTAATAGATAAGGAAACAGCAATAGCAGTGGTAGTGTTAAAACAAACAGTAAAAGTATGGAAGTGTTAACACAAAATACAGGGAAGATCATATCAGTGAGAGATAGAAAAGGACAGCATATCAAATAGCAATATGGGGCCGGTAAGTGAGAAAGAGATAGGCCAGCCTAGACTGGAGAAATTACACAGGGAGTTAGTAGTGAGATATTTGTAGCAGACAGATGACAGAAAGCAGCCAGAAATAAAAAGTAACTCTCTGAGTCTTACATCTGTGAGAAAAACAGGAGCATGACAAGGCTAGAGCAGTAGGGTATAAATAAATGGGCTACAGAAGGAATTGTTCCCGGTATTGGCTCCAGTAGGAATGGACCCCAGTACAGAAAGTTTTCCTAAGACATCTCAGTATTCATACAATAGGATAAAAGGTGGCAGTTGTGCTCATTCTAAGGCAGGAGATATCAACAACAATGAAATGTAGCTACAGTAATGACGGACGTACCAAACTTAACAGTTACAATACAGTGAGCTCCGTACTTACGGCTCTTCTTAGTGACCTCTCACTCTAATGCTCTCTGTAGCCGAAATAACTAGGAGTCCTGTCCCTGCTTCGGAGCCTTACGTGATGTTACCAGTGATAGCAATGAGCCTAACTTTGCAGTAATTAAGGCTCTTCTTAGTGACCTCTCACTCTAATGTCCTCTGTAGCCGAAATAAGTAGGAGTCCTGTCCCTGCTTCGGAGCCTTACGTGATGTTACCAGTGATAGCAATGAGCCTAACTTTGCAGTAATTAAGGCACTTCTTAGTGACCTCTCACTCTAATGCCCTCTGGAGGAGAAATAGCTAGGTGTCCTGACCCTGCTTTGCAGCCTTGCCTGATGTTCCCAGTGACATCAGTCTGGAGGGAGGGGGCTTCAGCTTAATATCACTGTACTTAAGGCAATTCTTAAAGACCTCTCAGTCTAATGCTCTCTAGAGACAAAACAACTGGTTGTCCTGATCCTGCTTTGGAGCCTTGCCTGATGTTAACAGTGAGCCCATCAAGATGGAAGGGGAAGGGGCCTTGAGCCTAGCAAACAGCACAGTAACAGCTTGCAAAGTATATAGCAAATAAATGTAATAAAGGAAGACACATTGCAGCTCTGCTTTTAGAAGTATCTATAACTAATTTTTGTTGTACGCTATACAATGTTCTTAAGCAGACTTCAAGTCCTTGGCTGAAGAAATCTACCGCTAAGCTAATTTAAAAATGACATCCAGAATAGAACACAGACTGTCATATGGCAAAGCTCTATATGCCAACCTATCAACTTAAACACTGGAGTTCTGCAGAGCTGAATACCAAGTATATTATCATGTAAATGGTGTCCATGCCATCAAGTATGAAGACTCAAACATCATCCACAGCATAGAAGATTTACAATGTTTTGTCTTTGAAATGCAAACATTCCTCAGCAAATCCCAGCTGTGGTTACAGCAAAGAAAAGTAGTATTCCTTGAAAAGAAAACCAAACTTTTATTTTTGTGTAAACCCACACAGACAAAGAACAATGAAAGCATACTTGGAGGGTTAACATGAACAATAATGGAAGTCAATGGAAGTATCTTGGAATGGTTATTGGTAGAAATCTTTACTTTAAGGAATACATCAACAATTCAATAACATATATCTACAAAAGTTTTGGCACTCTTTAGAGAACAAACAAGTGCCTGCTACCAAAATCTAAACTTTAGATGAAACATGGAACAATAGTTATTAGACATTAGGGCTGCATACAACAGAACTGAAAGTCAACTCTTTCACAAATTTTTGAAGTACAAAATACACTAAACTTGATGACCACAGAAAATAAAATAAATACTGTTAACTAACTTTTACTTATAAACCTGTACACAGTCTCTTTCTAGTACTCTTCCAGATATTCTGTTAGTGTAAACCATCAGCAGATCTCATCAATAAATAAATACCTACTACAAAAGTCAAAAGGAAACACCAGCACCAGTGAAAAAGCTCATAGTAGCTATCCTATATATTTATGGAATGAGATACCACAAAAGACAATGATCCCAGCTTATGGAATAAGATACCATAAAAGACAATGATCCCAGCTTCTTTAACTAATTTTAAAGATTCTTGCAAAACATTTAAATCCCTTAAGCATTGCAATACTTACTGAGTCACAAAGAAGGGGTGACTGCCAAATAACAATAACTGCATAACATTTACCATTGTCTTACCCCACCATGCATTGTTGTTTTGCCATTAAAATTTATAATCAAGATGATTACCTATTTAGTTGCTGTAGGTAGCCGTATATAGTGATACATCTTGCAATATGTATTTAGTCTGTGTACATCATATATAGTATCTGCATAGCGCAAAATCCTGCATTACATCACATATTTTATGCCTTTCTCATCTCTGCTATTGATGTATGTGTTTTCTGTACCTAAGTTTATGGAATCACTACAGAATACCAAAATTCCACAATCCCGAGATTCTGAATCCTGAGGACCAGAATCTCGAGATTGCTAAATCGCAAAACTTAAAAAAAAACAAAAGTAAAACATACAACAAACTATTCTAACATGTATGCAGGGGGGCAAGCCCCCCCTGCACCCCCCACACCCCCTGCAACTTAAATATACCAACTCCGACATCGCACTACAGTGGAGTGAATGGCAAAGTTCCTGTTCCACACTGTAAGGAAATCCCCATTCACTACATTTGAGATTCCACAATCTCGAGATTCTGGTCCTCAGGATTCAGAATTTTGGGATTGTGGAATGTCGGTATTCTGTAGTGATCCCATTTTTATTATGTTACTAACATACGTTTAATTTAAAAAGAAAGTTTGAACTGTATGTTACCCATTCCCCCCAAAGCAATTGGTTCATTCATTTACCCATGGGGACCCAGATGGAGGAGGCTATCTCCTGGGTTGCCATCAAGTTTTTTTCTTATTTAACCCTAACATCTCCTTCAGAGTCTGATGTGTGTTACATACGTGACGACGCTCTATAACTTTCTTTCTTGACACACACGTCCCATGAAAGCTACTACATGAATACATCTTGGCAGAGTGGAGAACACATCACAAAACCTGTATGCTGCTGGCTGAGTACTTCTCTATATACAGTAGGCTGCTGGCATTACAGAAATCCAGACCCCCTGTGCAAGCTGATGTCAACTATTCACTTCCATCCTTGCCCCAGCTCTTCAGGTTCCTGAACCACCAATTAGCCTCAAGTCATCTGGTTCATAGTCAGGGCTTCATCCCTGTATGCCCCAGAGATAGGGTGTATTATGCTATTAATAACAATATACTTCTGCTATTAGGGCTTTCCTCTACAAGTACTGCCTGAAAATGGGCCGAGCCCAGCAGGTTAACCCAGTTAACAATCCATACATAAATTCTTAAACACACACACACACACACACACACACACACACACACACACACACACACACACACACACACACACACACACACATAAATAATAGGTCTGATCATCTTACTGTGACCTTTTTCCTGAGTACCTACCTTGTAGTGTCTAAGAACTTCTCTACATTCAGGGATTATGCTAAAACCAATTACTGTGATTAGTGATAATCACAAATGGCACATCTCCCCAGCAAACTTTGTACCCGAGGCTGCTGCCTAATGCTCTGAATTTTGAGGCATCTGTACCAATCTGACAAACACATAATTGGCAAGTTTAAAACTAAATCCATCATGTGGAATTCGGACATCAACAAAGTCTTAACAAAAAGGCCCTGGCCTTCTATAAAAGGTATCTACTTCATCATTATAGCAGAGATATAAAACTGGCAAGTCTAAATTACCATTAGGAAATGCAAGGCTGACTACAAATTTAGTGTCACCGCTAATTCAAAAGACAACCACAAGGCCTTCATCAGCAATATTATGAAGCTCAGAAGTAACTAACAATTCTGTACTGACTTTAATTGGAATGGCATCTCCTTCTGTGATCCTAAGGACAGTGCTAACTTCTTGAGACAAATTATTTTCTAACTTCTTATCAGCCACCCTACATTCCTCCTTACAGTTGGCCTCCCAAATAACTCTGGATCAGAGTTAAAACTTAAAGTCAGAAATCTCCACAGAGTTCTGGTTAAATCCCAAGATGCTATACTAAAAATCAGCTTAAAGGCTTACTGCATTTACGCAGTTGTTTTTGAAAACTGTAATAAAGGCAATATCTTTTCATTTACATTCTTTTCACCATTATCGTTTTTAGATTTCTCTATGATTCTTGAGTTAGGAAGTTGAGAGGAATAAAATAGATGTGAAGCAGGAACCAGCAACAAATAAACCACAGCAAATATTTATTTTTAAAGCTTTCATCGGCAATAAGCCATTGACTTCATCAGAAAATCAAAATACATTACACAAAGTGATTAAATAATCACACCCCCATCACATGTTCATCAATTAATTTCCCCATAGGCTATTTTTAAAAACATGTTAATAAAACCATTTACTATTATAAGTACACTTTTAATAAATACTTATCTTACAAAAATTATTGTTAAGAATAAATACATTAATATCTAACTTGATATAATAGTAATAAAGAGATAAATAAGTAAATGAATGAATAAATAAGTGTGTCTCCACTTGTGATGTATATAAATAAATACATTTTGGATTGCACTTTACATATGAAATTCAGACCTTAGTTTCAGTAAACCTGATATAGACACAGTCTCATTAAGTCCTGGTGCAACTGTTGCATTGCACCTTAGCTGCCATATCAACTCTCTGTACTCCAAAAACATCTCTCCCCCCCCACCATCTTTATTAACTATTTGCTCAAGACCTGCAAACTTAAAAGAATGGCTACTAAATTCAATAATATGCCTAGCTAAGGCATTGTTTAAATTGCCTCTACGAATGATATAAAAATGCAGGTAGATATGTTTATTGAAGCCATTTTTTGTTTTGCCTATGTACAGTTGTCCACATTCCTGACAAACTGCTACATATATCAAACATTTACTAAGACAACGTAATATATGTCTCAGCTTAACTTCACCATAACCCATAATGTAAATGCTGTCATTTTCAATAATATGAGTACATTGTGGACATCGACCACATTTTTTCATCCAACCTATACTATTATTAGAATTACACTTTTCAGAGATATTTTTATATTACTAGTGTTATTTTTCCTACTTTTTCTCTATTTTCCTAGTTCATAGGTCAAAATACCCCAATTGTTAACTTCCTTGATGTCATAAAATACAGGACTAAAGGTTAATGTCATAGCCCCAATGAAGACATTTGCATTTGTTCTTGTATTATTTTTATTCATTAGTCCATCTATATTAACTCTGTTAAAATCATTTTCGTTAACCCCTAACAATGGGATAAAGTATCCATCAACTCTCTTATTTACCAGTTCCTTCAATATGGGGTCAATTAATCCATTAGGATACCCTCTACATAATAACATATTCCTAAGTTTCTCCGCTTCTTCAATAAAAACTTCCACTTCACTAACCATTCTGGCCAACCTCACTCCCTGCCCCTTCACCAAAGATCTTTTTTGGTGTGAAGGGTGATGATTGTCCAAATGCAGGAGAGTGTTTGAATAAGTGGGTTTTCTATATAATGTTGAACTAAAACACTTTTTATTTTTGTCCATCCTTATAGTGATGTCTAAAAAACAAATAGCATCTGTGGCAGTCTCCATGGTAAATGATAAAAAAGTAGTAGCTGTATTCAAAAATTCCAAAATTCTATCCAGTAGTTCCTGTGTCCCATCCCAAAAAAATCAAAATATCATCCAAGAAATGTCCATAAAATTTACAATGCTTAAACAACTCATTATTAAATACATTAGTTATTTCCCATTGAGTCAACACACTGCTAGCAAACAGGGGGGCACATGCCACCCCCATTGCAACTCCAATTTTCTGCTTAAAAACTGATTTTCAAACACTATAACGTTGTTTTTCAAAATAAGGTCCATCAATATTCTGAACATTAATATTCTTGAATGACAATTTACATATGAAATTCAGACCTTAGTTTCAGTAAACCTGATATAGACATGGTCTCATTAAGTCTTGGTGCAACTGTTGCATTATTATCTGACAAAGAAAATAAATTACTTGAGCACATTGTAAATAACAAAAGCATTAGGGTGATGAAACCAGACAAGGGAGGGGTATTGTGATTATGGAACAGCATGTATATGTAGAAAAAATGTTATTGCACTTGTACAGTGACAGTTATGATGAAACATCTATTAATGAGTTAAATATTGCCTATAGGAATGTCAGCATGACTCTAAATGACTTATTAATAGATGAGCAAATCACCATTAGTGAGTTTAATTTTCCTCAGCAAACTTCACCTCTGATTCCGACAATATTCGGAATTCCAAAAATCCACAAGAGCATTATGGACCCTCCCGTGAGGCCCATAGTGGATGCAAAAGCATCAAAAACATTCAATCTGGCCAAATTTGTTGATTTTCAACTGAAGCATGTTTTAGACAAACATCATCATGTACTAAAAGATTCATGGGATTGTTTAAGTATGATTAATAGCAACTTTTACAGTGATAATTTGATTTTTGTAACCATAGACATCAAAGACCTCTTCACTGTAATCCCTCATGACACTGGTATTATGTGGTTCTATGATTTTCTATGTTGAAATACTTTGTTTAGTCATTCAAGAATATTAATGTTCAGAATATTGATGGACCTTATTTTGAAAACAACTTTATAGAGTTTGAAAATCAGTTTTTTTCCACAGAAAATTGGAGTTGCAATGGGGGCGGCATGTGCCCTCCTGTTTGCTAACATTGTGTTGACTCAATGGGAAATAACTAATGTATTTAATAATGAGTTGTTGAAGGATTGTTGATTTTATGGACGTTTCTTGGATGATATTTTGATTTTTTGGGATGGGACACAGGAACTACTGGATTGATTTTTGGAATTTTTGAATACAAGTACTACTTTTTTATCATTTACCATGGAGACTGCCACAGGTGCTATTCGTTCTTTGGACATCACTATAAGGATGGACAAAAATAAAAAGTGTTTTAGTTCAACATTATATAGAAAACCCACTTATTCAAACACTCTCCTGCATTTTGACAGTTGTCACCCTTCACACCAAAAAAAGATTTTTGGTGAAGGGGCAGGCAGTGAGGTTGGCCAGAATGGTTAGTGAAGTGGAAGTTTTTATTGAAGAAGTGGAGAAACGTAGGAATATTTTATTAAGAAGAGGGTATCCTAATGGATTCATTGACCCCATATTGAAGGAAGTGGTAAATAAGAGAGTTGATGGATACTTCATCCCATTCTTAGGGGTTAACGAAAATGATTTTAACAGAGTTAATATAGATGGACTAATGAATAAAAATAATACAAGAACAAATGCAAATGCCTTCATTGGGGCTATGACATTAATCTTTAGTCCTGTATTTTATGACATCAAGGAAGTTATTAACAACAATTGGGGTATTTTGACCTATGAACTAAACATAGAGAAAAAGTAGGAGAAAAAACATTAGTAATATACAAAAGAATTTCAATATAAAAATATCTTGGAAAGGTGTAATTCTAGTAATAGTATAGGTTGGATGAAAAAATGTGGTCAATGTCCACAATGTACTCATATTATTGAAAGTGACAGCATTTACATTATGGGTTATGGTGAAGTTAAGCTGAGACATAAATGAAATTGCCTTCGTAAACGCTTGGTATATGTAGCAATTTGTCAGGAATGTGGACAATTTTACATAGGCAAAACAAAAATGGCCTTAATAAATGTATCTACCAGCATTTTTATGACATTCATAGAGGCAATTTAAACAATGCCTTAGCTAGGCATATTATTGAATTAGTAGCCATTCTTTTAAGTTTGTAGGTCTTGAGCAAATAGTTAATAAAGATGGTAGGGGGGACAAAAGAGATGTTTTTGGAGTACAGAGAGTTGATATGGCAGCTAAGGTGCAATACAACAATTGCACCAGGACTTAATGAGACCATGTCTGTATCAACTTTACTGAAACTAAGGTCTAAATTTCATATGTAAAGTGCAATCCACAATTTATTTATTTATTTATATACATCATAAGTGGAGTCACTCTTATTTATTCATTCATTAACTTATTTATCTATTTATTACTGTTATATCAAGTTAGGAATTAATGTATGTATTCTTAACAATAATTTTTGTAAGATAAGTATTTGTTAAAAGTGTATTTATAATAGTAAATGGTTTTATTAACATGTTTTTAAAAATAGCCTATGGGGAAATGAATTGATGAGCATGTGATGGGGGTGTGATTATTTAAGCACTTTGTGTAATGTATTTTAATTTTCTCATGAAGTCAATGGCATATTGTCGATGAAAGCGCTAAAAATAAATATTTGCTGTGGTATATTTGTTGCTGGTTCCTGCTTCACATCTATTTTATCAGTATGGAGTCCACTTTCTTAAGTTGAGAGGAATGTGGGAAGATGCATAACATTTTTGGTTTTCTGATATATCAGTGGGGATTGCCATCACTAAATGATGTCAGATATTTGTGTTTCAGACTTAATCATATTCAGAAAATAGATATTAATACAAAGACTAAGTCGGATTCAATAAACCCCATGTAGACTTCACACAAAGCCTATATGGAGTTTACATGAGTGTGCAGTGTTGAGCGGTGAGCAGTAGCGCTCATTGCATATTAATGCCACGCACTGCAGTTAAATATAAATAATCAGAGTTTTGTGGCTGGCAACAGTGTTGCAAGCCTTGAAATAGTGTAAGAAAACACTGATAGCAATATTGTTTAAATCAAAGCACTGAAGAATTGTGGCTTTGCACAGAATGTGACAATGCTCACCAGGGATTAACAGACAGCTCTCAATCTGTTAGTGCAAGACATCTGGACAAAGGCCAAAATAATGGGGGTACAATGACCAAAAATAGGGGCATATTTGACATATCTGCTCTTTAGAAATGTGTTAGAATAATCAGGGTTTGTATTAAGATACATGTTCTGAAGGATTTGAAGTCTGAAACTCAAATATATGTAACTATTGAGTCACATAATTCCTGAGATCATCCCAGTGTCATGGCAGAAAAACACAAATTTGATAAGGAACACAGCAAAAGATATCAAGGCAAAAATCTGGACAGTTGAAAAGTATGATTGTTAAGTATATAGTCCAAACACAGTACAGGACAGTGTATCTACAGTGCAGATTATTGTGAAATCCCATTACTGGCATTCTGTACTGAAGCTCTGTAAATGATCTGTAAGGATACATGTACTGACATGTAAAATAAACACTCAGGGGACGTGTGTGTATTGAATATGGACACACAGATGAATTGTGGGGATGAACACAGGGAAAGAAGACAGATGAAGCAACCTAATGTACAGCAGATAAGGGTATGTCAATGGAAGACAGTTGTAGCAACAACACCAATCACATATCAGTATGGTACAGTAGGGACTGCATAGTGAAAATATGCATTATGTGACTGTCAAACAAGGTGACATAACAATGGGGAGGATGCATGTGTGAGATAAGCATCCTTACATGAACACTGCAGATGGCATCTATCAGGGATGTTTTATACATTTGGAGTAGGATGCATTTTATGAAGCTGTACAAATTGATTTGCCTGAATACTAGTGCAATCTCAGCAGAGGTCTCCAGCAAGTAGGACACAGGTAAAGGTTCATTGACAACATTAGAAGAAGCATGCACAATCATGGACAATATCGGAATAATAGCACCAGTATTCACATGTCTCTGACATAACATATGTGATATAGAGTGATCAGAGAGGGTTCTGTATTCCTTCAGACAGCTGTTTGGACACAGGATGTGTATGACATTTGTGATGTCTGCGACTTAAATAATGGACAGGAAAGGGCCTAGCAGACAGCCTTGATGTATGGACCTGATCACTGGACCTGAGATATAGTTCACTTCACATATTTCAACATATTTCCATGCCATGTATGTGATACAATGGCCTCCATACTTGATGATATAGGTGTTTAATACAACTATCATGACATGTCCGCATTCCATGATGGTAATCATGCACACCTTCCTGACACTGTAACATCTGCTAAAGGTATTAGGGGGTCAGTACTATACTTGTATATGACATTATGATCAATACAGGCTAGATGAATGTTGTGAATGGCACATATATATGTCACAATCCACACTATCACAAATGTTACCCATGTCATTACTTTCAAACAGCTATGTATGTACTGTGTTCATCACCAGAGCAGGTATCACACATGCATCTGGTGTAACACCTTGATGGGGTTTCTGTACCATCAGACAGTAATGTTTATGCCACAAAAAGAATACTTAGGTATGGACAATAAGATGTGTGACAGCTCACTGTGGCAAAGGTCGTACACTTCAGTTACACATCAATGGAAGATGTGTACTGAGCTACATGAAGATGGGTACATTGTACTCAGTTTTGTTGTGATGAAGGCTGTGAACTATGGAGGTATTATGGGCTATTATGTGGATGTCCTGCACATACTCAGTAGTTGTGACAAATACAAGGGAGTAGTCAGCACTGTGGCCAAATGCTGGTGTACAGTACATACCATCTACCCCAGCACACAGGTCACATACCTATTGGTCTGATTATAGGGTGTGATGTCTATGTTATACTTGGATTGTGTGTTTGTTTACCTGATGTAAAAAATCCCCCCATCTTTTTGTGTCATTGCAAGTACTGTCATGCCTGTGGCAGCAATTGTTGGTGTATGTTGATACTGTTTTATTATACTGATATCACAGCTGTATTCAATGATTGCCCACAATCTGTATTCCTTCAAACAGCTGTTTGGATACAGGATGTGTATGACATTTGTGATGTCTGTGACTTAAATAATGGACAGGAAAGGGCCTAGCAGACAGCCCTGATGTATGGACCTGATCACTGGACCTGAGATATAGTTCACTTCACATGTTTCAACATATTTCCATGCCATGTATGTGATACAATGGCCTCCATACTTGGTGATATAGGTGTTTATGGCCCCATCTGGCAATGTTGAGTGAATACCTCAGTGTGGATTTGTGTGAAATGCCTTGGGCTTTTCAAGTTCAAAAGGATGATAGTGTTGTCATCATGCATGCCCTCAATGGCCTCTTTAAAGATATCTAACATATGTAATAGACATGATGTAGCATTAACAACTCACATAGATCTGTTGCACATAGATGAGATATTACTAGTATAAATTCAGTAAAAGGACCATGATGACATGTTGGTCTACCTCACAAATGAGGAGAGTCAGGATGTGTCTATACATGTATGCATTGTGTGCTGTCCCCCCAACTGACATGGATGCATGCTGATGTACACCCTTCTATAGTCAAATAATCTTCTGTGTGAAGGGTGCGCTGAAGTATGCATTCAATGTCAAGCAAGAGCACATACACCACCCTAGTTGACTGCAGGGAGAATAGATCCCCTACCTATATAAGTACACATAATACAGAATTCTGTATTTAAGGCAAGCACCACAGCTCAAGTCTGACTTGGAGTGTCTCAGACAACACTTTATAGCTGATGACATCAGCAGTGTCTGGTGAGTAGAATATGGTAATAACACTGTCCCACATGCTGCTGTAAAAGGCTCTCTGTAATGTCAGGCAAGAGCACAAACACACACACACACACACTTGAATGCAGTGAGAATAGAACCCCTACCTATCTAAGTACAAACACTACAGAACTCTATATTTAAGGGAAGAGCCACAGCTCAACTCTGACTTGAAGTGTCTCAGGCAACACTTTATAGCTGATGACATCAAGAGTGTCTGGTGAGGAGAATATGGTAATAACAGTGTCTCGTGTGCTTCTGTAAAAGGCTCTCTGTAATGGAAAGCAAGAGCACAAACACATTCCCAGTTGACTTCAGTGAAAATAGAACCCCTACCTATATAAGTACACAGACTACAGAACTCAGTACTTTATGCAAGCTCCACACCTCAAGTCCTACTTTTACAAGACTGCAGGTCAACTTATAGTGGGTGACATCAGCAGGACATATTGGAGAGAAGATGTTGGGAGACCTGCATGAAATGTATGTGTAGGCATGTGCAAGTATCAAAACACGTTCAATCCATGTGAGTGGAGTGATAACTATAAGATACACACTTCTGCTCTTTGACCAAGAAGCACATACACACAAGTTGACTGCATTGAGAACAGAACCCCTATCTATCTAGGTATGCAACCAATGGAATTCAGTACTTTATGCAACCACCACAGTACAAGTCGGAAGTTGCAAGACTGCATGTCAACTTAATAGTGGATGACATCAGCAGGGCATGTTGGAGAGAAAATGTTGAGAGGCCTGCATGAAATGGATATGTAGGCATGTGCAAGTATCAAAACACTATCAATCCATGGGATTGGAGCAGTAGCTGCAAGATACACACTTCTTTTCTTCAGCCTAGACACACACACACACACACACACACACACACACACACACACACACACACACACACACACACACACACACACACACACACACACACTTGACTGCCATGAGAACAGAATCCCTACCTAAGTACACAGACTATAGAACTCAGTACTTTATGCATGCACCATGGCACAAGTCTGACTTTTACAAGACTGTAGATCAATTTACAGTGGATGACATCAGTTGTGCATGTTGGAGAGAAGATGTTGAGATGCCTGCATAAGTTCATAGCTTCATAGGCTCATAGAAGGTTATTAGCCTAATGGCCATACGGTGTTTACAAGCCTAGATATGGAAAAACTCAACTACTCTTATTGAGCATAGTTAGATGGTCATTGTTAGCAGAGTGATTTTGTGATCAGCACCATTTGGCCCTGTCCATGAGGGACATAGGTGCCATTCCAGGGGTGAATTTACAATCACCCATCCACTTGTCAAGGTTGTGCCTAAATAAGGTAATTGAGGAGCACTGCTTCACATGCAGTGGCAGCCTGTTAGAGAGGAGTAGCAATCATGGGGAGATATATATCTAACTCCCCAGTGTGTTCTGTTTATGTCACAGGCTAGGTTGGCATCCCTGGAGTAGGTTATTCTTGTCCCATTTGATTTGCAGACGAACATCATTTTCAGTAGGTCAGGGTCTGAGACTGCTCTGTATGCCAGACATAGGTCACCTCCCATCGTGCTATATGATACTGAATACAGTGACAGGTTTTTTACATGCAGTGGGGGCCTGTTACAGAGGAGTAGCAATGATTGGGAGATATATATCTAACTTCTCAGTGTATTCTGCTTATGTCACAAGCTAGGTTGGCATCCCTGGAGGAGGTTATTCTTGTCCCATTTGATTTGCAGATGGTCATCATTTCCAATAGGTCAGGGTCTGAGACTGCACTGTATGCTAGACATAGGTCAGCTCTCAGCAGCCTATATGATACTGAATACAGTGACAGGTTTTTCAGTCCTTCCATGTTTGTCATGTTTTGGAGGTCCTAGATTCTTCCAGTCACAAACCTTTGTGTTTTCTCCAGTTGTTGCAAGTGTCTGGTTAGGTACAGACAGACAGGAACATTGCACACGATTAGTGGCCTGATGGGGTAGAGTACAGCAGAGCTATGACCTCCTTGGTCTTGGATGTGATGGCCTTATTTATGAATTGCACAATGGAGAATATGTGTCTCACCACTATGGATGCATAGTGATTGACGTGTAGATTGTTTTCAACATGTGTTCCCAAGTCTTGCAATACTGTGTTTGAGCTTAGAGGGGTGGTATGTATGTCATAATTAGCAGGGGTACTTTATTGTCAAAGGGGACACTGAGCCATTTTTTGCTTTAAGGTTCATTCCATGAGTTTGGCACCAATCATTTGTCTGTTTTAGTCCCTTCTGTAATATATAAATACCACAGATGCAGATGCAGTTGATTATTTCTACCACACAAGAAAGAGGCCAGGGAAACTTCAAAACCGATTTAATAAAATTCAAATATATATCACACCAAGAAACTGCTCTAGTGCCTCAGCTTCTATAAACCTTTTATATAGTATGACTCACTAGTAAAACAGCATTTTTTAAATAGTCCACTAATTAGAGCATCAAGTAGCATCAATTAACATTTTCAAAGATTTTTTTTTAAAATACATCACTGGAGAAAACATCTCCAGTTACAGTCTTGATTCAGTCCTGCAGGACTCAAAGTGTTAAACTTTAAAATAAACACTGATTCCTTCTTTATCAGTATTTTTTACATCTATCATTCTAAAATTGTCCTTTAAAATGTGTTCAAACACTGTTGCCTGTAACTCCCCAGGGTCCCCTCCATGTTTCTCTAAAAAGTGCATGGCAACAGGGCTGTATTCACTGCCTTTTTTAATGTCAAGTACATGCTCATTTAATCTGGTTGCTAAGCTTCTTTTGCTTTCTCCAATGTAATATTTATTACATGGACATATTAAGCAATATATTATTCCTTCACTAGCACAGTTGTAAATACTCGTTTCTGATATCTTTTACCATTAATATATGAAAAACGTTTTGTTCTAAATGAACAGATACTACATTTCCCACAGGGGAACGTTCCTTGTTGACTGATTTCCTTATATCTAGCACTATTTAATAACTTAAATACCCAATGAGCCAGGAAATCATTTAAATGTCTTCACCTAATAAATGAAAATTTTATTTTTATTGTAAATATATTCAAGGCGTTAATCATATCTTAGAATGTCACAACCATGTTTTACCCACTCTATTAACTTTTCACTACAAATTGTATATTTTGTCACAAAAAACATGTCCTTATCCAAATCTGTGCATTTCTCCATTTTATTTTCACATTTTGCATCATGCTTCCTTTCTTTTCCATCTTTGTTGATCTTACTTATAACATCCTGTATTCTATTAAGTTGATACCCTCTGTTAATAAACATATCTACTGTTTTATTCATTTCTTTGTCATATTCTTTTTTATTACCACATAACCTCTTTATTCTGAGGCTTTCTCTGTATGGTATGGAATCTATAGTATGTATAGGGTGACAGCTTTCACCATGCAATATATATAGTCTCATTCCACGAATTTCCTATGCATCATAGTTCTAATTGCTCCATCATCTGTTCTTTCTACCATTACATCTAAGCAATTTACTGTGTTTGAGCATAAAGGGGTGCTATGTATGTCATAATTAGCAGGGGTACTTTATTGTCAAAGGAGACAATGAGACATTTTTTGCTTTAAGGTTCATTCCATGAGTTTGGCACCAATCATTTGTTTGTGTTAGCCCCTTCTGTAATATGTTAACATAGTTGGGGGACTCTATATGACTGTGTCACATTGACAGTCATCTGCAAATGTGGCAAGCCACAGGCCAACTACATTTACCTGGACTTCATATAGTTTCCAAACAGCTGAAGGTCTAACACAGATCCTTGTGGAATTCCACTGGTAAGTGGTCTAGTGGTGGAGGTCCAGTCCCCAACATTGACAGTGTACATTCTGTCAGTGAGACAGTTGGCTATCCATCTAATAATGTATGGGTTAATCCCCAGATGGGACACTTTCTTTACGATGCCTAAAAGGGGGATGTTGTCAAAGGCCTTTGATAAATCAACATAACGGTATGTCCTGTTATCCCTCATCCAGGTCTTTGGGGTTATTATCAAAGATCTCCGCTTGGTTTAATAAGCAAGATATACCTTTGACAAACCCAAAATGGGTCAGGTCAAGTATGTTGAAGGTCACCTATGTCTCTGTGGTTAAGGTTCATGCAGAACCCTTCCTTAGCCTTGGAGATTAGGCTTTTTAGGCTTATAGGTCAATAGACTAGTTCTGCATGTTAAGAGATTGATGCTCATTGCATATCACACAGCATTTGATATTAATTTCTGCAGTGTAGGTGATATATGTGTGAAAAAAGTACTGAGACACCAGGGTTGCAGTACTTGGGGGGAGGCAACACATGGATATATTGTACATATGTGACATTGTTAGTTAGGGCCTTCATTTTGTTATGTTTCCACATGTAATTTCATGTCATAGACAGGAAATGGACAGTGAGCAGCAGTAATACATAATAATACTTACTTTTCCATAGTGTGATGGGCAGCTGGTTTGGCAAAGCTTTTGCCAATGCGAGATAAACTTTCCCTGTTTGTGCATAGCTATGCAGTGCACAAATGCAAGCCACATTGCTAAACTCTGACTGTTAGTATTGAGTCTATCAAACACACCTGCTGATTAACTGACTCTGTGGCAGCAGGTATAAATATATTGATACATTTCTTTTGGAGCCCAAATGAACCCAGATGTATGTAATAGCTTGAAATAAACATTGATAATGCAATGACATTATTATTTATAGTACATTCAACATGTGTGTGTTGACCTACCTCAGTGGGGTTAAGCAACATTTTGCAGAGGTAACTGCAGCATTGTAAGGGTGCTTACTGTCACTTGGTATTGATGAATAATGCCAAACTCTGCTGAAAAATAGAGGACAAAAAGTGAAAAGATCCATTGCTTTTTCTGCTACTTATGTGTGTTGTGTGTGATGCTATTTTCTGACCAGATTATAGGTGTCAAAATGGGGTGGATAAGAAAGTGGTAAAATGGGGAGCAAGCAGTGGGGAGAACAAAGGGAAAGCAATAACAAATGTTTAGGAGGGAGGTAGGAAAGAACCATAACTATCCATTTCTTCAACAGTAAAAACTGATAATATATGCAGAATATTAGCTGAAGTTGAACTGTCACCTCCAGACAGAGGGGTGACAGCAATATAATCATATAGTATAGCCAAATGGATTAAATTCAGTGTGTCATGAAGACACATGTGAAAAATGGAGAGCTATGCATGGGACAATACTTTTTTTGTGGGACAGGTGACCAATTTTTTTTTTTTATTTTATTTGGTAAGAGAGGAATGCTGGATAAGGGACGTGGGTATGTCTGGGTCAGGTAAGTTGGGTAGTTGAGGAAGCAAATGTAAATAAACAAGCAAGACAAACAAGACAAGAGATATGGATGGTGAGGGACATGAAAGGTCGGGGGATACTGTGATTGGGGTGAGGGAGGTGAGAGCCCAGGCTCACGCCTGTCAAACTTGGAGACAGTGAGAATCGAGTCTTCACCCATTGGACTATCATCGCTTCCCCTTACTCCACTGATGGCTGGAGTGTTTGATGTCTTCTCCTCCTCTTACAGACCATGAGGGAGAGTAGTCTCTCCATCTGGCATAGGAGTACACCAATGGAGTGATGCATGACCCTATGCACCAACCCTACATCTCCTGGCTGCTGATGAAATCCCCACCTCCACCACTGCTTCTGGAGGGTGCCACTGCACCAGCTGCTGGAGCAGTACTATTTGAGGTCACAGGTAGTATGGGGCAGCAGAGGCAGTGTTGCCAGGTTGGGTCTCAGACATGCTGAGCATTGGTACTGGAGCTGGTTGTGGCAGGCTGACCCACTCGGGCTGGCCTATCTCGATGTGCTGTGGAGCATTTAGTGATGTGGTATACAGGAATGAAATGGAGACATTTTGATGACACATAACTGAAAATAAAAAATAGAGATAAGGTTGGGGTGAGAAAAAAAAAGATAAAATTAGTACCATCATATGTAACATACAATGCATTAACACAATTATACAGCTCTTTTATCTGAAGTATTACATTTAAATATATGACCTCATAGATACACACTATACTGCAGACTACTAAAAGTAATCCTTGAAATGTGCAAATATTGTATATATGCATGTTCCAATTACACAGATTACAGTTTACAGCAGGGCATTTGTGCCACTGATATAGAGTTTTTAATTTAATGTAAATATTATTGAAGAAATAACAGTATTGTACAGTTGGGAATTGCGGTATTTGAACCCACAACCTCTGACTACAGTCTAATATTTTACTCCTATAATTGGTTTGTGCTACACACTAATGCATGCATATTTGCTTTTACAGTTGGGGTATACATGCTCAATTTGATACAACTGTATAAAAGACCAAAAATGCTATCATTAACATTTAAAGCTACAGCCTCAGACTACAGTCTAATATTTTACTCCCACAAATGGTTTCTGCTACAGACTAATGCATGCATACTTGCTTTTACAGTTGTGGGTATGCATGCTCAATTTGATACAACTGTATAAAAGACCAAAAAACTATCATTAACTTTTAAAGCTGCAATAACACTTCTCTTGGGCTGCATAGGGTCATAGGATCATAACACATTTCTAGACTATTGGTCTTGAGGCCCTTATAAGCCTAATCAAGAGTTTAGCCCATGTTTAGATATGCATACATACCACTTGCTTCCCTCGGTGTCTCCAAACGAGCAACATGAGCCTATAAATTGAACTCACATTCATTGGAAACTGGAGAAAGAACAGAAAAGAACTGAAGAGCATTATGCATACCAGTCTTGCCAATATTTATCTTTCTTAGCCTTACAAGGACTCTCATATTGTCATATTTACACAGCTGTGGGATGTCCAGTCTCAAACACATGCAACCAACAGTTGAGAATATCTCTTTTCTCCTGTGTAGCTCATTGAAATGATGCCTACGTTGCTCCCCAGTGCATGGGATTCCAGTGGCACTGGATACAGCCTGGGCCAAAGTATTCAATGCCTCAGATGTGTACTCAGAGCCAGAATACTCCACCTGCAAAAGCCTGTGGTTGTGATGCTTTACCAGGAGTCCAATAAATATCCTCGACTCCTGGACATCCACCTCTGTGCCCTAAACTTGGCACATTTCTCTCCGATACCAGCCATGTCTACTAGCTGAACTAGAGCAACAGAAAGTGATGATCTCCTGCCAGTTCAAGTTATCATGTTTACTGATTGTGCACAAACCTGAGCAACGATGCCAACCATGTTTGAGCAATGTTAAGCAAAGCACAGCAGTGCCACATAGGGAGAAAGGAAATACTTGAAAATGGAAGGTTAATTTTATACTTGGCCTTAGTTAGAGGGGTGTCTGGTCTGGTGATGTAGCTTGAAAATGTATATTGGAAATTGGAAGGTAACTGTTAGGTGAGTTAAGTTTGCATATATATACTGGGTGCATAAATATAATGACCTGACTCATTTTTTTGTATTTATACACTGAGTAAAATTGATTTTTACAGTGTGTGATTCAAACCTAGGCATAAGGAACCAAATATTTTCTTCCGCAGCATTGATTTTTCATATTTGCCACAGAAAAACTACTGTTCAGACATAGTCAGGAATCATACATAAATACAGCTGAAAGTATGACTTGTTACACATGTATGTTAGTGAACTGACAAGGTTATTGTATATAGATCCAGCTGTGTATGTGTCTTAGGTAATTGTGAAGGTCATGCAAGTCCAGACATCAGAATTATACTTACAGAAATATAATAGACAGGATACCTTCAGTCATACATCTGAAAACACAATAATGGTGTCTCATCCCTCATACACATAACTCATGTCATCGCCACTATCTAAAGTGTTATAAGTGAGAGTGAATATAATGGAAAGTGGAACAACAGTAAAAATGTATGAAATATCCTGTAATCAAACCCAGGACCATGTGTATGGCAGGTCTACATTTATACATGTCGCCACAAGAATGTTGAAAGAGCACTTGTCTATTTTCAGTTCATTGATATAAACTGCACTGTCACAACAGTATAAAAAGGTTGTACACCTCATACTAGAATACAACACCATCTGTACTTCAGCCCTACATGTATACCTGTTGCCACAGGACTAGACAGGGCTAGTTACATGACATTCCCTAATTTGCTAATCATTCTTAAGTTGTTTGGATAAATTGCTGTGCAATGCCACTTAGTGTGTTTGTGCAGTGCCCAATAGAATTAATTAAATGTATCTGGTTTCAATTATTAGCTGTCTGAGTTCTGTCTGCAGGTGTTCTACCTGCTTCCTGAGTGGGCCACTAGTCCAGGTTTGCACACTACTGCACTTCAAGTAGATGAAATAAGAACAGCTAGACCTGACATTCATTCATCCATTTCCTGCATTTGTGCTAAGCCGTACATAACACAAACAATGCCCACCACCCCCCCCAAAAAAGAAGAGGAAAAATAAACAATAAGGAAAAGTAGTTGAAATGAGGAAAAACAATGGATGACGTATACACTACAAAATGTTAGTACACATGACATTTCTACATAGGTCTGGATTTGAATTCTCATTCCAGTGAACCTTCAGAAGACAGTAAAGGTTCCTTATCCCTCTTTGCCACACAAACAGCTTTGCAGCAAAGAACTGAAATGAGTCTACATATAACCAACTACAAAAATACCATAGTAATATGAAACCATACAACGGTTATTTCTACATTTATTGTTTTTGGATGTATTGCACTGATGGATCACACAACCAGTAATAAGTACTGCTTGCAAACTGCAGCTCTGTCTTAGCTGTCTGTGTTTGTTGGTCATTCTTTTCTTATCTGACCAGTAATCTGAGACATGCTGTCTGTATGCCATTCTATATCATTGTCCTTAAAATGTGTGAGGATATTAAAAGGCAATAATATAATATAATATGCAGTTGCCAACAAATGAAGGGGAGGTTGTATGTTAGGGCATTTCACAGGTGTGCATGATTGGCAAAACCTTAACATGGAATATTCGGTGCCAAATCTGTAGACATGTTTCAGGGACAGTTCATTTGATGGCACTTGTAGCATTTCAAAGATGGTTTGTTAGTAAAATGTGTCATTTGCTTGTTCTTTTTGGGGTAGGGGAGAAAAGCTACATTTCTGTTGTGGCACAAACAAGGATATGTTGCTATTGTTATGCTCCTTTTTTGCATCCAGCCTGTTCTTCATATTTCAAATCTCTAGACTGTTTTATGTTTCTCCAGTAACTAATCCTGAAATCCTACATTTTCTGTTTTATCTGAGAATAGTTATTTTGTAGCTATGTGATACTTATGAGTATTATCCTTCTGCGGTCTTTTAGGACACCTAGTACTATGTCACCCAGGCATCTCAGTTCTAGAAAACCACCCTTCAGTGACCCTGAGTATTAGGTCATTGTTGAAGCTTTTAATTCATATGGTGCCTTCCTGCTTGAGGGATGATGTGGAGGCATGTCAGACAGAATGCAGATTTGGCAGGAGATCATTGCAGATGTTAATGCAGTGGGTGGACACAGTAGGACATATGACCAGGTCATATAGGGCCACTGACATAATCTCATCTGCAGGGAGGAGAACAGCTGCATTGGGCCATGATTGGATAGGTACCAGGCTGCCTACTACAGAGCCACCACTAACAGCAAATGAAGAGTTCCTGTCCACTGTCAGAGATCCATACAGCTCCCAGGAAAGTACAGATCAGCATGTCCTTGATATTGGTGCTATTGTATCAGGGATAGCAAGCATTTCCCAGGAGGATCTTCCAGGTAGGCTTTGGTATCTCAATTGTTAAATACTGTTGTATAGTAAAACAGTTTAAATCAATGCGTTAGTTCTGTTTCACCATAAGTTTTTAATTTTTGGGGAGGGGTTGAAGATTGCTCCAGTTAACAACACATTCTGATTGATTACACATGGGCTTAGGTTGGTGTTATCATCCAAGTTCTTATTGTAAGTATAGTTAATGGACATATAAAGGGGGAAAAGTATTACCCCCATGTTACTGTTGTGATGATGATGTCCTTACCTTTTGCTTAATGTCTTCCAAGACCATCTGACATACAAGAATATGCCATCATCTTCACATGATAAGCCAAACATTTTTATGTCAGTACTGATGAGCAATTCAAAGAAATATTTTAGCATGTGATGCTGATGTCAGGACTGTCGTATGTATTGCTGTACTGTCTAATAGTGGCAGCACTGTTATTTTGTTAGCATATATTGGACTATAGTAGTGTAGGTATTAATTATTCCTTTGTTTGTTGCTTTTTATCATAGGTGATCCTGATAGTGGAAGTGTGGAACTTCCACCACCTGATGTCATAGTATCAGCAGACTTTGATGATGGTGGTGGTCAAGCAGAGGCACAGTCAGGCAGTGTAGAAGTTGACTCTGACACTGAGGTTGACATATAGCTATCCCCTGAAATTCCACTGGACACAGCCAGTAGGCCAACACTTACCCATTCCAGTGAGTCCACAGATATTGGCAGCTGGAGGGTGAGACAATCAATCACAAAAATGTGATTACTGTGGCTTCAGTGCATGTTGTCTCTGGCCATAGTCAAAGTGTAGGCGATGTGCCACTCTGGAGGGTTGTTATAGGTGCTTGGAGAGGCCTACTGTCCATCCTTCACCTCATCCAGGTGTCTCTTCCCATGCCATTCAACATATGAGGGAGAAGGATAGCATCCTCATGCGTGTAGGTCAGCCACATCATCTGTTGTTAGCCAACATGGTCATTCATGCCCCCCTCCCAGTGGCAGTTCTACTGCTGCTCCATCAGTAGTTATCCACACACCACGACATGGGCAGCATAGGATCATGGTCATGGTCTATGAATGATATGAGGGATTGTCCATCCATGTTTACGTAGCAGCAGTGAATCTCACTGTGGACATGGATGTGCCAGTGCCACTATTGGCAGAGCCAGTTCTCGTGGTCTGGGATGACAACAATGAACTGCCATCTCTACCATGCACAGCTCACACCTGTCAACATACCAAGATGTAGAGTTAGCACAGAACTTGTCTGAGTCCAAGCAGACACTCACAAAAGAATTTCACCTGGAGCATTCATAAAGACACACACACAACAGTTACATGGTTCAGCCATACAGCTTAAAACTCATTTTGTCTTACTGGCCATTTGTTGCTTTATCCAGCTGTCTACCTGCTTCTCTATCTTACTCACATGCACTCACCATCCTTTTGTGTCAGCCTAGGCTTTCTGCACCCCCCCACCCCAACACCGTGTACAAGTAATAACTGTGCCATATCCCTGTTTTGTATATTTTGGATTCAGGGATACATAAGCTTTGTGTCTGATGCTCAGGATGCATTGCTGACTTAGTCCTTATTATATCTGCATTTGTAATGTTGAACTGGTAATCGTACATTTGGCTTAGACTGGTCTTAGAAAGTTACTTAGTTGATAGCATCAAAAATTGCACCTTTGACTTAGATTGATCTTAGAAAATTACTCAGTTGATAGCATCAAAAATTTCCAGCTTTATTATAAATGCTCTTGTGAGGGTTGAGAAGTCAGAAAATGCAATGTGTATCATTATTTTCTAACTTCTCTCTTTAGTTATTTTTCCAGTACAAATTTATGGAGCTAAACTGAGGGCATGCAGTGACCATCATTACTTTTGAGAAGTATGACTCTGTGAATCTTTGAAGCCTGAGGCCTACTACTTAGTAATGGCCATATATAAGTCAAATCATTCTCTGCTGTCATATGTTAAGGTCATTTCTGTACAACTCTCCCACCTTTTACTTTCTTACACTACCAAGTAACAAAATGCAAAGATATGCCAGTCATTCATATTATTACACAATACACTCCAGGTTCAACACTTACTTTGTAAATCCAGCAGTTGCAACAGTTTTAGTTCAGGGCTGACTCTGTCTGATGCATGCAGGATACAGCCAAATACGTGGGTAAGTAAAGGTTGTGAGAGTTACCTGGCATCAATGTTACCATATGTATGTGGGTAGGAGAAAGTTTTTAGTCCCATAGTTGGTGAATGAGTGTGCTATACATTGCCTCTTAGCCAGTGTGAGGGCATATTGAGCATGCCTGTTGGCCTACAACCACAGCAGCTGCTGCTTCCCTCTGATTCCTCACCTGCATGTGGCTGTGATGACCTTGTCATTGGTGGTGGGATGTGTGCTCCTTCCCCTTGATGCTCCTTCTGAAGCTGTTTTCTCAGGATGATGTTGTGTAGTATGGCACATACCATGAATATTTCAGTATATGTCCATGGATTGTACTGGAGGGCTCCACCAGATGTAGCTAGGCACCAGAATAGTGACTTAAGCAGCCCAAACACGTTATATGATATTTCTGCTTTGAATGTGTGCCTCATTACAGCGTTCTTCAGCAGGTGTGTCTGCATTTCTGATGGATGACATCAGCCACAGTTGTAGTGCATAGCCTATTATTCCCCAGTAAATGACCTTCTGGGATATCCCCCCTAGTGAACATCTGATACAGTTGGGAGGTGTGCCAGATATGTGAGTCATGGTAACTGCCAGGGTTGCCAGCACACACATTCAAGATGATTCCCTTGGCATTACAGACAACTTGGCAGTTAATAGAGTGAAAGCCATTTCTGTTAATGTAGAGCCTTCCCTGTTCCCTGGTTGGTGCCTTAATTTCTAGTGCAGTCTATGGCACCTACTACTTCAGGGCAGTGTGCTACTGGGTAGAGCTCCTGTATATTTCTGGCCCTAGCCTCAGGAATAAGGGGGACACTATATATGGTCACTAGTATGCTGGAGCATAGCATTCAAGAATTGATAGAGGATCCTGGATGTTGATGCCTGTGGCACCCCCGGCATATGCCTTGTTGTTCTCTGAAAGGCATCTCTAGCTAAAATCTTAAGTGTTACATATACCTTTGTCTCCACTGGGATGGGTTCCCATCTATTTGTCCTGGCTTTGACTTGAGGACGACATAGGTTCCTGAGTTCCTGTAGTGTGTCTCTGTCTACCCTGTAGCCCTCTAGAATTTCCACTGCATTTAGATTGTGGTAAGTTAACTGGGGTCTAAAAACTCTTATCCTTCTTGGCCTTAGTCTATTAGCAGCAAAAGCAGCATACTCTTCAGCATGTTGCACTTGCATATGAATGAAAGAAACAGCAATCCCTAATATAGTTTCTGTATAGACTCCTTTCCATGACTGCATTCCAATAGGTTTTGGAATTTGCAGGGAAAAACAGCACTGAGTCTATATGGTTGCTTTATAACTTGTTGATTATCTCCTCCATCTTGGATTGGTTGACTAGCATACAATTCAGCTGCTTATGTTATAATTTGCATGCAACAGTGTTTACCTTGTTTTCGCATTTATTGAATCTAAAACAGTGTGCTACCATGTGCACACCATGACGCAACACACACATGGTGTAAACAGACCATGTAGGCTTTATTGAATCTGGCCTTGTATGTTAAGGCAGTAGATGTCCCTGAGTTTGATCTATTGTCCAGCATTACCTTTTAGCTTTCTCCATAATTTTTGAGCTGAAAAGTAGAGGTATGTGGGCTGGATTTGCTGAGGGCTGTGCACTGTATTCTGACAGCAGTGAGCTTAAAAGATACATTTCTGTGTGTCATTTATGTATTCGTTCATTACTTTTATGATAATAAAACATCTGATGTGTACAGTCATAGTTATACAAGTGGCTATAATTAACTGCAAAATCTGTGTGTGGGTGTATGGGGGCATTATGTTCTCAACTCTCCCTGATTTTGCAGAATGACCAAATTTTTTACTTGAATTTTGGTCTGTTCCTCATAAAATTATATGTTTTTTTCCTGACAAATCAGTGAGGATTGTAGTCACTTCAATAATTGTAGGCATTTCAGTTTCAGACTTAATAGCCTTCAGAAAAGCTGCTAATGCAAAGTGTACTGTTCTTGCAACTTTCTGTGTATATAAAGATGATGTGATGTAAATCAATGTGTGTGTATATGTGTGCGTGTGTGTGTGTGTGTGTGTGTGTGTGTGTGTGTGTGTGTGTGTGTGTGTGTGTGTGTGTGTGTGTGTGTGTGTGTGAGAGAGAGAGAGAGAAAGGTTACATTGTATATAAAAATAGCAAGCAGCCCATTACTGATGAGGGAAAACATAGGACAAGCACTGTGGAGGTGCAGCAGGGAAGTACTGTTGTGTACTGTGGTACCCCATGGAGTCCTTTTATATAGGGCTCACCCAAGGTTGGCCGTGCTGATTATAGTTAGACATCTCAGGTGTATATAGCCAGTAAAATGGCAACAAGGAGTGAGTACTGTGGTACTCTTTAGATGAATGTGAATGTTCCCATTTATTTGATTAAAAGTAATGGTCATTGGCTCATTGAAATATATCCCCACAACATTCCAATTAGCCCCACACATTCATTTGCTGCCTGCAGCTTTGAGGAGACCAGCCGCTGCTGATCTGGATCATGTTCTGGACCATGTTTTTTCTGCATAATTTCTGCAGAATTAAAAATGTCAGTTCTGTGGGTCCTAACAATAACTCTGGAAATCTACTGAGGAATGCTAATGTAGAAAACTCCTCCCTCCATTAAATATTCAGACTGACATCTTGCACTGGTTACATCTCCAAGGCATGGAGAAAAACTGTTGTGGTGACCCTGCATAAAGGTGCTCTCTCTATTGACCATGTGAATTACAGAACTATTAGTCCCAATAATATTATTTGCAAGGCTAAGGAAGTTATTATAACTGATCTAATAAACAATTATATTGGTGACCTTATATCTGTGGAAAAAACACTAGTTTAGCTTTGTAAAACGCAACTATACATGCACAACCTAGTTAGCTCTACAAAATGTTTGCTAAAGTCATAAATAAGGGATATGCAGTCCATATTGCCTAACAGGACTTTGCAAAGACCTTTGGCACTATCCTTTTTTGTTGGCATTATTGAAAAACATTCCAAACTCAACATTAACTCATACTTTATTTGTTGGAGAGGAAAGTGGCTATCTGGCAAAACTCATATTGTTATGTCTGGAGATATTTTTTCCAAAACAAAAAACATACACAATAGTTTCCCCAGGACTGTATCCTGGGACTCCTTCCCTTTGATATGTTCTTCTCAAGGGTCTATGATTAAGCAAGTTTGCTGATGACTGCAAACTAGTGGTGGTTATTAAATTTTATTCTGATACCAGGAGTGGCTACTACAATGCCTACCAGCTGCTAAGTCCTCCCCCTACATCAATCAGCCAATCCATCCCTTACAGATGTGTTTAGTAGTGAGGGCACCATTTTTTAATCTCACTAGCAGCTTCTTATCCTTTTCAGTGTGAGACGCTCCCAAAGTAAGAAATCTTGTTTTTGTTTTTACGTCACCTAGAATACTAAATATGTGCTGTTTTGGCTCCTGCTAATGAAGAAATGTATTTGATAATTTAACTACTGCTGGCTAATTACAAATGAAAGACTGTGTACTGCTGCCAGGTCTTGTAACTGTATATTTTGGTTAATGCATTTGCTTAGTAATAATATATATGTACAATACTATATGCTGGCTTGTACACTTGAAACTATTATACTGCTGCCAGGGAATATTGTATATGTGCTTCTGTGAACGTCTGCTTACCTGGCGCTACATTTTTTACTCTTTAATTGTATCAACGTTGCTTATCATACAATACAGAGCCACCAAATTCAAGCGCTGTATTATGTTAGTTAAGGAAACGGCTGATATACTGCAGGCAGAGTTAATTTGTGTAGTTTGAATCAAAAGCCGATAGTAGTGAAATACTAATGAGGTATGGCCTGAGATCTAAATAGTGTTTTTTGATAAAGTGTTTTTTTACTGACGTCCTGGTTTTTGTTTTGCTATATATTGTTGGCTCTTGTGTTTTCTGAGATCTAAATAGCCCACCTCAATATAGTTTAATTTAAGTTAAATACCAAGGTGCACTCCAAGCCTAGTCCTACTACACATAAGATTGGATTACATGGACTAGCTGCTTCTAATTGTGACCGTGCACAGTAATTGTTGATAGGTTCACCTGGATGCTGTATGTATGTATTATAACTCTGATTGGCAACAAAGCTCCTCAGAGGGTTTACAGCCAGTAAATGGTGCTCATAAGAATGCTGACTGCTGCCTAATGTGAACTAAATGAATGTGTAGATTTTAACACTGTGTTTCATGTATACTGCCTTATCTGTGTACACTACATTAAAGGTAATATAGAGTGTGTGTATATACTGCATGTGTTGTCTATTAAACTTTTCTCCTCTCCTAGTAACCAACCCTTTCTCACTACCTCCCTGCTGATCACCTTTCCCAACAGCTAGCACGTGGTCAGTTTTTCCATCCTAAGGACTCCACAACAACAACCGTGGACACCTAATTCATGGGACACTGGGCTGAAAGAGCCTCAAACTCCTATTGAACGTGCTTTGTGACTAAGTAAGACAAAGCCCATATTGTTTCTTGCTACTTTCATAGGTTCATAGGTTGGTACTAGGCTATCAGCCCTAGGGCCTATACAAGCCTAGCCATAACAATTCCCTGGCTATTTCTTCCCACACTATTTACTTCCCTGGACCCCTGTCTAGCAGGGTGACTGACGTGATTCCCGGGGTGAATTTCCTTTCTCCCATCCAATCGTCAAGGTTCCCTTTGAAGAGGGCCAAAGAGGCACTCTGCTTGACATGTATGGGCAATCTATTCCAGAGTCTGGGGAGTCTCTGGGTCAGGAACCTATCCCTCCAGCATTACCTAATACTAGTCCTACCTAATTTCTGCCAGCCTGCCTAATTTGTAAAGACATTACTAGGGAAGCATCTTGCCAAGAGGGACAGCTGCTTAGTTACATTTATACAACCCCTTCAGCACTATATGTTCAGCCCTGCCTTATAGTTAGCTTACACAGTATGCTCAACCCTGCTTTATAACTATCTTATATGACCCACAGAGTACTATATGCTCAGCCCTGACATAAAACATATTAAACCTACTTGTACTTGGGCACAGCTGACTCTCCACATTCCCTATCATCTATAAAAAAACTAAGGGTAATGCTGCTCAATGCCAGAAGTCTCAACCTCAAGATGCACGCACTCGAGGTCCTTCTCAGTATGGAGAACATCGATGTCTGTACTGTGACAGAAACCTGGTTCAAGGCTCCTGAGAGCACCCCAGCACTATCAGGTTTTACCTCATATCATGCCCGCCCCAAAACCCGGACAATACCAAGAAAGGAGGAGGGTATCCATATTCATCAAGGACACCCATACCTCTAGATTGGTGGCAGCACAATGCATCGGAAACCATCCAGGTGCAATTAACCATAGGCAAGACTGCTCTGCAATTTGTAGCATGTTACAGGCCACCCGCAAACTCAGGAACCTCATATGGCCTTCCTGAAAACACTGGAGGGATAAATGTATATCCGAACACCATCATACTAGGTGACTTCAACTACCCTAATATAGACTGGGAACACTACTCAAGCCCAAACACTCTAGCCCAAAAGTTCCTGGAATTCATAAACTCAAATGCCATGGAACAACTAGTCACCATCCCCACAAGAGGAGAAAACATACTTGATCTCATCATCACGAACATGGGAGCACAATGTTCAACACCGAAGTATACCCTCACTGGTGAGATCAGATCACAAACTAATCTCGCTGGAGGTCCTCATCCCCTCCCCACCCGAAATAAAAAAACCACAGTAAAGAACTTCTCGAAAGCCGACTTCACACTTCTAAAGACTAGTGTTGTCTCCTTTAAGGCCCCTGAACCGGCGGTAAACATTACTCAAACCGCTGAATCACTTACAAATGCCTTCTACCAGCACCTGCAGGGCTGCATGGATCAGGCAATCCCAAGCAAAACAAAGACTCTTTGTACCAAAGGCAAGCGTCCAGTCTGGTGGACCCCAGCCATAAACAAACTCTACAACAAAAGGAGAAAGCTACTACAAGATAGAGCAAAATCCTTAAAAGGTAAGACACCGCTGATCACTATAAGTAAAAAGCTAAGAGCTCTCATAAAATCATCCAAAGCTAATTTTGAGAAAAAAATAGCTAAGGACTCTAAAGACAACCATAAGGCATTCTTCAGCTATGTCAGAAACCTAGGAGGAAACTCCCAGATATGCTCAGAATTAGTTCAAAATGATGTGAAGATTACTGATCCTACAGACATTGCCAACATACTGGCTGACAGGTTCAGTGCAAACTCCTCACCCCTAAAGGAGAGATATCTATACCAAATGATTGTACCGCCCCAAACATCTCTAACGCCCAGGTGAGAACTGCTCTCTCCAAGGCAAAGAACACAGCATCCATGGGACCTGATGGTGTCCCCGGCTGTGTGCTCCATGAACTCAATGAGGAATTAAACCCACAGTTAGGACAGCTGTTTAATCTTAGTCTCACCTCCGGATGTGCACTCGTTGCCAGGGAGTGGCGCACAGCGACTGTGGTCCCACTCCACAAAGGCGGTGTCTCCACCGACCCTGGAAATTACCGTCCCATTAGCTTGACAAGCCTTATCTGCAAAGCCATGGAGAGGATCATAATGGATCTCATAAATAAAGACATAGGGAATTTGCAGACTTTGGATCCAACCCAGTTTGGCTTTGTCAATGGCAGATCATGCCTCTTAAACTTGGTTGACTTTTTCGAAACAGTCACCAAGGCCATTGACGAAAGAAAGGCAGTCCATACAGCCTACCTAGACCTGGCGAAGGCTTTCGATACAATACCCCACTCGAGCATCATTGATAAACTCATCAACTTAAATGTAAACCCATACATTACAAGATGGGTTGCAAACTGGCTGAGTGACAGAATCCACAGGGTCAGAGTTGCTGGCGCCATGTCAGACTCAAAGCCTGTCACAAGTGGTGTCCCACAGGGCTCAGTCCTGGGCCCAATCTTGTTTGGCATCTACTTTTCTGAAGTACAAGCAAACATGGGAGGGTTATGGCTGACAAAGTTTGCAGATGACTGCAAACTGGGTGCCGTAGTTGAAAACACATCCGACACAGATATCCTTCAGAAGGGTCTCACAGAAATGGATAACTGGTGCCAGAGCCATGGCCTAAAGTTAAATGCCAAGAAATGCATAGTCATACCCTTCGGGAAAAATAAGGTTACCCCTAGCTACCATATAGGAGGCAATCCCCTGATCACAGAAGAAGTTATCAGGGACCTGGGAACCCAGGTGGACAGTAGCCTTTCATTCGACACCTATATTGCTAAAGTAGTTAGGAAGACCTTCTACATTGCCCACCTTATCATGAAGGGATTCACATCTAGATCAAGGGAAGTCATAGTCTCCCTATACTCATCACTCATCAGACCAATGATCGAGTACAATGCCCCATTCGGAATGTATCTGACCCGACACTTGCAGCAGCTGGAGAGGCCACAAAAATTCCTCACCAAAAGGATAAAGGGTCTCAAAAATCTGTCTTATGCTGCCCGACTGAAAGAACTGCAGTTATATTCAGTTGCTTACCGCTTGCTCAGAGGTGACCTATGCCTGACATACAAGGCCATGTCAAACCCAGATTTGATGAACATGCTTCATCTCAAAAATCTAGATCCTCAGAGCCACAAGGGCGGGTGACTTAAACCTCGACACGGTTATTAATAGGACATGCTGGAGGGATAGATTCATCACCCAAAGACTCCCTATGCTGTGAAACAAAATCCCGGTCTATGTGAGGCAGAGCACCTCGCTGGCCTTGTTCAAGAGGAATCTTGACCAATGGATGGGGGATCGCAGATACACCCCAGGGGTTACCTCAGTGTCACTGCTCGACAGAGGCACAGCAAAATAATGGGCATAGTTTCTCCAAACTAAAGGGGTGGCGTAAGCCACAAAACTATGGGCTAGGCTTATAAATGCCCTTGGGCAGATAGCCTAGTATGAACCTATGAACCTATATTAATTCAGTGTACTCAGTTACCTGATTGCTTCCAGCCCCTCCTAAGAGAAACTAACAGGGTCTTTTGCCCACTCCACTCCCCACCCTGCCCCCAATTCCCACCCACCACAATGGTCCTACCTTTACTGCAAACACTAACCCCTCCCATCATTCCAATAGCCAGCCACATCACTACACCCAACACTACCTCCTCCATCTTCCCAATACTATCCCTCCTGCTCAGCTAACATGTATAAGCATAACATACATATACTCGCTGTCTGCACACTCCTTCCATACATCAAATCTTACTAACTTCCATTATTCCCCCACTCAACCACTACCACTGTACTCCTACGCTCACCACCACTCATGTCTCACCCCTACTCTGCTCCTCTCCCACCAAGTCAAAAACCTTCCCTATTCACCCCTACATAGTCTGTCAACCACAATACCCAAACAAAAATCATCCCTACAACTTAACATAGTAACCCTCCCACCATACCAATTACCCACAGAACACAATAATACAATTTCCCTTATAAGCAAACACATTCAAAAACTGATAAAACAAATAACTTCATGCATATCTAACCTAGCCCTCAGTGGTGACATCCACCCCAACCCTGGCCTCTCAATCTCCAACCCCACTCCTCGTAATCAGACTAAAAACACAACTTCTCCCAAATCATAGCCAATAGAAAGCCAAGTGACCTACTTCTGCTAAGCCTAAATATTAGAAGTATATCCAACAAGGTTCATGAACTCCATGCCACTGTAGACTTGTACTCCCCTGAAATAGTGATCCTGACAGAAACATGGTTAAAACCACACCAATGAGCAAATCCTCCCTACCGGTTACAGTATACTAAGAGTAGACTGGCTAAACAAGAAAGGAGGTGGTATAGCTATAATATTTAAACAGTATCTAAACATCCAGATCATAAACTTAGCAGCTCTCCAAATAGGTAATGAAGAAATAATATATACCAACCTCAAAATAAAACCATCAACATAATAGGATGCTACTTCCCACCTGGCCAAAACATCCCTCCACTAGAAAACCTCCTCAGCTGGACTACCCATCATCTCCCCCCAAGAAACTATAATTTTAAGTGACTTCAATATTGACTGGCAATCTTGTTCTAGCAACCATCTAACCCATCATGTAAACCTACATGGCTTCATCCAACTAGTCCTGTCACCTACTAGGATAAATTAAAGCTCCAACAGGCACACTACCCCTGGATTGGATACTAGTCAGTAAGAGCCCACAGTCATATATAGCAGGCTGCCTATCGGATAGCCTCAGTGATCACTCCACAATGTTCCTACTCAGAAAACACCTATACCAAATGAAACCTGTCATCTACCATCAAATACGCAAAAAACTAAACTTTAACCCACTCACATTCAATTCATCCTTCAAAGAATGTAACTGGCAACCTGTAAAGTACCTCTGTCTAGATGATGCAGTTGACTTTTTTAATAATACCTTCCTGAGCATCCTTAATTATCACACCCCCATAAGACTTTCCTGAACCAGAGCCCAACCATCCCCATGGGTATAGAAAACCACTAAGTCAGAAATGAAAAACAGGGATAAAGCCTGGGAGCACTGGCACAAAATCAAAACCCCCTCAACTAGACAGAAATTCCTAGAACTATGCAATAGAGTCAAAAAGTCTTCCCTTAACTTCTCTCAACACACCCCAAACAATTCTGGTCCTCAATAAACTCCATCCTCCACCCAGGTAAAGTAAGTACCCCTCCTCCTAACATCGCTCACTCTTCCAAAAATATTGCTACCTCTTTCAACACACATTTCACACAAACCGTACTATCACTAGCTAGACAACACAACCCCCCCATCCAACCCACACCTTCAACTTCGACTAGCAATCTCACCACTAGCTTCTCTTTTTCTCCTGTTCCGACCTCAAAAATAAAAAAAACTGTTAGCTAAACTTAAACCAACCAAATTAGCAGCAGAAAGCTTCCCAAGTGAATACCTACAAATTGCAGCTGATGCTCTAGCCTACCCAGTATCCATCTTGATTAACAGATCTCTGTTAGAAAGTTACGTTCCCACACTATGGAAAGTATCACACATAATTCCCTTCCACAAAGGTGGCCCCTCCACAGAACTAACCAGTTACTGCCCCATAGCTATTCTCTCTCCACTCTCCAAAATCCTAGAGAGATGCATTCATTCTCAAGTCTCAGACCACCTCCTTAAGAACAACCTCCTCTCCAACACTCAACATGATTTCTGACCAAACCTTAGTACCACACTGCCTTACTCTCTTTCACTATCACTATCCTGCAGCATAAAAACAATGGGTATCTCTCCTCAGCTACTTTCCTAGACCTATCTAAAGTTTTTGACATGGTCCCACACAAACAACTCATCTCTCTTCACAATAACCTATCCTTCTCTCAATCAGTCACCAACTGGTTTAAAAGTTACCTGTTTGATCACCAACAATCCATTGTATGGCAGGATGACCTATCTCCCCAACTACCTGTCTCCATAAGGGGTCCCCAAGGATCCATCCTTAGACCCCTACTCTTCTCTATTTTCACCAATAATCTAGCCTCTGCCACCACACATGGCTCACTCATACAATACACAGATGACTCAACCATCATCTGCTCAGCCCACTCCCTACCCGAACTGCAAAAAGTCACACAGGATGCCTTTTCCTCTGTTGAAACTTGGTTATCTGATGCCCAATTAATACTCAACCTAAACAAAGCTAAAGTGCTCATCTTCCAACTCACCAAACATACAAAACAACTCTCACTTTAAAATCACAGCAAAAGAAAACACCACTATCCATCCTACAGAACACACCAAATTGCTAGGAGTGGAAATAGACAATAAACTGAACTTTTACATTCACATATCTATGACCATTAAAAAATTCCACAAAAAAACTAGGAGCATTATATAGAAATTAACAACTACTCACCAAAGCAGCAAATATTTCAGTAGCAAATTCTCATCTTATCTCCACCCTACTTTATGCCTCTCCAATATATACCATCTTAAGGCAATGCGATCTAAATAAGCTTGAGACCTGCTACAACAAAATCACCAAATTCGCCAAAGGGAAATCCTACCGTAGTCACCACTGTCTCTCACTTGCAGAACTGGACTGGCTAGAACTCCCTCATCTCATTCAATGGTATCAACTCGCACTCGTCCACAAACTACTGTATTCCCCTGAAAATAAGACCGGGTCTTGTATTCTTTCTCCTGGTGAAATGCACATTAGGGCTTACTATCAGGGGATGCCTTATTTACCCACACCGTACAACAATCTACCTTTATTCAGTTATCAATGACAAAAATTGACATTAATTAATGAACATAAATCGACATTTCTTCATGTACAAAAATCAACATTTATTCATGTACACAAATTGACATTTATTTTGTACTTTTCTATTACGGGAGAACAGTTCTAATAATGAGTTGACAGTTGTGTGTGAATTCTACATAAACAGTGCAATAAACATTTCAAGTCCAGAATATCTGCACCTTGGCTTTCACAGTTATTCAAATACATCATGTCATCTTCTTCTGGGACATTGTCATGTGTCCAACCCCCTAATTTTGGCCTGAATTTCTTGCAAATCCTTTTCCTGTAGCACCATTGGCCCCAGTCTGTCATGCCTAGCAATTGAGCTCTCCGTAAATGAGCACTGCGTGTCCAAGTAGCCTGCTTGTAATGCATTGGCAACACAGCTGTCAGTGATTTTATCCCATGAATTTTTCACTCAAGTCACAACCTCTTGCAGGCTAGGCATCACAAAGTTTCCATGCTGATTTCTCTCCATTCTATTTTCAGTGTAGTCATTCAGTTCCATGCGCAATTGGTCCTTGAATGGCTTGTTTATTTCAATATCAAGAGTCTGGAAATAAGCAATCATTCCTCTGGGAATCATTATTTGATCTATTCTCCTCTGTGCTAGGAATTTTTTCATTTCTTTAGCGCGGTGAATGCTGGCTGAATCCCAGACTAGCATACCTCTTTCGCTACCTCACAAAACAAGTGGCAGCATTACATTGACCCACTTCCTTATAACTGCTTGTGTGCACCAGGCTTTTTCGGTTTCAAGAATGTAAATGCCTGAAACACATTCAATCTTATTTTTCTTGCCCTTACTAATGATTAGAGGTGGGGTTTTCTTTCCATCTAGATGAATTGCCAAAATAAAGGTAACACGTACACTCTCGTAACCAGTGGAGGGAATGTAGATTGATGAGGCACCTGTCTGATCAATTATTTTTTGAGATCTTTGGCCCATAAACACTGCAGTTTTATCCATAGCAATCATGTTTGAGAGTTGGTATTTAGAAAAGTCAATGCCATCAACAAAGGACTTGAACACAAGTGCACATTTAATAACTTCAGTATCTTCTAGCTTGAACAGTGTTGTTGATCTTCTTAGAGACAGTTCATATCGCTGAAGGAAGCCATCCAGCCAATGTTGTGATGCTTTGAATTCTATGTGGATATTTCTAACTGTGGTGGTATTGCAAGGACAAATGCTTGAATATCAGCCCTGCACACAACCAAAGCCTTTGCTCTCCTGTTAGCAATCCACTCACAGATGATGTCTTCAAGCTCAGGAAATAATGGTTGCCAACCTGATCCACACTTACACTTCTTAGTGTTTCCCTCGTTGGCCTGTTAAATGAGGTTAATGTACGCTGCTCACCATTTTTGGACCATTCGGAGATCTAACTTCTTCTCCTTACAGAAAGCCATCAGGTTCTTTCCATGAGAGTCTTCCACGATGCCTTTTTTGTACTTGATGGAATAGCTCTTTCTTTTTGCACTCATCTTGTCTGGGGTGGGATAAATTGAAGACATGCAGCCGGAGTGCCAACACAAAATGGTGCCGGTTATAAAGACACAAGAACAGCTGCTCGTTACCATGAGCGTGTGCTTCCCGTGCGTTGTCTGTACTTTGACTGATCAAAGTACACCTATGTGAATTTATGGGCCAAGGATCTCAACCGTCAAGTGTGAGTGATGATTAGGTTACAGTAAGAATTGGAACTGGGGCTAATTTTTGGTGTAGGGCTTATATCATGAACACTCTGGAAAAACTATGCTAAGCCTTACTCTCTGGTTAGGTCTTATTTAGACAGAAATACGGTAGTAAACCATCCACTAAATGTCTATATATATATATATATATATATATATATATATATATATATATATATATATATATATTTATGACAAGTTGTTTTGTTGATCTGCAAAAAAGCCATTACAGCTGATCAAAAATCACCTGATTGAACATCTTGGTACACTGTGGATCAGGGAATTTACCCTTTCCCCATTGTATTGTGATCTTGAAGATGATATATATATATATCTATATATATCTATATCTATATATATATATATATATATATATATATATATATATATATATATATAATAGCAGGGGGGTGCAGTTGGTGCCGGGAAGCTGGCCCCCTGCAAAAATGTAGATTTTGTGTTGCTTCAGATCTTTGTGATTCAAAGTGGTGTGTATTTGGATTTTTGTAATTTGAACTGTTTTGCTGTAGGACTTAGTACTTGAAGTTTTTATACTTCAGCCATCTGTCATACATTCATATATAAATAGACAGAAAGAAAAAGTTATAGAGAGATGCATATGTTGCATAGCTCTCAAAATCTTAGCATAAAAAATCTGGAGGAAGCCAAAAAACGGAGGGATAAAGCACTAAACATAAAGGCAATTGTTAAATATTGCTCATATGCATCTATATTGAAAGATCAAATGCTTAGGTGATTGAACACCTAAACATTGAACTTGTAATATCGAACCCAAAAAGTATAAAGATGCAGGAAAACACATTGGTCGGCCATGGGAAAAAAATAACTTTACACCCAAACTAAGTAGGTGGGCTTTGCCCCCACACCCCCCACATGGGGGGGTTCTGCCTCCCACCCCCCAACTAAATATACCAACTCCGAGATTGCTCTACAGTAGACAAAATGGCAAAATCCAGTGTGACCAGCCAAGGGAAATCTTTCCCTGCATTAAATCGGCCATTCACTGTTTTTTACATTCAATATTACAACTTCGATGTTTAGGTGTTCGGTCACCTAAGCATTCAATCTTATAATATAGACCCACTCATATAGACATAGAAAGTTGCTAGAATAAAAGATCTTATGTTACCATGCATTTTCTGAAGGTTAAGAAGTCTGAAACTCAAATGCCTGTCATTGTTTAGTGAATTCATTCCTCATGATATGCCACAAAAATCCAGAAAAATACAAATGTTATGAGGAACAGATGAAAAAATGATCTGGACACTATGCAAAAATTTGGACACTTGAGAAATATGATAGGTTGATAAATATCAGTATAAATATATAGATATAGCTATACATGTAGATATACTTATTGTTAGACAGCTGCGACATAAATGAGCAATAAAACAATATATACATATAGACATCTACAATAGAACAATTATTTACAGTTATCCATGAGTAGTAGAGAGCAAACGAGAAGTAACTATTAGTGTATCGATAGGAAGAGAAACATAAGGGGGATTTCAATAAAGCCTACACAGAACGATTTTCCATGTAGGCATAGTGGCATGGCTCCAACACAGAAACCGGCAGCCATGCAATCCAGTAAACAGAACAGAGGAGTGTGCACGATATGAAGTGTCCATGCAATGCAAACCACCTCATAAGGAGGTGAATTTCATGCAAATGAGGTCAAATGAGGGTTCTAGAGTGATCCAATAAGCAGATAGGTAGTCATGCAGACCCCATGTTGGTGTTCGAAGTGTACATGGAAAACTACCATGTACAAGAAAGCAAAAATTGACCAGGGGCTGTAAATGCCCATTTAGAAGGGCAAGGATTGCATATTAGGGACAGATATGTGCAAAACTATGCCCTGTATGTGCAAAAAGTAATGCAAAATAATTAAAAATATTTTTAATAGCAGTATCACATTTGCACAGTGGTTCATGGTGTGCAAACATGCCATTATGCAAAAAAAATTTAAAAACTGTAAAATCCAAAAACAAGATGTATATCAGAATAATGCATTATAGAGCCTTGCAAACAGTATGTACAATGCTAGTAATGGTAGATTTTAGTGGTTGCTAAGGAGGCAGGCCCTGAAATAGTGAAGTATCCAGGTTGTGTGCACAGATCAGTATGCAAATGAGCTGGGGTTACTGAATAGCACAAATGGGCTACTGTGTCTGCAGATAAAGTTGGTGTAGCCCCTGAACCATGTTAGTGTCCACAGAGGAGGTAGTTGACATAAAAAGGGGATGTGTCACATTATGTTTAAGCAGATTGGAGTTGATTGGTGCCCGTTTGAGAGGTGTGCCATTCAGCTAAGCGGGGGGGGGGGGGTATGTCTAGTGCTGCTACGCTTTGTTTAGCTGTCAGGTATGTGTTTTAGATGGTTTAAGCTATGCTGAGTGTGCCTGTGCATAGGGGTGTGTCCAGACTGCTGAGCAGTGTTTACATCAGTGCTGCGGGTTTGTGCTCCAAGCCACACTGCTTAGCAGGGAAGGCAATTTAAAAATAAAAGAAAAAAAGAAAGTAAATAGCCTAGGAAAGCCAATCATGTCTAAAGTACTGATAAGCTCTGTTCCACTAACACTGAGTCATTTAAGCCCATCTATGATATACCCGGCAGGTGGAATGCATCATAGTCAGCCAATCACGTAGGCTGCATCTGCACCACATCACTATAAAGTATGCATGCACCCTGCAATCTGATTTTTCACCCATACTTTGCACCATTGGAGTACAGACTTGGAAATTTTAACTGACAGAATGCTAGGGACTGCTGCTACTCTGCTACATCTGTAGGTGCTAGATGCTGAGGTCAGTGCTGATGCTGATGTTGACAATAGACCTATACTGAAAAGGAGAAGAGTGCTCAGGACCTGGGTAACCTACCAGCAACTACATGAGCTGGGGATCGTACAGCACTGCAGGATGGACAGGGATAGACTACATGAACTCACTGAGCTTTGCTGGCCTCAACTCAGTCCCAGCACCAACAGAAGGGAACCCGTCCCACTGGAAACAAAGGTATGTGTATCCCTTAGAATACGAGCTACAGGTACTTTCCAAAGACCAGCTGGGGACATTATGGGAGTCTCACAGGCATCTGCATTCAGGGTACTCTACCAGCTCCTAGCTGCAATACAAGCACATGCCAGTGAGCACATGTATTAACCCTGCACTCCCGAGGAGAGGGCCAGCAGTATGCATCTCTTCCACCATGTAGCACACTACCCTGAGGTACTGGGTGCCATAGACTACACTCATGTGCACATCAAAACACTGCCCAGTGAGGAGGGTAGAATCTATGTCAACTGCAAGTGGTATCACTCCATCAACTGCCAGATTGTGTGCAATGCCTAGGGCATTATCATAAATGTGTGTGCCGGCAGCCCTGGCAGTTATCATGACTTCCATATCGTCATGCATCACAACTGTACTATATTTTTGCCAAGGGGGGATATCCCATATGGCTATGTACTGGGGGATGCCAGCTATGTACTGGAACTGTGGATGATGACACCTATCAGAAATGCAAACACACCTACCAAAGAATGCCATAATGAAGCACACTCACAAACTAGGAACATCATAGAGCATGTGTTTGGGCTGCTAAGGTCATGGTTCCACTGCTTCGATATATCTAGTGGAGCCCTGCAGTACTCTCTAGCCACATGTGCACAGATGTTCACAGTATGTGCCATGCTACACAATATGATCAAGCAAAAACAGCTGCAGCAGGAACATCACAGGGAAGGGACATATAGACCCCCAACAGTGCCAAGATCCCCACAACCACAGGGGGACTCAGAGGAGGAAGCCCCTAAGCCTATCCCTGTAGGCAGACATAGGCATGCCCAGCATGCCCTGGCCTTAGCAAAGAGGCAATGCATAGCACATGCACTGGCAACATAGAGTGCTAGGGACTGACACCTCAGTCAGACTCACATACATAGTGAAAAGGATGTCAGCCACACCACACAAACGTACCATGTATTGGCTGTGCACTGCATGCATCTGACAGAGTCAGCACTGAAGCACTGTTATCTCAACTGCTGCAGGCACAAGGTAAGTCACTGTTCTTTACAACAAATGTATGGGGTACTAGACCTATGGTAGTATATGTATGAATGTGCTTCATGTATGCAAGGGAATAGAGTGGGATACTGGGCTATCTGCAGAGCACTAACAGGTATATGGGACAACAGGAACTCACTGTCAAATACTGGCTGCCCCATAATATGCAGTAGGCCACAAGGCAGCAAAACCCACTGCACTATGCGAGAGAAATGGCAAACAGAGGGGTCATAGGACAGACACATGACTGTCAATGCTAGAGTTTCCTACCCCAATACACCCGTGTTTTCATACAACTGCAGTAATAGTATGTTTATAAGGTTATAGCAGCAGACCACACAATCCCAGGGCTGTCCCAAACAATCTAGCAACATGTTCTATTTCCTCAATATGCAGAGGTCAAAGTGTATGTTGGTCTGTTGTTGATAGTGTCAGGAATTACACTTCACTTTCTGGTGGCAGGTGTGGCTCAGTGGGCTAAGTACATTAGCATGGTTGATGGTGCCCATGGTTCCAAGCTGGCTGCACCTACAATTTTGCATGTGAGGTACTCCTATGATAGGAGTCACAAAGACTGTCAATATGTCACTATTTGTTACTGCAAGAAAGATGGACAAAGCCAGAGACAATGGAGGGACAGAGGGTCACGGCTATGGACATTACACATGCTCTGAGTAACCTAAAAGGTGGCTAGTGTAACAGCAGGTTGGAACAAGTCAGAGTAGCACCAGGATATAAAGGCCTTCATGTACCTGTGTCCGTACCTACAACTCAGTGGGCACAACATAGCAGTTGTTGTGTCTTTCGGCTTTTCCCGGTTAGGGGTCGCCACAGTGGAACTCCGGCCTGCTAATGATTGGTAGTTGATTTTTATGTGCCGAGTTACCAGCCCTGATGCACAAACTTCAACGAAAGTACACCCATTCACGCATGTCTCCACGCAGAAGACGCTCTAGCTGAAAATTGAACCGGACAGCGTCTTACTGTGAGGTGACAATGCTACCGCAGCACCACCACCGCGGGATGGGCATCATATTACAAAAAAAATATCTGAGGAGCACAGCAGACATATGGGGCAGAATGTGAGACATCCTGCTAAACATGTATAGTCAGAGGTGTGAAGTCTGTAACCCTGTGTGTGCTGTTACATCATGTACCCCAGTCACAGCATACCTACAACAACTTAGAGCAGGAAATATGGACACAGTCATGAGCAGAAGTGGGAAAAAGGGCCACATATAAGGAGAAGGATTAACTACTGGCCAGACAAATGTAGAAATTGCAGAGAATAACAGGTCATGCAGTAGCATGGGTTCCCTGCTGTGTATGCAGTCAGCAACTCAAATGTCTCTCATCAGTTCCTAACATCAGTCTACAATGATTTGCCACTGATGTACCAGAAAATCACAATGCTATGTAATATGTAACAGACGTATGATGCAAAACCTTGTACAGTCTATTACAATCTGTACACACCCTAGGTATGACTCACATATTATGTGCAGATCACAGCCGGGGAATCCCTTGGACATAATATCAGGGAGGTACTGGACTGTTGAATCAGATGCAGCCGCCAATTGGCTGTAGCACACAAACTCCCGGACTGGAGTAGAGATAGGTCTGGCCTGGAGTCACCTTAGAACTACTGACAGTCACATCGGGCATGCTCCTACACTTAGTGTTGTCCCATGTCTGATGCCTCTGCCTAAAGAACTGAGATGTGAATATATCTCTGTGCATACAGACAGCTATGTATATGTATTTGTCTCTCCCTATCCCCCTCAGACATAATTACCATAATCTATCAGTATGTGGCACATAAAGATACATTACATATGTATCTATATATAGATAGATATATAGAGGTAACAAATATATATATATATATATATATATATATATATATATATATATATATATATATATATGGTTTACTATCAAAACTTAGAAAATTAAAAAAAAAGTGTACGTAATGTCGAATTTTAACATCGGAAATGAACATTTCCGTATGCACCTAATGTCGAAAACAGCTGTTAATTGTCGAAAATGTTGCGAACGACATTTTCGACAATTAACAGCACTCCTACCCTTCCCTTAACTCCCTACCTAACTAGCCTACACTCACATCTATGCAGGGGGGCAGGACCCCTGCACCCCCTTGTGGGGGGGTGACCGCCCCTAACTTAATATTCCAACTCCGAGATCGCACTACAGTCAGGAAAGGGATGTATTCCCCTAACCGCACTGTACCGCGATCCCCTTACATGAGCGAACGTTATAATTGCGAATGCACAGTCTATTCGCAATGATAACATTTGCTCACATCACCTGCCGAACTATGAAGTATTCGAACATATGTTGTTCGAATACTTCGTAGCTGTGCAATTACACGTCGGCATTGTGATAGTAAACCTATATATATATATATATATATATATATATATATATATATATATATATATATATATATATATATATATATATATATATATATATATATATATCCACATAAAGGTGCAGAATGATGTAGTGCTGCAGTCACTTGTACACCAAATGTAACTGGTGGAGCGTGCAACTAGTACTGTGAGCTGTAGTATATGATAGTAGGTAGGTCAGGGTTTTTATCTGACATCAACCACCGTGTGTCTGTGTGTGTGTGTGTGTGTGTGTGTGTGTGTGTGTGTGTGTGTGTGTGTGTGTGTGTGTGTGTGTATGTGTGCGTGTATGTCTGTGCAATGGTCAATCATTTTATGGCCCTGTGATTAGCATCCTCCAAAACAGTGTCCTCCCTGGCAACAGCTACTGATGTCATCCACCTTAACTGCACTGGCAGACAATCCCAAAACACATAATCTCCATGGAGCATGCGATAAGTACTTAGTGCTATATTATACACTACTAGATAGGTAGGGGTCCTAATCTCAGAAAGGGCAACTCTGCGAGCATGTGTGTGTGTGTGTGTGTGTGTGTGTGTGTGTGTGTGTGTGTGTGTGTGTGTGTGTGTGTGTGTGTGTGTGTGTGTGTGTGTGTGTGTGTGTGTGTGTGTGTGTGTGTAAATATATCCCCTTGCAACAGTGTGTCTGTCTCACCTATCTGTGTGCAGTAGTTATACATTGTGAGGCCCCGTCAACCCTCCCCATTGGCCTCCTTTACAGGGCCTGCTGATGTCATCCACCTTAGCTGAAGTGGCAAACATTCCCAAAACACATAAGCTCCATGGTGCATGCAATAAATACTTAATGCTATAGTATATACCACTAGATAGGTAGGGATTCTAATCTCAGAAAGGGCAACTCAGTGTGTCTTTCTTGCATATGTGTGTGCAATGGTTATACATTTTAAGGACCTTTGAGTACCTGCTGCCCCTAAATAGCCCACAACTACCTAGGCATAAATGCTATCTGCCACCACCTACATTTGTAGGTACACAACACCCAGGTGACATGTATCAAGGGTGGCATGCCTTGTCATAAGGTATGCATGCAGGATTACAATATCTGCCCCATTGCCCCTGACATACTGCTCTACACAGACACACCTAGGTAACCATGAACATATAAAATCTTACCATGCTGATGTCATATTTCTCCTTTGCTACCATGCCACCCTGAGCCACAGTATTGCCACCAAGTCTCTACAGTGTAGCCACTTCCCCCCTGCAACAGACACATACAAATTTCTGAGAGACACCTGTCAGTATGTGACACCTCCTTCAATCTAACATCATGCAACAAAGGAACAAACACGTTAATGTGTACTCGTGACACATGCCAGCAGACAGCACCTGTCATGGCAGAACAGAACCACAGTAAACAATGTCATGTAATGTACTATAGTCACCCTGTGCATCAGACATGTATTTGCATGTCCCTGCATTGATGTTATGGATGGCAGGGATTTGGTACAGGTATCATCAAATGCACAGGGTGTGGTGTGGGGGTGCCAGAGCCCTAGGCTGTGCCAAACAGTTGACATCGTGTGTGGGAGATAGGAAGGGGTGATAGTCAGCTGGGCCATGGAGGGGTGCCATGTGTGTGTCTGCTGGTAACTTGCATGTGACACTTATGTATGAGTGTGTGCATGTACACAGTCAAGCATGTGCTGACCCTACACATGGGTATGTTAGACAGTTGTGGACTGTACATGGCAGACTGGACAGTTCACCATCTCTGGCCATGAACATGGTACTGGCTTTGCCAAAAGTGGCACTGGCACAACCATGCCCAGGGTTTGATGTGGTACTAGTACCTGATGGTGACTGGTGTCTGTTGGGTCTTACCCTCACAGGACTGCCCAGGACCACATGCCCATGGCCTGCCACATCATGGTGTGGAGAGCACCCTCCATTCTGTAGTGCTGGAGGTACTGCTACTACGGGAGCATGAGTGTGCATGGCTATGTGGATTCTCAGCAGATGTTGTTGCTGACCTACGGCCATATGTCCAACACCCTACTCCCACCTTGCATTCTAGTACAGATGATGTGTAGTCAACTGACAATGTCTCACCCCATTGACAGTTAATTACATCAGTGAAATGATGCATTCCATCACCAATGTTGTGGATGGAGTCACAGATGCTAGACAGTAATGCATCCATGATCCTGAACATCTGTCTGGTGTTGCACTCAGAGAGTGCCTTTGCCTTCATGACAGACCCAAACATGCATCAAGTGACTCATGCTTTGACACCTGTGACAAGTGGTGGATGGGCAGCATTCCTCCTTTGAGCACCCCTGTCAATCTGCCTCTGTGGGACCTCACCAGCTCTCGGGCTATGGCTAGTGTCTACAGTCACTGATGCCATAGTCACCACACTCTCCTGTTTGATGCCAACAAACTCTGACTGTCCAATATCTGTGGCTGAAGGGAATTGGGTATGTGTGGGCATACTGACTGTGTGTGGGGACATTGTGGGAGGAAGTGGGATGTCAACCCATGAGACATATTCAGCCCCCAACAACCCCACCTGTGCCTCACTATGGCCAATGCCATCATCAGAGTCTGATGAGACACTGACATCAGGTTGTGAGGGGGACACACTTCCACCCCCATGGTCACCTGTGCGGAGGAAAACAACATATATACATTAATACCTGCACTATTATATCTGCTGATCCGCACACACACATGCAAGTGTAGTACCACAACTGCATTATACATACCAGATCTTATTTCTGCACAACACGCAAGCAGACTACAACATACACAGACAAGACAGTCCCTTAATAATATGCACTGCAGCTACATGCAGTTAATGTTGCCAGCACTATACACTTCTGAGATGAGTAATATGTCAGTGTATGTGAATGACCTACACCTAAAACACAATGCACCCATCTTCACCATACTATTGCCCCATGTTTAGCAGACTGCATACACCTTCACAAAAATAAGTGCAAATATGTCACATCGCCTGCAAATACACTACTGTGATTACTGATTCAATGCAGTGCAGTGATCCCCTCCAAAATTAAAAATACAAGTATTGTACTTTGACTAAGCATAACAGTTGTGTTTACAGAAAACTGGCAGCACTTAACATTCTAAAGTATATGTGAGCCATACCAAAACAGTTTCACACTCAATGGCTACAGAATGTTGGACTTTGGCCACACCAGCTGTACCTATGGAAATGTGAAGAAGAGGTATTGTCAGCAAACACAAATGTGGCATTGTTATAGGATAATATGTGCATATATCAACATGTACAGTAGGAACTGTGATACTGCCCACATTGCTGACATTCTGTGCACAAGCAAGGGTTACAAATGAACTCCCTCCAAATGTAGATTGACCTGACATGCATGTACTTTTATGCAGAGGCTTCCACAATGACTGCTACAGTATTACAATGATGAACACAGGAGGCTTACCTGGACACTCTTCTGCTGTGGAAGCTGTACCACCCACCTCCATGATGTCTGGGGTGATGGATGCTTGGGAGCTGGTGGTTGATCCCAGGTTTGCTAGGAACTCCTCTGTGGCTGAGAGTGTTTGTTCTGTTGCAGGCCCTTCACCAGTGGCAGCACAGTTCCTGGTCACAGCAGTGGCCTTTTGCATGCAGCATTTATCATATCAGTTGCCCGGTGTCGGACCTGCTCATAGCTTCTTTCCTGTAAACCTACATAGGTTACTGATGCAACCAGGTCAGCCCGCAGTGCAGCACATTGCTCCCATTTCTGGCAACTCCTGGAAAGCAGGATGTTGTTATGCAGTCTGAGACATTCCAGTATCACGCCATTTTCAACAGCCTCCATCTGTACATCATTTCTGATAGACAAGAAGAGGCTAATACATCACAGGACCACATACATTGCTCTCCACTATGTACACACCCTGCACATCCAAATTGGCCACCACTATCCTCTACTAACTACCACATGATACTCTGACATCTATCAACACAGTATGTATATGGCTATCAGCAAAATTGGCAATACATATTGCATTTCTTGCTCATCTTGCTTTTTTCTGCTACTTGCTGCTTGTTCTTTAAAGTGTTCAGTTGCATCCTTTCTGTTGCATTTACTTCTGCATGTTTATAGCCTGTCTAAATTGTAAGTGTTATTGTAAGTCTCTTACATTTGGTTTAAGTACTTGGGCTTTAGGCCAACCCCTTAAGTCTCCCTGGCCTTTCTCCCTCAGATTCTTAGAAATATGGATGAACAAAGTCCTACAGTTTCTCCTGGCTGTCTAGTTGATATGGGCATCCTGACACAGTGTAGCAACTGTCTCATGTACACAGACAACCATCTACTATTACCACTTAGGAACACAATTTGTGAGAGATGCAATTACATTAGGAACCTACAGTCCATGTTCTCTCCCTCTCAAGCCAGTATATCTGGTATCAAAAAGGTTGCCAACACAATAACTACACCTCAAACACCACCCACACCTACACAACACACACCTACATATGCGGAGGTCCTCAACATAAACATACCCAAACCAAAGAGACCTCCGAGGCAAAAACACATACAATCTCCACAGTCCTCCACACCACATACCACGCATAGTCCACACACCTGTGTCTCACAGCTACTAAGGCTTCACCACACACCCTATACATTAGTCATAGGAGACTCCATTGTGAGACACACAGATGTGCCTCTCACCAGGTTGGATAAGGAGAAAGTCATGGTTAGTAGTCTGTCAGGTGCCAGAATCTGCCATATCACATACACACTGACATCTCTCAACAACAGGTGCTGTTATGACTCTGTCATAGTCCATTTTGGCATTAATGACTTGAGATGTGATTGAGCTTGCTGATTATGTGCCACAGGCAGGTATTTCCCTAGCTTTAATCAGCATTCTGCCACCACCAAGAATGATGCCTCAATATAAAGAGGAAATGATCGACTTTAACAATTGGCTTAGTTTCTGGTGCTATTCCAGAGGGATCCAATACCTGAGAACCTGGAAAGATGATTGACAGACCACAATGCTTTGCCAGAGATGGCCTGCATCTGTCTCACTTGGGCTTCAGACTTATGGAAAAGGTCCTTGCCTCCCCCATAGCTGCACTCCTTTTTAGGAAAAGTGATGAGGTTAAGACTACCAATATAAAAATGTAAACAAAATACAACTTAAAGGTCACGCTGCTATACACTAGGAGTCTAAACATGAAATTGCACTCATTGCAAGCATTCTTAACCCTGGAAAATGCTGACATCTGTGCATTCAGAGAAACATGGTTCAAAGATGCAGAGAGCACCCCAGCCTTAGCTGGTTACCAATCCTATCATGCATCCAGATTCCAAACTGTGGCCAGTAAAGCCAAAGGAGGTGGGGTGTCAATATATATCAAAGACATACACACCTCCAGGCTGGTCAAACAGTATGCCACACAGGAGACACTCCAGATGCAGTTAACCATTGACAAGACCCCTATTCAAACATAGCTAGATACCAGCCCCCAAATTTGACTCAAGATGCCCATTCTGCTTATATGGACCTGTTCGACTCTATCACTATTCAACCCTTTACCCTGATCCTGGGTGACTTAACTACCCAAACATAGATTAGAAGAACTACTCATGCCAGAACACAAATGACTAGAGATTCATCGATTTTATCATTGCAAACACCATGAAACAGATAGTTGATACCCCCACAAAAGGTGAAAATATCTTGGACTTGATATTAAACAACATGAGTAACCACTGCAGCATCCCTACACTATCATCCTCTCTGGTGAGATCTGACCATAAAGCAGTCACTTTCAAAGTCACCATCTCCCACAGTAACAGCTCTCATCACTGCCCTCTCAAAGGCAAAGGATACAGCCTCCGTGGGACCCAACAACATCTCAGACTGCATCCTATATGAGCTCAGGCATGAGCGTGCTGCACCATTAGGCACTGTCTTCAACCAAAGCCTGAGTATCAGCTTTTTCCCAGCCAAGTAGAAGACAGACAGCCACTGCCATCCCTTTACACTAAGGTGGAGCGTACACCAATCCAGAAAATTATAGACCCAGCTGCCTAACTAGCATGATCTGCAAGGCTATGGAACAGATGATCCCACACAGTTTGGCTTTGTCAAGGGGAGATAATTTCTGTTAAACTTGGTTGACTTCTTTGAGACAGTCACCAAAGCCATAGGTGAGGGGAAGACAGTGCACACCGCCTACCTTGACTTGGCCAGACCCTTCAACACTATTCACCACTTGGCCATAATAGATAAACTGTCTCAATTAGGCATCAATCTGTATGTTATCAGATGGGTAGCAAACTGGTGCACTGATACAACTCACCTAGTCAATATTGGGGAAGCTACCTCAAGCAGTAGACCCATAACAAGCAGCATACCCCAGGGTTCTGTCTTGGGGCCTCTGTTATTTGGGATATACTTTTTCTGAAATGCAGGTAAAAATCAATGCGGTATGGCTGACCAAGTCTGCAGATGACTGCATGCTGGGTGCTGTCACCAAATCCCTTAGTGATGTGGACATCCTCCAAGAGGGTCTCACTCAGACAAATGACTGGTGCCAGAAACATGGCCTCAAGCTGCATACCACAAAATGCATCATCATTCCCTTTGGGGAGAGTAATGTATCCACAAATTATCCCACCAATAACAATGTTCTAAGCATGCAATCAGGTGTGAGGGATTTGGTTGCACAGGTTGATAGCAACCTGACATTTGACCACCATGTTGCTTCCGTTATACAAAAAGCCTTCTACATGGCCCACTTCATAAGCAAGGGTATTTCATCCAGGGACAAGGAGGTGATAACATCCCTCTGTTCTTCACTAATAAGGCCCATTATTGAGTAAAATGCCCCTTTTGGCATGTACCTCTTAAAGCATATGCAGCAGCTGGAGAGACCACAGAGGGTCCTCACCAGGCGAATCCAGGTCCTCAAACATCTACCATACACAGATAGGCTAAAACCTCTATCCCTCTACTCAGTTTCATATAGACTCCTCAGAGGTGACCTCTGTCTGGCATACAAGGCAATCACAGACCCCACCTTGATGGGGCTGCTGCATATCCATATGTCCAGGTCCATGCCCTCAACCTGGTCTGTGACATCAACAGGACTTGCTGGCAGGACAGATTTGTGTCCCAGATACCCCTTTTAAAGCAATGACTGGATAACTGGATGGGAAACAGAAAACATCCTTGATATTCCACCTGTGTCACTGTTGGGACTGGGACATTAAGTGCTGACTTGTATAAACATGGGCTAAACTCTTGGATAGGCTTCTAAGGGTCAATATCCTAATAGTCAAGTCAAGTCAAAATTTATTTATATAGCACCTTACAGACAATAAATGCCACCAAAGTGCTTTACAAAACAATAATCAAAAAAACTATAAATAACATATAAAATTAAAATTTAACTAAAAATAACAAATAACATAAAACAAAACAACATTAAAAATCATTTCACCTCATTAAAGGCCAATTCATAAAAATAAGTTTTAAGATTTTGCTTAAAAATTGTCACAGAAGAAGACTGTCGAATGTATAATGGAAGCTCATTCCAAAGTTTTGGAGCTGCGACAGAAAAAGCTCTATCACCCCTCATCTTTAGTCATGCCCGGGGAACCACAAGTAGAGACAGATCTTCTGACCGAAGTGTCCGATTGGGAACATAAGCATGGAGCATATCTGCCAGATATACTGGCGCTAAACCATTTAAAGCTTTAAAGGCCAATAACAAAATTTTAAAATGAACCCTGAAAAAAACAGGTAACCAATGCAATGCCGCCAATACAGGCATTACATGGTTAAACTTTCGTTTGCCCTCCAAGAATTTCCCAGCAGCATTTTGAACAAGCTGCAAATGGGCTAAAGCACCTTGACTCACTCCAAATAAAACAGAATTACAATAATCGAGGCGTGAGGTTATAAATGCATCTACAACAACTTCCAAATCACCTTTAGACAAAAATGGTTTTAGTTTAACCAAGCGCCTTAATTGATAAAAAGAGGATGACACCACCCCATTTATATGTCCCCTAAAACAAAGATCTTTATCCATCTTCACTCCCAGATTTACAACAGAATCCTTCAAATAAGAAGTTAATACACCACAGTCCACCATAGAAAAATCAGCATGGCGACTCGGATTAAAAAGTACTACTTCTGTCTTCCCTTCATTCAAACTCAAAAAATTTTCTGCCATCCATACCTTAACCTCACACAAACAATGCAACACCTTTGAAATTGAGCAACCATCAGCCTCATCCAAAGGTAAATACAATTGACAATCATCAGCATATAAATGAAAATCAATACCATATTTACGCATTATATCGCCCAAAGGCAGAATATACACAGAAAACAATAAAGGTCCCAATATTGAACCCTGCAGAACACCCCAAGGAAGATAAACAAAATTAGATGTAAACCTGCCCATCTGAACACACACCATTCTATCTAGCAGGTAAGATCGAAACCAATTTAAAGCCAAGCCTGTAATACCCACATAATGCTCAAGACGATACAACAATGTTTCATGATTTACTGTATCAAAGGCAGCTGTTAAATCTAACAAAACAAGCAGTACAAATTTTCCACTATCAGTGATAAGAAAAACATCATTTAAAACCTTTAGCAAAGCTGTCTCAGTACTATGCATAGGTTTAAAACCAGATTGAAAATTTTCCAAAAAATTATTTTTATTCAGGAAATCTAACAATTGGCCATAGACACACCTCTCCATCACTTTACTTAAAAAAGGAAGCTTAGAGAATGGCCTAAAATTAGACAATACCGATGCATCAAGCCCAGGTTTTTTTAATAGTGGATGAATGATTGCTCTTTTAAAGTCAGCAGGCACAACCCCGGAAACCAAACAAGTATTAATTATTTCTAACAAAACCGAAGCTACTGTTGGAAACACATCCTTCAAAACTCTAGGAGGTAAAATATCCTCAGGAGAACCACTAAGCTTAACTTCAGACATTAATTTGGTTAAATCAGCCAAAGTTATTGGCTGAAAGACACACAACTTCTCTGAAACGGACAAAAAAGTATCCGGCAGAGAACATACAGATACAACTAATCTCAACCTCAAAACCTTATCCAGAAAAAATTTTAAAAACTCATTACATACTGTAGTTGAAGCCTGAACTGAAAAATAATCTTGTGCATTAAGAACAGAATCAATTACATCATACAAAACCCGCGGGTTATGAGAATTGACATTAACAAGATTAGAATAATATGTCCTCTTTGCAGATAATACAGCATCCTGATAAACCTTCCAACTTTCCTGAAAGGCAATTAGGAACACATGAAGTTTGCTCTTTTTCCATTTCCTTTCACATCTCCTGCATTCCCTCCTTGCAGCTCTAGTAGTGTCCGTTGACCACCAGTTTTTCACTGAACTTTTCCTCTTCATATGTAATGGTGCAACAAAATCCAGAATATCTTTACAAGTCTTATTAAAATAATTTAACAGACTGTCAGATGAAGAATATTCTGGAAAACAAGTCAACACCTCACTAAATAAAGATGAAAACTTCACTGAGGTATCTTGACTAAAAAAACAACAAAACCTTACTGATGCAACAGATTTAACAGCATTTGTAGGCAGTATAACATCAAATAAAATAGGCTTATGATCCGAAAACACAGCATCTTGAATAATCAAATTTGTCACATTGAACCCAAGTGATAGTACAAGATCCAATGTATGACCACTTTCCTGAGTGGCCCCACTAACAAACTGATTTATGCCAAAAGAATTCACCAGATCATTAAACTCCAAAACAAGTGGCTTTCCCAGACAACACACATGAATATTAAAGTCTCCAAGTAACATAATCTGATCATATCTCAGAACATATTCAGCTAGGAACTCAGAAAATTCTTGAATAAAATTCTTATCATATCTCGGGGGTCTGTAAATCACTGCACAAAAAAGCGGACTTGAATGTCCAAGTTCAAATAGACACAGCTCAAAACTGCTGAAAATAGAGTTGGGGTAAAGTTGTTTAATTTGTAGATTTGCTTTACAAACTACTGCCAGTCCACCACCACACTGAGATGCTCTTGGTACATTAACAAAAACACAATCAGCTGGTACCAACTCATTTACTGCACTCCATTCACCAGATGTCAACCAGGACTCAGTTAAACAAAACACATCCAAAGTATGTGTCTTAAAAAATTCTTTCAAAATAAATGTTTTGTTAACCACTGACCTGGCATTTACCAAACCCCATTTCAAATTCAAAACCTCCACAATGTTCAAAGCTTTAGGCACTGGTCTCAAATTCTCTAGAGCAACCCCTCTCTGACAACACTGCTGATAACATGGGAAGGAAACACGATCCCCAATAGAAAAATCAACGACAGGAATACTCCATAAGCCCACAGAATCCAACATCTCCCAATCCACCAAGGGCCGAGTAAGCATCCATTTTTCCATCTTCAGACTACCAGAGAAAGGAGTCACCAAAGCCTTTAGCTTAACCAGCCAACCTCCTCGACAGCCTCGCCTTCTACGCTTCCTCAACTTCCTCCTGGAAGAAGAAAAGAGCCATGGCACTGTTCCGCTATACTCCAAGAAACAATTCAGGTAAGTAGGGGGTATATTACAAAATCCATTCACCGAAAACGACAAATCCAAAAATTTGGCAGAAGAACCAATGTCCAAAAGCACTTGACGATCATACACTAGTGCTAAATCAACATTTTGCACAACACACGCAACAAGCAAACAAAAACAAGAGATGACAAACGAAGCTAACAAATGGCAAGCCAACCACACCGGCGCCATTTTTTTTTAGTAACCTCCTATGATCCTATGAATACCAGTTATGGCCCTGTGTGTTATGATGGAGTGTGTTGTTATGTCTCCACTCCCATCGATGCTGTCTACTGTGGTGTGTCCCCTATGGGCGATGTCCCAGTACCATGTCATGCAGCCACCATCTGACAAATAGGTGAGTGTTACTACAAGTATATGGGGACAGTCCAGCAATATATGTGTAATGCAATGACAGACAGCACTACAAATGTGCTGTAGGGTTTCTTCCCTGTAGGTGTCTGACTTCTGCAGTACACAAATGTTTGCAGAATTTGTACATGTGCCTGATATATGTGGACCCTCTGCCAGAAAAATGTGGGTGTCTGGCAAATGGTTGGGCAATACTTAATGGTTGCTCTCAGACTGTGGGGAATCTGGCTGTCACAAGCCAAAACCCTCAGAAAACAGTTAAGGTACAGTAATATCTGGTACTGTATTCATTCCCTTACTGTGTATGCTCAATATGTAGACTCTGTCGCTGAGGTCGGGCCTCTGTCCCCCCACTACTACTGGCTATGACCTGAGGTCCTGCTGTAGGGGGTCAACAGGTCTCAAAATAAAATAAAATAAAAATATTAATATCTCAAAATAATAAAAATATTAAGGGGTGACATAAACAATCCACGAGACAATACAGAATACTCTTGGATTTTGAGATTAAAAGTTGATGCATCTCCCTGGTTAAATAATGCAGTTAGTTTAAAACCCGTTTTATTTAAAAGGTATTTGATGCTGCACTAGTTTTAATTGTAATAGACTGGTATTTTTTATTGGTTGACTGTGTCACATGATATGTGATTTTTTTATTTAAAATGGGTGTGTTTTAAGATGCTATTATAGCACTGAAGAAGGGGTAATCTGAAAGCTTTGCTTGTTTGTCAAAGTGGATGCTCATTTTAATAAAGTGGAGAACATTTCTGCTGGTGAGTTTTTTCTTGTGGCCTGCTGGACTTTTATTGGGCACAGTTTAACACAGTGGTATTATTTTGTTTTGTTTTATTTGTAAAGCAAGTCATAGACCTCTTTACCATAGGCAGCTGCTTGCCTTGAGTAGGTAATGCTCATGAACAGGTGATTTCCTGTGCACTAATCAGTGGCATAGACTTGCTAATTGCATCGAGAACAGCTGAGTTACAATTTCATTAACCAATGACATGGCACACCAGTGCAATATTTAAGGCCTTCATTTAGGCTTTGGCCTCCTTTCCTAGACTTTGAGTAGGATATCACTGAGGTTTGGAGATTACAGCATCACAGATGGTAGGTACAAATACCATTCACTGTTGGGATTATATGTGATATGTCCACAGTTTTGCATGTTATGTCTGGCCACTGTCAAATGACTTTCAGATTATGTGGCAGTTCAGTGTTAAACAATGGTTGAGGTCAGTAAAGGGGAAGACAGATGTGACTGTCATACATTATACACATCAGAATATGCATGCTACTGCAACAGATGCTGGTCTATCAGTTGTGTATGTTTGTAGGGGCAGACTGTGACAAATGTCCCTGTCACTTGACCTTTGACCCCACCCCTTTGTGTATGGGTGTAGTGTGGATCCAGTGTTCTTGGGGGTTGTGAGGTATGGTAGGTCTGTAGTGGGTAGCTGAACATACTGCTGCATATGTTTCAGGCTGCAGCTGCTGATTTTTGCCCAAGACTCATACTGGGGAGTATGAAGACATTGGAGGAATGTAAGCTGTATGTGCCAGTGAGGGAGCAGTGTCATCTCTGTCATTACAGCAGAGCCAAAGTGAGGGTACTCATAGCAGTCCAGTTGAGGCATGTGCTTAAGGTACATATGTTATGTAACAGTGCCAATCAGAGAGTGTTAGGTGACATATAGGTAGCCTAGATATATTTGTGCAGTGTACCCCTACCTACAGGCCTTTGATGTGCTAAGATATGTAGCAGTGTATGCCATAGCAGCAATATGTTTTGGTTAAAAGTGCAGGACTCAGTCATTATTTGTTGTATTCACAAGCATGTAATTGAAGTGCAACACATTGGATTCAAACCCAGGACTGTGGGTGGCAAAAAGTACAGCATGCTACATATTTAATAGACTGAGCTACTGAGTCAATACTGCAGCACCTGTATTTCCAAGATATATGTGCATACATACAGTCTGTTACACAGGAGCCGCATTACCATGTGTGTTTGGATGGGTATGACGTGTGACACGGACCTGCCTGTCATGGTTTTCACACCTCACTCTGCACTGACTTGTCAGCACTTTAGTGCACAAAAAATGGTTTGTCTCAACTGTGCCAAATGTAGGTGGCACAGCTTTGAAGATTCTGCAACAGTCTGTGCAGTTGACAGCTATACCTGCTATCCCAGGCCTCATGTACACACACCATTATTTATTTGGCAGTGCACTGGTGTGGTGTCTGCATCACAGTCCCAAGTACAATGACATTTTTCTATTATATGTACAAGCAGTGTGTCATTGGCAATCAGGATATGTTTATGGAAACACCTGTTTTATTTCAGGGCTCAGTGGCCTAATGCACTATAATACAGTTAACAGGGTCCTGGGTTCAAGTCTTTATTTTATTTTATTTAACATTTGTTTACCAGGAAAGTCTGACTTGGAACAAAGCCAATTTTCAGTTGAGGCCCAGGGAGAAATGCTCCAGATGCATGTCTTTGAATTGTGGGAGGAAACCGGAGCACCTGGAGGAAACCCACACAAATGCAGGGAGGGCATGCAGACTCCACACAGAAGGCACTCCAGCCAAGAATCAAACCAGAAATCCTCTTACTGTGAGACAACAATACTAAAGCTGCACCACTAGGCCATCTTGAGACTTGGCAGGGGTGATTTGTTTTGCAGATGTGCCTAATAGTGTTAAAAACAGAGAAGATGATTAAGGCAGCTTTAAGCAGTTTTAAGTGGGTTTTTGTGGGTCTGTGAGACACTTTGAGGTGTGATGTGCCACTTAGCTCTGCTTAAACCCATGCTAGTTTTAAGAAAATAAATGAAAAAGGGGTGATAGGAAAGTAGTGAAATGGGGGAAAGCAGGGGGAAAACATACTGAGAGGTAGGTAGGGATGTGCAGGATGGGTGTAGGAAAGGACCACAGTTCTCTATTTCTTCTACAGCAACAGATGTGCAGGTTGTAGACAATTTGGTATTTGGAGATTCTGAGGGCAACTTAAATGTGCGGATTGATGCAAGTAATGATTAAAGTGTGTCCAGTGGATGTGGGTGTGAAATGGAGAGCTATGTATGGGGTGATATTTTGTTTTGTGGGACAGATGCCCATTTTCTTTTTAATAAGAGACTGGAATGTTGGGGAAGGCGTATAGGTACATGTGGGGAGGTAAGTTGAGTAGGAGAGGTAGCATTTACAAACAGACAAGACAGCATACAGGGGTGGTGTATGACACATAAGGGGGTAAATACCTTGGATGGGGAAGGTGCTGTGGAATTGGAGAACCATGTGCCACCAGATGGCAGCAGTGAGACCGAGCTCCCCACCCATGGGCAGTCAACACTGCTCCTTCCCTTCCGCGAAGGTGGCTGTGCTGGGGCTGGGTGCAAGGGCCACTTTGCCCTACCAGGTTGGCCAGTCTGCCCTCAATCCAGTGCAGGCGATCTTCAAAGCCACGGTACACAATCCTGCACACCATCCCTGGTAACTGTTGTTGGGTGATGACTCCCTCTTCGCGCCCACCCCCAGGGGGCAATGGGCCCCATTCCCTGAGGTAGCTCCACCCATAGGTGGTGCAGGACCAGCAGAGGGGCCAGCACCAGGTTGGGTTCCAGATGTGCTGGGGCCCAGTGCCATGACGGGCTGAAGTAGGGTAGGCAGATCGCCAGGAACCAGCCTACCCAGTCGAGCTATGGTGTTGAGTTTTTTTCAAAGTGTATAGATTAGTAATGAAGAGAACATGTAGTTAGTTATAACAGCTTGCCAGACCATTACACATAACACAGTAACATAACATTGCATAGCATATGGAACACAACAATAAGTGGGATAATAGTCAGTATTGTAACAGCATGCCAGTAACAATTATGGCCTAAGGCCAACGACATAGGTAATTTAACAAGGTATGTTAGTATGCAACCATTGTAATACATAACAATAATAAAACACAAGGCCCAACATAACATTTTGAAAACAACATATGCTAAAAGCAAACCAAACCTGATGTATAACAATAATAAATTATGATGCAGATAAGGGGTGGGGAGAGAGAGAAATATATTCCATTACTACCAGCATAGGGTATATTGTTTGCAACAGTACTGTTATATACCCTACACATCTGCCCTTACTTTATGTATACAAGTGCCCTATATCTTCTGTAGCACCTACATACCTCTCAAGCTATCCACATGGGACAGTATGGGCCAAGCTGTAACACCTACAGATATACAACTACAAGGGACTATTACATGTCAGGGGGATATATATGACTATCAAGGTATACTGTGGACTAATGTAGCGTGACTGTGCTATTGACATAAATCAAGTGGATGATACATTTATGTCCAAGGGATTTGGCAACAGTGATCATAGCCCGTGACAGCATTACACTTCAAAGATATGTATCATGCACAGAACAGAGAGTTCACCTATCACGCCATCCTTGGCAGGCATGAGGTTAGACTAACAGAGACACAGCAAGCATATAGCCGTACCAAGATTAAACATTTTCATTTATTTTATTAACTTTTATTACTATTGTACTTGACTTTATTTATTGACATCTTATCACCTTGCTAAACAAATCTGTTCACTCTCTGGTACATCTGAACACAGAAATTATTAAACCAATTGAACAGCTACTAAGGATTAAGCATTAAGGATATCCACACCTCCAGGCTAGTTGCTCAGCATAATGCATCTGAGATTATCCAAATGCAACTAACTCTGGGCAAGACCGCAATCCAAATCGTAGCTTGCTACAGATCCCCCACCATGCCCCAAGATTCCCACTCCTCATTTCTTGATAGAGTGAAAATATTAGGGTACAACCTAACACCCTAATAATGGGCGATTTTAACAATCCCACCATTAACTAGGAAAACTACTAATGTACCAACTCTTGTGCTCAACGTTTTCTGGAATTCATAAATTCCAACACCTTGGATCAGCTTATCCACATCCCCACCAGGGGCAGCAATATCCTAGACCTGGACATTACCAACATGGGCAACAGGTGTTCCACACCAGAGATCAATTCCTCGTTGGTCAGATCCGACCACTAGCAAATCACCCTAGACATCCACATCTCACCCCCACCCCCCATTAGGGAAACCACTGTAAAAAAATTTCTCCAAAGCCAACTTCACACTTCTTAAGACAGAAGTGGCAAACTTCATGACACCCATGCTGACAGACAATAGAGGTATGACTGCTGAATCCTATATAACTGCACTTTATAAGCACTTACATGAGTGCATGGATCGTGCAATCCCTAACAGAACCAAGATGGTATCCTCCGAAAAAAGGAAGCGGATCTGGTGGTCCCCTAGTATAAATAAACTCTACAACGGAAGAAAGAAACGGTTGCAAAAAAGAGTAAAATCCTCTGATTGGAGGAACTCCGTGGTCAGTCTCAGTAAGAAGCTGAGATCCCTCATAAAATCCTCTAAAGCTAGTTACGAAAACAAAATCACCACTGATTCTAAAGACAACCACAAAGCATTCTATAGCTATGTCAAGAATCTCAATGGCAAAACTCAGATCTGCTCTGAGTTACAGCACGATGGCACTAAATATACAGAACCAACTGATATTGCCAGCATCCTGGCAGATAGGTTCAGTGCTAACTTTACCCCTCTCTCATCCCTTAAAGGGCCCATCTCTATACCGGAAGAATGCAAAGTTCCTGTAATCACAGCCGCACAGGTAAGAAGCATATTCCCCAAAGCCAAGAGCACAGCATCCATGAGACCTGACAACAACCCAGGCTGCATTCTACATGAACTACAGAACGAATTGGCACCCCACTTAAGTACCATGTTCAATCATAGCCTCACCTTAGACTTTGTGCCCATTGACTAGTGCACAGCAATGGTTATCCCACTCCACAAAGGAGGAGCCACCACGGAACCCAGGAACTACAACCCCATTAGCCTGACCAGGAACTACAACCCCATTAGCCTGACGAGTAATCTCCAAACTCTGGACCTTACCCAGTTCAGGTTTGTAAAAGGCAGATCATGTCTCCTAAACCTGATAGACTTCTTTGAAGCAGTCACCAAAGCCGTAGATGAGGGTAAGGTGGTTCACCCAGCCTATCTAGATCTCGCCAAGGCTTTTGACACCATCCTCCACTCTGGAATTATAGATAAACTCACTAAGCTAGGTTTAAATCCATATGTCACAAGATGGGTTGCCAACTGGCTCACTGACAGAAATCACACTGTGAAAGTAGCAGACTGTAAATCCGACTTCAGACCAGTGACAAGTGGAGTACCACAGGATTCAGTCCTAGGTCCTCTCCTGTTTGGTATCTACTTCTCTGAAGTACAGGCTAACACAGAAGGTCTTTGGCTAACAAAGTTCACAGATGACTGCAAACTAGTAGCCATAATCAAAACTCCTAATGATGTGGACATGCTACAAAAGGGCTTCACTGAGACAGATGCCTGGTGTCAAAGCCATGGCATCAAGCTCAATTGCAAAAAGTGCATGGTCATCCTTTTTGGTAAAAACTCTGTACTCATGAACTATCACATAGGCAGGAGTCTACTTAACACTGAAAGTGTGATGAGAGACCTTGGGACACAGGTGGACAGCAGTCTCTCCTTTGATAATCACATTGCCACAGTAGTCAGGAAATCCTTCTACGTGGCGCACCTCATCACAAAAAGTTTCTCATCCAGGAAAAAAGAGGTCATTGTTCCCCTCTACTCATCACTCATTAGACCCTTTATAGAGTACAATGCCCCTTTTGGTATGTACCTCACAAGACATCTACAACAACTAGAAAAGCCACAGAAATATCTCATAAAGAGGATTACTGGCCTCAAACAGATGCCCTACGCAGACCGTCTCAAAAAATTCCAGCTTTACTCTGTCACATATCGACTACTCAGAGGCAATGTCTGCATAACATACAAAGCTATGTCAAACCCAGAGCTGTTGGACATGATCCACGTAAAGAAATCTCAATTCCTCTGAGCTACGTGCTCTAGGGACCTAAACCTTGTTATCACAATAAACAGAACATGCTGGAGGGATTGATTCCTGTCCCAGAGACTTCCCATACTCTGGAACAAACTACCTATCTATATCAAACAAAGCTCCTCATTAGCACTCTTCAAGAAAAATCTTGATGATTGGATGGGAGATAGGAAATTCACCCTGGGGATCACTTCTGTGGCTCTGCTTGACAGGGGCACAGGAAAATAATTTTTTTGGGTGGAAAAAGCCAGGGTACCATTTGGCTAGGATTATATTGGCCCTAGGGCCAATAGCCTAGTACCTACCTATGAACCTGTGAACCTACTACAGCCATTTATTTACCTGTCATTCCTGTGGAGAGAACATCTGTTAACAATACATAATTGTTGCTATAAATATTTAGTAGTACTTGTCCCTGTATTCGAACCTCAGTCTGTGTGTGACAAAATATGCATCACACCTAGCATTTATCAAACTAAGCTACTTAGCCACTGTTCAATATTAGTTGACTGATATGTGTCTAGAGCTCAGCTGGTAACACAATATGACCTGGTAATAGAGGTAGAGTGTTATACAAGACTGCAGGGACATTTGAACACACATGCATGAGATTTATGCATGACAGCGAAAGTAGGTGAACTGTGCATTAATACATGGAATGCAGGAGTAAACAATTAACCCCCTAGTGGGTGAGAATATGTGTGATGTGTACAGACCATATTGGAGTATACAGTTGCAGATGGTATATTTGGAGTCTACAGCTATTACAGTTTCATACTTGCCTGCAGCAGTGCAACTTAGATCAGGAATGCATTTAGCTGAAATGCAATGGTTAACACAAGACAATCCTGAGATATACAATATACCTTGGGCGTTGCTATTATTGGGTCAGATCTTAGTGCAGTATAAATATCATAATGCATTATTTCTTGAAGTACAGTTCCACATCTACAGTTTAGAAAAACACTCTTTATTAGCAAACCTACAGTCACTTAGTTTGTACTTCACAGCAGACATCATACTCAATTTCATGACTAACAGCCCAAAATGCACACATATTGTACAATACAGCTTTATTAGGGGTGACTTCATGCACCTATTTGGTATATGTCTACAGTCTTTATTTTAACTATTAATTTAATGCAGGTGTTGCAATACAGCTGTAATTCCACAATTAATGCAGTAGAAACTTTATTTCCTTAATATTATTAATGCAGTATAACTTTATTTTCTTAACATTTGTAATGCAGTAAAACTCTATTTCCTTAAAATATTATTAATGCAGTTGAACTTTATTTCCTTAACATTATCAGGTTTCATGCTTTCATCTTTGTTGAACTGCACCTAGAATTACTCAGTTAGATCAGTGCAGGTCTATGATCACATTAATTGTAGTACAATCAACAGTGAATATACCTACTGGCAGTTATTAATTTACTCTTTATTGTTTATATGACTATAGATTACAAGATACATCTGTATTCACCACACTCACAGTGCAATCTGAACAGGTGCCCTGCATGGGCCTCCAGGTTGTGAGGTCTCTCCTCTGCAGCTGTGGGGAGAGAAATACACCATTATGCATACCTGTCTATCACACATTCAGAGTAGAATTTGGTAAAATAATAACAATACTTAGAAACTGGCAATGCTTAGCAGTGTGCAAACCAGCTTAACTGAGCTGACCAATGCTTAAACAGGCATTGCTTGGAAATGCTAAGCAATGTGCAAACCAGCCAAGTGCTGCAAAAACATTCCTGGTTTAAGCAGTGCTTGGCAAAGCTTAGCTGTCCTTAGCAGTGCTTAGCTGATTGCAGCAAAGCTGAATTTAACAATGTATTACATAATTGTGTAATTGCAAAATAAAAGGTATAATATCATGTCTGTGCATGCATACATACATTATTCCATCAAGGGTTTACACATACTTCTCATAACTGTGTATTTGCAATATAAATGCTTCATACCCTGTCTTTGTATTCATACAAAATTCAGTCAAGGTTTAATAGTACTTCTCATAAATGTATATTTGCAAACTAAATTTAATAACCTGTCTGTGAAATCAAACAGAATTTAATTGGGAATTAAAAGATGTCTCATACTGTGTATTTACAAAAAAAAATCTGTGTATTCGAACCGTGCACCAACTGCACATAAGACTGTCACTTTAACCATTTGGCTACATAGCCATATGAAATGTTGTTATACTTTTCCATATATCTCTCCACTATGTTTAAGCACCGGTAAGCACTACAGTGTTTCACACAAACCCGCTCAGCTATGCTTAAACTTGACCTTTCCTAAATAATTAAATGTATCCGGTTTCTGTTTTTAGATGTTTGGGCCCGCCCATTACTAAGCGCCATGCCACGCTGTGCAAAAACAAAAAAATATATAAAATATAAAAATAATTGCACTTTTTATTACATAGACACAACATTGTTATCTGACACTTTGACAGTGCAGGGGGATGTGTTACTCATCTCTGAACACAGTAACACACTTCCCTACACTGATTCACTAACCATGTTACATGGCTTTCCCTCAGTAACGGGCCTTCATTAATATGTGAGGCACGCTGCCAAGGGGGATCCATATACACTGCCACAGTTCCTTCCATGTAGGCCTTCCATTATTCCTACATAAATTTTATTAAATTTCCAGGCTAGTTACTTGTATGTTTAGGAAATTAGAAAGTGTAATGGAGAAGTTAGAACTAGTTATAATGTCATATTTATAGCAATAGTTTGTCAGACATAGATTAACTTGTCATCAGGATTAGATTTAGTTGTTTGGCATTATTACTGGTCAGCACGTTGCACATAGATAGGTCAAAATGTGGGGAAGTAGTTCTTTAATTTAGTTACAAATGTTTTATTTTGTTCAGATGTAATGGTTAAGGGTAGTGAACTCCACACTCTTGACAGAACTTCTAATGTGGTTATAAGATTTGATATTAACTGGCACATTTTGAGTTTTAGATCTCTGGTGTAGGGAAAGCTGGTACTTCTGCATAAGATTTACTACAGAAGGACTTTGATTTATATAAAATATTATGCACTCTGTTAAGCTGATAGTAGCCAGTGGATTGGTAGAACTGAAACCATTTTAATGCACATAGTGCTGTTAAGAGACGTATTTTTTGGCTGCTGTTCATTTGTTTGGAAAGAGTTCAGAAAATGTAGTTATTTTATTGTAGCATTGTCAAGTTTATGCAAAAGACTTATTTGTTAGTGTAGACTGAAGAAGCAGGTAAAATGATAGGAAGGAAAATTGTTTTTGTTGTTGCTTTTATTGGTTGTCCTATAAGATATGTTATACTGTATTTTTTATTATTATAGTATTTTTCATTATATCTTACTATAATTGTATATAGCTGTTAAAAAGTGATTTATGCCATCAGTTTATAATTCTTCCTGTGGAGCATTTCTCCCAGGTCTATATTATTAAATTGAATGTTCAGAATAGCGAATACAACTCTGTTGACACATAAACAATCTACAAATTCAGTGTACTACCAGACCATCGAACCTGAAGACATCAAACATGTTTGTTGGCCAGCAGCGTGATCGTGGGGATGAGGAAATATATCCTTTTCCCCACTGTAGTGCGGTCTTGGAGTTGGTATATTTAAGTAGGGGTGGTGTGGGAGGCACAGCACCTCTCATGAGAGGTGCAGGGGGGCTTTCCCCCCTGCAAAATGTGTGTTAATATAGTTTTATTTAGTTGGATTTCACTTACCTGAATGGCACTTTTGATGACATAATGCATTCGATATCTTCATTTTTGATGGTTTGGAAGTTCTCTTGATTTGTAGATCAACGGTTATGTGTCAACAAAGTTGTATTCACTTTTCTGAACATTCAAGTTAATAATATAGACCCTTTCTCCTTGGATCTCTAATGAAAAATGACTTTTTACCCAATTACACATACCCAGTAATCAAAAGACAAATAAATAAATATGATTTTGAACCATATAAAATTCTAGTTGCTTATTTGTTTTGTGTATGAAATACTGTATGTGGTGATCAGATCTCAATTTGTGATCAATGATCATTCCAAATAATTTTGTATTGACTACTTTTTTATGTATAACGCTGTTTAGCAATAACATTTTGAAATGTATATTTCATGTATTAGTTCTGTTTAGGTAAAAAAATACTTTTTTATTTATTTAATCACATAAAGCTTATAGATACTCTATTAGACATTTTTTACTATATGGAAAGAGCTTTGCGTTGCTGTTTGAAGCACAGCTGTAGCCAGCAAGTTAAAAGGCTGCTGTCCTTGGCATAAACTGTTAGAGAACATGATTTCCAGGTGCTGATAGCGTGCAGGTGCAGTGCTGATACTGATTTACAAAGCTGTGAGGATATTGAGGGTTCATAAGTCAGTGCTGAGACTGCATTTGGCATCATGGATCTGAAGTGCCTGTGTTTATGAGACTGTGGAAGCAACTGGGGTTCAGAACATGCTTTATGTATGTATGTATGTATGTATTTATTGTTTTCAACTTTCTGAAGACCTTTTCTCAGTTTTCAACTTTGGTTTGAGGGGACACCATTTTGGGGAACTGTGCAGCATACCAGATGACCTCACTACAGTTCTGTTTTGAAGCTGATTTAATGTTGTAGATGATCATATTAAAGTTAAATTGTGTGCATATTAATTGTTACCTTATACATATCATTAATGAACAGATTAAACAGCAGAGGGCTAAGGGCTGTCTTGTTTGGAATAATGACTGTTACTAAATGGTTGTTGTTGTCTTTCGGCTTTTCCCGGTAAGGGGTCGCCACAGCGTAACTCCGGTCTGCTAATGATTGGCAGTAGAGTTTTATGAAATGCCGAGGTGCCCAACCTTCAACGAAGGCACGCCCATGCACGCATGTCTTTCGAATGCTACCCAACTGCAGGGAGGACATGCAGACTCCACACAGAAGGCACTCTCAAGCCCAGACGACTAAATGGTAAGCGGAGTAAATACTGCAACAGTGTATGCTTTAACTTTGATTAGTAAAACAACTTAGAAGCTACTTTAGTCTATGCCTACTGATATCTAAGCTGGTAAATAATTTTATTAATGATTAGTGAAAGGAGTTATCAAAGACTTTACAGAGATCTAGAAAGAAGAAAGCCACAGCCTGCCCTTGATTTGTTTAAATATATTTTATTTAGAAATGAAGGCATACCAGTTTTTGTACTGTGACCTACACAAAATAATTACTGCATAAGAGATTAGATTACTTTTTTTTTATCAGATATCCCAGAAACTGGGATTTATGTATCTGGTAGTTAGCAGAGAAGACTAAATCTCTTACCTGTTAATGACCTCTTTTCCATGCCCAGGGTACACTGTTTGATTTATTTGCCTACTGTATAACTCTGAACAAGTCCTTAACCAGAGAGTACTCCCAGGTTGCCCTTGAAAAGGGACAATTATGTTTAACAGTCATATTTGGTGAAAAAATAGGTAAAATAAAAAAAAAATCTAAATTTATCAAGAACCTCTAAGAAGGTCGATACTATTGCAATTGATCTATACACCGACAACAAACTTTCATGAAAAGAGCACCATATCATACTTACATTTGTTCATATTATACCAAAATATGTTACACATAATGAATTACTCGGAGCAGAACAGATGTGAAACAAGTACATATGAATGTGCTTCTTGTATTAAAGAACCTTTGCATGGAAGAACAAAAAAAGTAAATATTGAATCAGTACAGAACATTTTCAGTGTCTGACAAGGGATAGGGTTTGATTCCTGTCACATCCATTTGTCAACTGTTTAAATGAGATTTTTTCTAAAAAAATTTCATCTATTGTTACTGTATAGATCTCTTTATAAGTAAAGTAAGTGGATATGTTATAGATTGTGCTGTTATGCAAAAGTTTTCAGTTGGTAGTTTGCCTGGTGCTAAGAAATTGGCTTTAGTTTCTGTAGAAGAATTTTTCACTTGATCAGTTCAAAATGAGTACACAGTTTAGACTTTTTGTGTCTGTTAAGGATATTGTAATGTTGTTTTTGCTTAGTAATATTTTACTTGTATGAAATGGGTAGTTATTTAGCAAACAATATTTAATTTATTTTACTTTAACATAGTTTCATAACTGTGGCATTTAAATCTAACACAGTCATTAGTGGCTGAGGTACACATGTCGATAAACTCTGCTTTCAGATCCATACTTCTGCCATGTTTATAAAATCTTCTACCTGGTACAACTTATAGTTTGCGGTATTATCTCAATGTCCAGAGTTGTTATAGTCCAACTTTATTTCTTCATTGCTAGACCCATCATTGAATATAATACACCCATTGGAATGCACCTTGCTAAGCACCTAAACCAATCCAGCAGATCTCAGAATTGCTTCACCAAAAAAAATCAGGTCTCAGAACTGTCAGTTATTTGAACAGAATCAACACCCTGCCCTTCTCTATTCAATGTCATATAGATTCCGAGGGATGATCTCTGCTTAAACTTTGATGTTATGAAGGACACCATCACTATTTGAACTTTTCACCATGACAGAACCAGTAATAAAGCAAATACCCATTCGACATAGCTAAATCTATACTGTCACATCTACAGTACCAGGTAGCATGAAATATTCCTACCCCAAATTGTCCTCCATTTCTGGAATAGGCTGCAATACCAAACAGTGTAATTCCCTGTCAACTTTAAAACATGTCTGTATGAGTGGATGGTGCTTACAATCTTTTACCTGTGATTTGGGGGGAATCTACTTAAAGGGGCAAACTTTCACTCTACCACCAGTACTGCAAGATATGGCTGAGCTTCTCAATAGTTTCCTTGTATGTTAGCTTACTGAGAACCTACAAGCCTATTTGGTTTGGGTGAACAAACTCCACCCTAAGTGGTATCAGTTATCAGATTAAATAAATAAATAAATACATACATACATACATACATACATACATACATACATACATACATATGGGTCTATATCACTTCATCAAACTGTCACTTCAACGAACGGCATTTCATTGTAACTGCTGTTTATTGGAGTCCATCATGTGGGGGGCCGTGTCCTCCACACCCCCTGCTAATTATATATACCAACTCCGAGATTACACTACAGTAAGGAAAGGGCAAATTTCCTGATCCTCACTGTACTGCGATCTCAGTATGAACAGTTTGATGAACAGCATGTTCGATTTAATTCCACTGAAAATGCCATTTGATGAACTGACTTTCTCTTGTGGTGATATAGACTCACATGCATACTCATATACATGCATACATATGAACATAAATTATTTGATCTATGTATTATTTGGTTACCTGAATGTACCTGAAATGCATCAGCAAAGGAGAAAACGTATTCGTCTTAACTAAAATATAAAAAAAAAATTTCAAAATAATGCATAGTGTCTGAAAAAAAGTGCAGTGCAGGTCACAGCTATGTTATTTATTAGCAAAGCAAATATCTCCCTGGAGCCATAGCTGTACAAAGGGGACTGTATGTTTACTTTTCCTTTCACTACTGTTTATGGAAAATGATAGTCAGGTGTGGTTTTGATTTCAGTCATTATACCCCAGAATAAAAGGGCATATCAGCTTTACAAATCACTTTTAAACAGCACAGTACTGCTTACTGTATGCTAACTTAGGTTTACTGGTAAGTCTTAGCAGCAGAGCCTTTATTCTGCTTCTGATCTAACCCTTTTCGTAAAGATGATCCACTTCTGGCTTAGTCTTGCTATGGTCATGGGTGCATTTCTTTTCTGGAAATGGAGGCGACCTGCAAACTTTCCACCTGGACCCTGGGCTCTGCCTATCATTGGAAACTTCCTGCAACTGAACTACAAAAATCCACTGCCAGACCTTGAAAAGGTAATGTACTGTTTTGACATTTACTTATTTTATTCCTGCATAGGTTCTGCTATACAAGAAATATGCATCTGTTTCACATCTCTGCAACTATGAGTAATTCATTATATATAGCACGTTTTATCCAGCATGAACAAATAAAATACATATATCTATATTAAATTAATCTTTGTGGGGCAAGACAGTCAGACATGAAATCTAAGTAACATAAAAGATCTATGCTTATGGCCTTATAGTTGGGCCACATAGGATGGATTGTTAATTTCATTCCTGTACAGGTTTTATCATAGGAGGAAGTCAGAGTTAATAGCTTATCATGCCTGATTGCATACTGAATTAACACTGGAGGAAAATACATGAGAAACAACTTATCTTTCTGATCAAGGACAGATTTGTCTCCTTCACTGAAGTACAATTCTGCTTCATAATACGCAGTTGTCAAAACATGCACATTGCATAGACACAGCAGGGAAAAATCATTTGTCAATTTAGAAATAAGGGTCTGCAGCACTATGATATGATAGGAGTATTGTTTGAGTAATGGATATTACAGGAAACATAGCATACAAGATGGTGGCAGATGATTCATCTGGGTAATTGCTCAGATCAAGTCCTGTATGAATTCATTGATACTTGCCTTTAAGGATACATCTAAATTGATGCTGAAAATATTGTTTTTCACTCCTCTTGTGAGCAACATAGAAGCCTATCTCCTGCTGAAGGAATGTAGGCATTGTTTTTGCATGTTGTATACACTGTTAATTAGAATACATAAATGAAATCAGATGCAGGTCTTGGAATTAGGTTGTAAAATAGGGCAAGATCACATACCTGATAAAGCTTTTTTTACTGAATACAATTTGTATGACATCAGTACATCAAATGGTGTGTGTCATGCTAGAGAACTAAGCATTATAATAAGTGAGTGCCATTGTGCCTTACTTCTGTGGCTATGGAGATTTCAGAGTTAGACTCCTTAAATATGGGGGGGGGGGTTTGTAAAGATTCTTCATTATATTAGATGCCGTTTTATGTATTTCAGTACTGGGTGTTGGATAGTATTATGTTTGTTAAAAATAAGTTATCAGCTGAGTGTGTTTATAGAGTTATGAATGCACAAATAATTATTGTATTAAAAGTAAAATAATCCTTCAGAATCTATAACCTCGTTTTTTTTTATTTGTGTTAATAAAAGTTGATAAATGTATTTAGATTTCTTTCTGAGTTCTTTCACACTCACTTTTTTCTCTCTATTGCCCTTAGCATCTCATTGTATTACCATTCTGCAATATAAATAGTACAAGCTGAAGGAATAAGGGAGCAATAACTGCAAAAAATGGAGGGATTTTAAGCATCCAGTGATATAATCCAAGTCTGTCATGCCATTAATTTAGATCTTCAAAGCAAAACTACATCCAGTCACAATTAATAATAGATATATGCCCAGCCACAATGTCAAATGTAAGTTTTCAAATGTAACATACAGAACAGGAAAAAAATAGACATTTACATTTACATTTCTTTTTTTTTTTTGAATTTAATAACATGCTTCATCACAACAGTTCAGAAAAAAAATTAGCTTCCTCAAGTGTCCTCTGAAAACAGGTCTAGCACCAAAGTTTCCTTTAGTAAATCTAGTAGCACTACTGCACACTGTACACACATCATTCCACTTAAATGTGACTAATTAATCAGCAGCTTAGGTAACTCTTCTTTGACAATCATGTATTTGTGTGATATCCTGGTAAATAAGGGAGACCACACGGTTCTGGAGTTGTAAGGCCTTTCTTTATTAAGAGCCTTCAGGTGCGCACCCATTCTACATGTTCACAACTTCTGCAAGTCATACATACACCGGAAACAACAAGTTACCAGAGAATACAGAACCAACATTACATGTTGCATTCCCCACAGCGCCCCTACAGTACAATAACAACATTACCAGCCCGAATACTACATTCCTCCCCTTTTAAGCTATGACATACGTCATCTTACATACGAAGAACAAAAGGAGCAAGTTCAAAGCAATCCATTTAGTCACTTACTTTCTAAATAACTGGCTAGTTATTAAATGGTTACCATACAATCGAGCTATGTTGTTCGAATAATCTCTACATGCACTTTTTTTTTTTTTTAACACTGATAGTCCTTCAAGTAACTAGGTTTAACCAGCACACGCTTAGAACGGCGCAATGGTACCACCCTAGGTGACTCGGGTGTCACAGTTACCACCTCTGGTACCGGTGTGTCCATCCCTGGAACAATTGGATCCTCGGGAACCTCTCCTTCCGAGTCCCGGCGGTCTCCCTCAGGCCCCACGATTAGCGATCCTCCTGCCCCTGCGAGCCCTTCTCCCGAAATTAACGGTATTTCCGGGGCTTGCACTTCCAGGAATTCCTTCTTCTGGTCGCTCCGCAGAATCTGGTCCACATGTCTCCTCACCAAGAAACCTCCATTCAATCTCACCTGGTACGACAGTGGACCTGTACTCTTGACAATGAACCCTGGAATCCATTTAGGTCCATAACTGAAATTTCGCGTCATCACTGCATCTCCCTTCAGAAAACTTCTTTCTCTCCGTCGTCGATCATGATGTTCTTTTTGCCTCCACTGGGTCCTCTCTACCTTAGCTCGGATGTTTGGATGCACCAGATCCAATGTGGATCTTAATCTCCGTCCTTGCAACATCTCGGCAGGTGACAAGCCCGTGGTAGACTGGGGTGTAATACGGTAGTTGAATAACACCCTTGACACTTTTGCTGCCATACTTCCTTCTCCGGCCTTTTTCATCATTGCTTTAAAGGTCTGGACAGCCCTTTCAGCACAACCATTTGAAGCTGCATGGTATGGTGCTGATGTGACGTGTACGATGCCATTCTTTTCCAGAAAACCCTTGAACTCTTCACTTGTGAAACATGAAGCATTATCTCATACAATAGTCTCTGGTAGTCCTTGGTTACTGAAACTCTTCCTTAGGCATTCAATGGTAGTGGTAGAAGTGGGTGTTTTGACTGGATAGGCATCCATCCATTTAGAATGGGCATCCATGATTATCAAAAACATTGCCCCCATAAAAGGTCCGGCATAATCTATATGAAGTCTCTGCCAAGGTCTACTCGGCCACTCCCATGGGTGTAGGGGTGCCCCCATAGGTAAGTTACGATGTTCTTGACAGGTGTTACACTCTTTCACAGTGACTTCAATGCCGTGGTCCAACTTGGGCCACCAAAAATAACTTCGTGCTAAGGCCTTCATTCGGGTGATGCCCACATGACCTTGATGCAACTGCTGTAAAAGTGCACGTCTTCCTGGGGGCAGAATTATCACTTGTGCCCCCCACAACACGCATCCAGCTTGCACACTCAGCTCTGTTTTTCTCACCTCATAAGGCCGAAAACTCGGATCAGTTTGCTGGATTGGCCAGCCTTGCTGGACCCACTGAAACACTCTAGCTAGCACCGGATCTTTTTGTGTCCAGACACTTAGTTCCTTGGCGGACACCAACGTGATGTCCTCCATCATCAAAACTCGGTCCTCCATTTCCTCTTCCTTGAGATGCCCTGGTAGCGGCAGACGGCTCAGCGCGTCCGCATTGCTATGGTGTGTCCCGGGCTTATAAACAATCTCATATTCATAAGCTCTCAAAGTTACAGCCCATCTCTGAATGCGGGGAGACACCATCTGCGGTACTGCTTTCATCTTGTTGAACAGTGACAACAAAGGCTTATGATCGGTGCAAATAGTAAACTTCCTGCCATAGAGGTATTTGTGGAACCACTTAATTCCAAAAATTACAGCCAAACCCTCTTTGTCTAGCTGGGAATAGTTTGACTCCGCTGGTGTCAAAGTTCGTGACATGAACCCAATGGGTCTTTCTTGTCCATCTGGCATCCGGTGTGCCAACACAGCCCCTAACCCATAAGGTGAGGCATCACATGACAGAATTAAGTCCTTGTGACTATCGTAATGCACCAAAACCTCTGAGGACTGCATTAGTTCCTTTGACTGCTCAAACGCTCTGGCCTGTTCCTCTTGCCACGACCACCAGGTCTCCTTCCTTAATAATTTATGTAAAGGAGCTAACAGCATTGACAGATTTGGCAGGAACCTGTTATAATAGTTGAGTAAGCCTAAGTAGGCCTTCAGCTCTGTAACATTTGTGGGTGCCGGTGCCTCTTGGATAGCTTTTACCTTGTTTGGCAGGGGGTGTAGGCCCGATGCATCCACCTTGTAACCCAGGAACTCTGCTTCCTTTTCCATGAAAGCACATTTACTCCACTTCACCCTCAGACCTGCCTCTCGCAGTCATCTCAGCACCTCGTTCAGCGTCTCTAGATGCTCTCGATTGTTCCTACCCGTCAACAGGATGTCATCTAAATACACAGCCACCTTCGGAATTCCTGCCACCAGTCCCTCCATTATTCTCTGGAAAATAGCTGGACTTGAGGAAACCCCAAAAGGTAAACGATTGACTTGGAACAAACCTTTGTGGGTGTTAAGGGTAACATATGACTTTGACCCTTCTTCCAGAATCACTTGTTGATATGCCTGACTGAGGTCCAGCTTACTAAACTTTTCACCTCCCGTCAGCTTTTCAAATACATCCTCCACCTTTGGTAATGGATACTGCTCCAGCTTCGAAACTTGGTTCACTGTTAACTTGTAGTCACCACATATACGTACAGTACCATCCGGCTTTAATACTGGAACAATGGGTGCCGCCCATTCCGAAAACTTTACTGGTTCAATTATACCTTGCTTAGTGAGTCGCTCCAACTCAATCTCAACTTTCTTCTTCATTGCATATGGTACGGGTCGGGGTTTGTAAAATCTTGGTGTTGCGTTTTCTTTAACATGTATCTTTGCTGGTGGGCCCCCCCAGGTACCCAGTTCCTCTTTGAACACTTCTTCGTTGTTCTCCAGCACATCTTGCAAGGTCAGCCCATGCTGTTCTACTTTATGGAGCTGCAGACAGCCCATGTCCAGCTCCTTTAGCCACGCCCGGCCTAACAGGTTTGGTCCGTTACCTGCTACCACCATGACTGGCAACTGTTTGACTTTGTCTTTATGTTTGACAGTTACTTTTGCCATCCCTAGTGTGGGAACTGCTTCACCTGTATATGTTTTCAAAGTCACTGAACAGTCCTGCAGCTTCTGAGCTTTTCTTGGCCATAACTTCCCATACTCAGCCTTTGACAAAACTGTCACACTACACCCCGTATCCACTTCAAACTGCACCATTTTACCATTTAAGTCCAACTGGGTTATAATGGGATCAACTCTTTCCCACCTTGCCTCTTTCATGTTCAACATGGTAAACACTTCCTCTGTTTCCCTGGTTTGTTGATCTGTACCTTCACGCATGTGGTGTGCATACTGCCGTTTTATTTTTCAGTTTCCCTTCCTGTCCATTATGCTGCTCTTGTCCTCCCCCTTTCTCGGCTGGTCCCTCGAGGGTATGGACCGGCACATTTTCTTCACATGGCCCTTTTTTCCGCAAGCATGACATTTTTCGTTTACAAAACGACAGTTCCGTGACAGATGTTCACCGCCACACCTGTAACAAGCATACTGACCAGACTTCCCTTGTGATTTATGCTCCATGGCCACTTTATGCACTGGCAGTGGGTTAGCACTCCTGCTCCCCACCCCTTCCATGCTTCTTGGTTATAAATCACGAATGTCTATTCGCTGTCTCAATGGCTTGTGCCAACTTCAAGGCCTTTGTAAACGACAACTCAGGCTCCGCTAACAATCTGCGTTGAATGCGGTCATCTGCAATGCCACATACGAGCCTATCTCGTAGCATTTCTGTCAGTCTGTCCCCATAATCACAGTGTTGCGCCAGTTCCCTCAGCACTGCAACATACTCCGTTACCGTTTCATTGGCCATTCTAGTCCTTGAATTTAACTTGAACCTCTGGACTATTGCACTCGGCTTCGGGTTATAATGGGACTGAAGTAAGCTCGTCAACTCCGTGAACGACTTATCCCCCGGTTTATCAGGACTCAATAAGTTCCTCATTAGACTGTATGTTTTGCTGCCCACCGAGCTCAGCAGTATGGCTCGCTTCCGGCCCGCATCCATTATCTGGTTTGCTTCAAAAAAATGTTCCAACACTTCACAATACTCCTCCCAGGTATGTGTCTGACAGTCGTATGCCACCAGTGACCCCAACATGGAACCAGACATAACTCCGGCAGGCCCAGTCTCTTCGTCGTCCGACATTAACTGCACCCCACCGTTTTCACTCGCAGCGGACTCGGAGGCATCCCATCCTCGTCGCCAATATGTGATATCCTGGTAAATAAGGGAGACCACACGGTTCTGGAGTTGTAAGGCCTTTTTTTATTAAGAGCCTTCAGGTGCGCACCCATTCTACATGTTCACAACTTCTGCAAGTCATACATACACCGGAAACAACAAGTTACCAGAGAATACAGAACCAACATTACATGTTGCATTCCCCACAGCGCCCCTACAGTACAATAACAACATTACCAGCCCGAATACTACAATTTGTTAAGGTAAGAAAAATCCTTACACCTTGTGCAGTTTATCATTTCTGGTATTTTTTCAATGTCTAAAAAAGTTATAGTCCCACTTTATTCTCCAACCCTTGTAAGGTCTGTCATTGAATATAATGAGCCCTTCTATGTGTACCTCACTACACACCTAAACCAGCTTCATAGTTCCCAGTGTTGCCTCATGAAGAAAGATCTCAGGTCTCGGTACCCTTAGGTACTCTGATAGATTAAATGCCCTGTCCCTCTACTTCATGTCATATAGATTCCTGAGGGATGAACTCTGCTTAACCTTCTATGCTATGAGCCACCGAGAACTCTTTGACCTCCTTCACCTAAATACAACAGGTGGTAAGGCAAGCACCTGTTCTAGACACCTAAACCTATACTTATCACCATATAAACAATACCAGATGGTGTGGCAGGTAACTTAGCTGAAATATCCCCTGCTTCTGGAATATATTGCCCTAAGTATCAAACAGAGTACTTCCCTTGCAAACGTTAAAACTAGTCTGGATGACTAGATGAGTGATCACAAATTTTCACAAGGGAAATTTACAGAAATTCAACTTAATTGGGAGGAGGAGGGGTTAATCATTGTTAATCTACTGATTTACTTGCATTATAAACTTTCAAGAATCTTTCAATTAAGTCTAGTATATTACTCATATCTACCGAATGCCAATAACACACGCGCACACACACACACACACACACACACACACACACACACACACACACACACACACACACACACACACACACACACATTTATATTGTCTATGAACACTGTTATTTATGTTTGAACTCTGTTTACACCAGATAACTGTATTTAGTTATTTGCATGATAAATATAAAATTAGTGGTTTAATATTTATATTGTATAACTAAGAAGATAAAAGGCAGCCTTGCTTACTATTACAGTTTATATGAATTCATTTTAAATTAGTCATACTAATAAATTACACTCCTGAGAGGTCTGCATGTAGGCAGGAGTTAATAAAGCCTGCATGATAATTTTGACTGTGTGCCCGTTGCAAAGTGTTTTAGATTCAGTAAACTCTGCAGAGTGGCTTGCACTCACGCTCAAACATGGAAATTTTCATGGCATGTAAATTACAGCATAAGTAGCTGAATTTTATACTAATGAAGGAAATGAACATGGTGGAGTGACTCAACAAGCTGTAAAGTAACTGTGTAGACCATGTGTTCATGTTGGCCATGTATGGAAATGTTTACTGAATACAGGAAGCTACATGGAAACTAAAGCAAGTAATTTTCCATGCATTTGTACAGAACAGACCATAACATGCACCCTCATGCTATGATCCCTTGTATGCACCTTTTGTCAGTGTCTGTGTGCTCTGTGGTGCATGCACCAAAGGGCAGTAACAGAGTTCATATATTCCGTGAAGTACAACATTTGCAGACATGTTGGATGCTAGAAAATTATGTTGAAATTAGCAACAAGTCTTTATTGAGTGCTGTGACATAAATGCTGCTTTGCACCCACACCCCCAAGTGAACAATGTGATAGTAACTAATGTAGACAGCTAAAAGTGTAAACCCCATGAAATATGGAATCCCAGACCTGAATTACTGTGTGCACATATATACACCCGAGTAATACCCTCCCATGACTGTACAACATTGGGCTCCCCCTCAGTTCCCCAGCCTACATGGTTTCCAACCGTATTGATTCAGGGCTGTCAACATGCTGAAGATGCAAATTATGTCAAACCTCATTAGAATTGCTGAATTCCAAAAACTTGTAGCCATGTAGCGATGTTCACTTTGTGTAGTCATTAACACGGATTCATGTTGAATGCATGGCAACAGTGAATGAAGACATCGGGGGTGCCAGGTTATACTTGCAGAGGTGTACAGGTATGTCTGTGAAATGTAAACATGCATGCAAGCAGTGCACAATTCCCAAGTTCTGTGCCATCCTCTTTATTGTTTGTTAAAGTATATCTTATTTATCCACATTACATTAAAATTTATTTTTTTAATTTTCACCCTTGTTTGTGTGATGTGACACTTAGTGCAACCATGGGAAATAGAGGAATGAGTGGCACATTTCTCGATGAATGTTGTATAACTATTCCCATAGCAGCATGTATATGTTTAGGGCTAGAGTATAGAAGGTCCTGGATTCTACTATAAGGTCTGCAATCATCTCTCTACTTTCTGAACTGCATATCTGCACAATATAACATGCGCAGAGAAAACTAAGAAGTTCCCTTGTATGCACCTAATGTCAGCGTCTGTGTGCACTGTGGTGCATACATGTGCATCGTGCACCAAAGGGCAGTAACACAGTTCATATGTTCAGTAAAGTAGCATATGTTTTTCATAGCTGCTAATCACAACATAAGCAGGTTACGTTAGTATGGTGGACCTACTCAACAAGCTGTAAAGCATCCATAGGTTCATAGGTTCATAGGTTCATACTAGGCTATCTGCCCAAGGGCATTTATAAGCCTAGCCCATAGTTATTTGGCTTTCGCCACCCCTTTAGTTTGAATAAAACTATGCCTTTTATTTTGCTGTGCCTCTGTCAAGCAGTGACACTGAAGTAATCCCTGGGGTATATCTGCGATCCCCCATCCATTGGTCAAGATTCCTCTTGAACAAGGCCAGCGAGGTACTCTGCCTCACATGTACCGGGATTTTGTTCCACAGCATAGGGAGTCGCTGGGTGATGAATCTGTCCCTCCAGCATGTTCTATTAATAACCGTGTCAAGGTTTAAGTCTCCCGCCCTTATGGTTCTGAGGGATCTAGATTTTTTGAGGTGAAGCATATTCATCAAATCAGGGTTTGACATGGCCTTATATGTCAGGCACAGGTCACCTCTGAGCAAGCGGTATGAGACTGAATAGAGCTGGAGTTCTTTCAGTCGGGCAGCATAAGACATATTTTTGAGACCCTTTATCCTTTTGGTGAGGAACTTTTGGGGCCTTTCCAGCTGCTGCAGGTGTCTGGTCAGATACATTCCGAATGGGGCATTGTACTCAATCATAGGTCTAATGAGTGATGAGTACAGGGCGATGACCTCCCTTGATCTAGATGTGAATCCCTTCATGATCAGGTGGGCAATGTAGAAGGTTTTCCTAACTACTTTAGCAACATGAGTGTCAAACGAAGGCTACTGTCAACCTGGGTCCCCAGATCCCTGATGACTTCTTCTGTGCTCAGTGGATTGCCACCTATATGGTAGCTAGGGGTAACCTTGTTTTTCCCGAAGGGTATGACTATGCATTTCTTGGCATTTAACTTTAGGCCATGGCTCTGGCACCAGTTATCTGTTTCTGTGAGGCCCTTCTGAAGGATATCTGTGTCAGATGTGTTTTCGACTATGGCGCCCAGTTTGCAGTCATCTGCAAACTTTGTCAGCCATAACCCTCCTGTGTTTGCTTGTACTTCAGAAAAGTAGATGCCAAACAAGAGTGGACCCAGGACTGAGCCCTGTGGGACACCACTTGTGACAGGCTTTGAGTCTGACATGGCTCCAGCAACTCTGACCCTGTGGGTTCTGTCACTTAGCCAGTTTGCAACCCATCTTGTGATGTATGGGTTTACATTCAAGCTGATGAGTTTTTTGATGATACCCGAGTGGGGTATTGTGTCAAAGGCCTTTGCCAGGTCAAGGTAGGCTGTATGGACTGCCTTTCCCTCATCAATGGCCTTGGTGACTGTCTCAAAAAAGTCAACCAAGTTTAAAAGGCATGATCTGCCTTTGACAAAGCCAAACTGGGTTGGATCCAAAGTCTGCAAGTTCCCTATGTCTTTATTTATGAGTTCCATTATGATCCTCTCCATGGCTTTGCAGATAAGGCTTGTCAAGCTAATGGGACGGTAATTTCCAGGGTCGGTGGTGGCACCGCCCTTGTGAAGTGGGACCACAGTCGCCGTGCGCCACTCCTTGGAGTGCGTATCCTGAGGTGAGGCTAAGATTAAACAGCTGTCCTAACTGTGGTTTAATTCCTCATTGAGTTCATGGAGCACACAGCCGGGGACACCATCCGGTCCCATGGATGCTGTGATTTATGCTTTGGAGAGAGCAGTTCTCACCTGGGCGTTGGAGATGTTTGGGGGACTACAATCCTCTGGTATAGATATCTCTCCTTTTGGGGAGGAGGGGGGGGAGAAGTTTGCACTGAACCTGTCAGCCAGTATGTTGGCAATGTGTGTAGGTTCAGTAATCTTCACATCATTTTGAACTAATTCTGAGCATATGGGAGTTTCCTCCTAGGTTTCTAACATAGCTAAAGAAGGCCTTATGATTTTCTTTTGAATCCTTGGCAATTTTTCTCTCAAAATTTGCCTTGGATGATTTTATGAGAGCTCTTAGTTTTTTACTTATAATGATCAAAGGTGTCTTACCTTTCAAGGATTTTGCTCTATCTTGTAGTAGCTTCCTCCTTTTGTTGTAGAGCTTGTTTATGGCTGGGGTCCACCAGACTGGACGCTTGCCTTTGGTACAAAGAGTCTTAGTTTTGTTTGGGATTGCCTGATCCATGCAGTCCTGTAGGTGCTGGTAGAAGGCATTTGTAAGTGATTCAGCGGTTTGAGTAATGTTTACCACTGGCTCAGGGGCCTTAAAGGAGACCACACTAGTTTTTAGAAGTGTGAAGTCAGCTTTTGAGAAGTTTTTCACTGTGGTCTTTTTTATTTCAGGTGGGGGCGGGATGAGGACCTCCAGCGAGATTAGTTCATGATCTGATCTCACCAGTGAGGGGTATACTTCCAGTGTTGAACATTGTGATCCCATGTTCATGATGATAAAATCAAGTATGTTATCTCCTCTTGTGGGGATGGTGACTAGTTGTTCCATGGCATTTGAGTTTATGAACTCCAGGAACCTTTGGGCTAGAGTGTTTGGGCTTGAGTAGTGTTCCCAGTCTATATTAGTGTAGTTGAAGTCACCTAGTATGATGGTGTTTGGAGATACATTTATCCCCTCCATTGTTTTCAGGAAGGCCATGTGAGGTTCCTGAGTTTGAGAGGGTGGCCTGTAACATGCTACAAATTGCAGAGCAGTCTTGCCTATAGTTAATTGCACCTGGATGGTCTCCGATGCATCGTGCATTGCCACCAACCTTGAGGTGTGGGTGTCCTTTATGAATATGGACACCCCCCCTCCTTTCTTGGTGTTGTCTGGATTTTGGGGCGGAACGCATGATATGAGGTGAAACCTGCTAGTGCTGGGGTGCTCTCAGGAGCCTTGAACCAGGTTTCTGTCACAGCACAGACATCGATGTTCTCCATACTGAGAAGGGCCTCGAGTGCGTTCATCTTGAGATTGAGACTTCTGGCATTGAGCAGCATTACCCTTAGTTTTTACTTTTTGTGTTCTAGGGTGGTAGGTTTAGAATTTGAGCCTTGCCTAAAAAGGCACTATGGGGTGGCAAGAGCCTTTGCCAATATCCGAAGCCTAGGGTGACAGGTGCAAGCCATCCCTTAAGCAGCGTGGCTTGTCCAGCATGTCATCCCAGGCAGACAGACATTGGATCCCCTTTGAATGACACCAGAATTTAAGCCAATTATTAAAGCTGATCATCTTATCACTGTATTGTGGCATCATTCTAGGTGAAGGTAGGATACTGCTCAAGGTCAGGGTCATACCTGCCTGGGCTACATAATCAGAGAGCTCCTCAATGTCTCTTTTCATGTAGTCCAAGGAGGTACGTCTCAGGTCGTTGACACCAGCGTGGACAATGACTGAGTCGCTACTGTTAAAGCCAAAGCAGAATGTTAAAGCAGCAGCAGGTTAATTTTAATAAAAACGTTTTCGCTACTTTCAAACAGTAGCTTCCTCAGACAGTAAGATAAAAAACACCAATGCACTTTATAACAAGTTTGAAAATACAAGGTAACATCATATCCGGTGCAGGTGAATCCAGTATACTCCTTAATTAATGCTAGGTACATTGAATTTGTCTTTTTCCTAGTAATTGTTTAATTAAGGAGTATACTGGATTCACCTGCACCGGATATGATGTTACCTTGTATTTTCAAACTTATTATAAAGTGCATTGGTGTTTTTTATCTTACTGTCTGAGGAAGCTACTGTTTGACAGTAGCGAAAACGTTTTTATTAAAATACGTTAACCTGCTGTTGGTGTGCCTGCTGCTTACATTCTGCTTTTGGCTTTTATTTGTTGGAATATTCTCTTTTGTGTACCTGCTGTTGAGAGACCTGAGTGCTTGTGTTATGTGGCGGATTCTAGCGCCCGACAGGCAGCTTACTGTGATCTTCTCCTTACTCAGTCTGGTGAGCGGGACGTCAGTGTGTCTGACTATGGAGTCACCTATGACAAGTATGTTTGGTGTTGTATTTGGCCTTAAGGGCAGTGACTGCTTTGCACACTGATTTTGTTGTTTATGTGTTGTTTGTGTGGTGTATTGAGTTTGCAGTTGCTTGGGTGTCTGCTTTGGAGGCCTCTGCTGTTTAGGTAAATTTTTACTCAGAGCCTCCGAGTATGTCTTAGTGTGTTTATGTGTTTGATTCAGTGGTGTGGTTGAGTTATGTGAGACTGGTATTGTGGTGTGTGTAGTTGCCTTCTCCTCCTGCCTGGTCTTGCCAGTCCTGAGTTGAGAGAGCTCAGCCTCCAGTCTGGCTAAATAGCTGCATCTCTCACAAGTGTTAGTGTTACATGGGAGGAGGAGATGGTTGTCCGTGTACATGAGGCAATTGTAACATTGTCTCAGAATTCCCAGATTCACCAAATGGGCAGGAGAGGACGCCAGCATCTGACCCTTCGACATGCTAGAAAGAATTATGAGTTGGTATGAGACAGAAAAGTAGTGGGCTTAGCAGGGAAGTGGGCACTCCTAGGGGGTTTTGCTAGTGAGAGATTTGTATAATATAGGAGTGCTTGACCTGCAAAGAGAATGCTTATAAGACAAGGGATATGCTTATAAGACAAGTGCTGAGCGTTTTGAGAAGAAAAAGCTATTTGGAACAAGTGCTGCACTTTTTAGTGTAGGTGTAAACTGTTTAGGTTCCTAACAGAGAAGTTCTAAGGGAAAAATTGAAGAACAGACTTTCTGGAGCCAGAAAGAGTTTAACCTTGTTTAACCGGCGCTGCCCGATGCTGCTCTAGTGGCAACTCCGCGCTAAATCGCGCTAAAGCATGTTAAAGCGTGCTTGATAGCAGGGGCTGGAAAGAAGCAGGAATAGACCCAAAAGGGAAAATAAAACTACAGTTTCAAGTCAGTAACCACCTCTACGGGGGGCAGGGAAGCTGCTCAATGTTAGTCACTGCCACTGATCAACACAGAGACCCTCCTTCAGCCCAAGCAAAAATGGCCTGACAGAAACTTTCAAACAGTTCAGGAACAGCAGCATCTAGCCTACATTCTGTTTTTTCCTGCATACTTTCATCCCATGGGAGTAGACACAAGGAAAGTCTAGGCCTGAAATGAAATTGTCTCAACTGCTGCATTTGCAAGGTAAGTCTTGGACCTAGAAAGCATTCTGTAATAATATAATGGCATAACTTGGTGCAGTAATGAAGTAAATAGTGGAGGATTTGTCCAGAAAGTACCTTAACATGTGAAACCAGACACTTATTTTACTCATATGTGTCCATTACTAAGGTTTTCTTTCTTATTCCTCTCCTTTTTTCATTGCCCTTTCTGCATGATGTGCAGTATAGCGCAAATAGAGTAAGCGGGTAATGGCTGTGTTTATCATGTTTGCACAAAGTGTGGTGGACTACCTATGAAGCAGATGACCAAAAATAGTAACTGGATGCATTCAATTAATGCCCTTGGACATCATGAAAACCCAGCCTGGAGTACAGATGGCACTGGGTTCTAGTACAGAGTGTGCAACCTTTGTTTTACTACTGTGACATTGCAGTTTACAGCAATGAAGTGCAATATAGACAACTGTTTCCACAACATTCTTGTGGCAACAGGTGTAAGTATAGGATTGGCATACACATGGTCCTGGGTTCAAATACACTATATACCATACAGTATTATTTTTACTGACATTAGCAGTGCACTCGTGTTTGCACACTGCTTACCAATTTGTAAACAGGACAAGCATAACTCACATGTGTGTACCCTTTGTTAACCATCGTGCAAATCCACTACTCATTGCACTATGGAACTGTACATATGATGCAGTCTTATTTTGATGGTGTTTATTGTCCATTTCCTTTGCATGACATAAAATTACATGTAGAAACATTACAAATTCAGGGCACATTCTAAGTATACATCATATATTCACAATACATTTGTGTGTTGCCCCCCAACAACCAGTAAAACCCTGGGGGCTCAATATTTTATACACATATCAACCACACTACAAAGTGTAATATATAATGTTGTGTGCTCCCTCATGGACAGGGTCAGTCAGTGTTGCTGACAACCTTGGTCTTCTAAACTCCAACATACAACTATGCTCAAAAAAGGGTACTTGGGTATTTACATAGCTAGGCTTCTACACACCTAGGACACTCTATACAGTTATGCTACTGGCCTAATATGAACCTATGACTCTATGTGCCTATTATGCAGGCCTCAGTACCTGTTGTCCCCTCATGGCCTGCTGATGTCATCTACCATTAGTTAATCTGCAGCCATATAAAGGTCAGACTTGTGCCATGGTGCTTAAGTAAAGTACTGTGTTATGTAGTCTTTATACCTAGATAGTTAGTAGTTCTGTTCTCACTAGAGTCAACTGTGTACATATGAGCAAGTGTGTATCCTGCAGCTACTTGCCTAATCCCATAAATTTACAGTATTTTGATACTTGCACCTGCCTACACAACCAGTTCAGGCAGGCCTCACACATTCTTCTCTAAATGTACTGCTGATATCATCCACTATAAGTTGACCTGCAGCCATATAAAAGTCAGACTTGCACCATATTTTGATACTTGCACCTGCCTACACAACTAGTTCAGGCAGGCCTCATACTTTCTTTAAATGTACTGCTGATGGCATCCACTATAAGTTGACCTACAGCCATATACAAATCAGACTGGTACCATGACATTTGCTTAGACTACTGTGTTCTCTAGTCTGTGTACTTAGGTAGGGATTCTATTCTCACTGCAGTCAGCTGGGTGTGTTTGTGTGTCTATACTCAGCAGAGTAGACATGCTATCCTCCAATTAATTCTCCAATGGCATGGTTTGCTAGTCTTTTGATACTTGCACAAACCTACACATAGATTTGATGTAGCCCTTCCAAACTCTTGTCTCTCACATGGCCTGCTGATGTCATCCACTGGGTCTACTTCACATGACTGAAAACACAAAATACTGAATTTCATTTGACTGAGACCACAAACCTAATTTTCAAAATACTGAAAACTCATTTGACTGAGTCTCATTATACTGAAAGCTTACAATGCTGAATTTCAAAATATTGAATTTTAAGGCATAGACATGATGTGTGCTTCCCTTCACCTGTGACTTGCTTATGATAAAAAATTACTTTAACTTAAACTGCTATCAGAATACCGACAGTAGTGCAGAAAGTAGTATTGCAGTGTTTCTAAATGTGGGTATGTCAATTTACATTTTTATGGAAATTAATATGACGGACATTTTGTATGTTCCAAGCAGTAGTGGCAGTGTATAGAGTACTGTAAGGAAAGTAAAAGGTATATGCCCTTTTCCCCACTGTAGTGCAATCCTGGAGTTAGTA
>NC_056741.1:1754040764-1754110764 GCF_019279795.1 Protopterus annectens | reverse complement strand
GCACTACTATTGTATTAGAACTAAGAACATCAATAATGCTCTATTTAAGCATTTCACTACATGTAGTGGTTTAAAAAAGTTTTTGTTTGCTGTCTTGGAACATGTAGTTAGAAATATAAGGGGGGGGTCCTATAAGGACCAACTTGAACAAAGAGAGACCATGTGGCAGCTCAGGTTAAGATCTGACAAAAATCCTGGTATTTGACTCAATTAATGACTCAGTGAATATTAAATTTGTTTTGAAGAAGAGAAGACTGAAGATTTTAAAATAAACTATGTTATGTTATTAGATGTGTGCCTTTAAATGGTTGTATTCCCTTTCCTAGTGCACTTTAAGTATTTGATTGTTTTATTAAGTAATTATTTTGATTTGATATATAAAGGGATGCTGTTGTATTTTATTTCATTCTGAAGAAGTCTTTTGAGACAAAAGCGATATTAAACTGTGTTTTGCCGTTATTGCTGGTGGTTTCCTTCATTGTTTGGTCAGACTGGTGGTTTGGTTTTTAATAGTTTTTGTTGCTGCTTCATCCTTGGGACTGTTTTTTTCTAAACCATGATTATAAATTGTTTATTTCTATAATGATTAAAAGAATGACAAAGATGATGCCAAAATTGATAGATATGGATCAATGTGGTTTTGCGGAGGGAAGGCAAACATTTGACAACATTAATAGAACAGTGATGATCCAGAGGGACACAGAATGTAAGAAAATTCCACCATTGTAGGTGGGTCTTGAATGTAGACAAAGCATTTGACAGAGTAAGTTGTGATTTTATGAGTAGGGCAATGGAAGCATTTGCATTCCCTGATAAAATTATAAGGTTGATTAGGAGGATAAATGAGGAATCATAGGTAAAAAATTCAAGTGGGGGCTACTCTATGATTAGTTCTGTTTAAGCAGGGGAACAAAGCAGGGGTGTTCTCATTCCCCTTTGTTATCTGAGTTATATTTAGAAATACTGGCAAAAAAAATAAGGGAATCAAAAATTCAAGGATATAACTGGTATGGTAGTCAAGAAAAGTAGGCTTTATTTGCAGATGGTTTTATTTTATACTTGATAAACCAGAAAAGGGCATTTCAGTGTTGTGTAACACTCTGAAACAGTTTTAAGTCTTTTTGGAATACAAAATTAATGAAGATAAAAAAGGGCAATATCTGTAAACTATGTACCCACACACAAATTGGTTCAGAAATACCCACAATTATGGGGACATGCTAAAATGAAGTATTGTGGAGTATGGATTAAAAAGGATTATGTTATGGCAGCTAAGGATATGTGGGAAGAGACTAAACAAAACCAAAGATAATTGGAAGTTCTGATTTATAGATATGGATAACAAGATACCACCAATGAAAATGTTTTTAGTCCCTTTAGTTTTATACCGAGATCAGATATATTTTTATCAACCAGAGGAGAAGTTTTGTATAGCAATTAATAAAAGAGTTAAATGGTTTTATGTTAGAAGGGAAGAAGGCAAGAACAGTGCTTTTTTTTGTAAACAAACAGATGATAGTACACATATGTTGCATTTGGGTCACCCCCCCCCCTCAGCCAACCCCCCACAGCCATTCCAGTGTCCCATTATTTGGCTACTTCTCCCCAGGTGCCATAAACACTGTTCAAAACTCTGTGTGCATACTGATTTCTCTTTTACTTCTACAACGATTACAGATATTTGGATTTAATTTAAAACTTTTATTTCAAATTTTCCAGCATAAACACTGATAGATGTTTGCTAAACAAAACAATACAGTCTCACAATGAAAACAGACTTAGCATAAAAACTTCTGTGACTTTGAAGCTCACATTCATTGAAACAGCACTGAAACTCATATTCAAAGAAAATGCATCTGGCCAGTGGCAGACTAAGTTTACCTTTGGGCTGTTTCAAATCATAGACCCCTTGCACACATTTTTAGGACCATGTAAAATGTATTTGATTGACCTTCCTGATTGCATTAAATTATAATATATAATAATTAAATTATATCCCTTGTATAATACAACACCACTTGTTTGAGAGTGTTTTAAATTTATAGCCAGTAAGCAAAGAAACAAAACATTTAAACCAATAATGCCAAAACTGCCCAATTCAGAACATTTCAACCATAAAAGGCCACTCAAACTTCTGTCATTACAGCTCACCAATATCAGTCAATATGCACAGTCTCTGCACAAGTAAAAGTCAACTGAATAATTCCACATTAAAGAGATCTGACTGTAACTAATGAAAAGGTTGCTGCTAGCAAAAAAAAATATTTAAGTATTTCATCTACAAATTCACTGTCTGCTGCCCTTGAAGAATAAATTGCCTATGTCACATTAAAAAATGATAAGCTGGTAATATTACAATAGGGAATGTATGGCAATCTAAAACAGTTTCATGGCTACTAGGCATCTTATCTAAAGGAGGGCATACTCAGGACTGCAGCACTCTGCCCTCTTAAAATCCAACACAATATCAGCAATCCATCTGCATGCTGTGGGAATAGAACCCACAGCTGTCTGCATCTAAACAAAAGTATGCTAACTGCTGTGCTACTAACACTACTTTAAAGCTTGACACACACAACAGTGATACCATTTTCTAAGCAAAGCAGTTGCATATTTTGGGTAGAGTATTCAGGTTCTTGTTTCCTATAGCTAAGGTACAGGGCTTGAACCTAGGCAAATTGCTAACCACCTGCTAACCCTAACTAGGGCATTTCAATGTCTCACACACACACACCTCAACTTTTTAATGCAATAAATCTGGACAAAGTCTAAAATAAATAGGAACAGATTATAAATATTTCTCTCATGAACTTAGAAAATTGCTAGAATAACAGGATTTGTGTTAGTATGCATTTTTCTTAAGGATATAATGTCTAAACCTCAAATATCTGTCATTATTTAGCAACTTCAATCTTTTTATGAGGAAAAAACAAAAATATGGTTCAAATATCTGGACATTCTGCAAAAACCTGGGCAGTTGAGGGGTATGCTGCCTAACACACACACACACACACACACACACACACACACACACACACACACACACACACACACACACACACACCATACCTCTCAGCCTCTTAGCTCAAGATGTCAGGGCAAAGCCTATCATAATGGGGGGACAAAGGCCCAAAACTTGGACACATTTTAAATATTGCTCTTATAAATCCAGAAAGTTGCTAGAACAACAGGATTTGTGTTAGAGTGCATTTTCTAAAAGATATGAATTCTAAAATTAAACTCAAATGCATGCCATTTGTTAGTAACTTTAATCCTTAGATCATCCGGTGATTTCTCAAAAAAAGACAATTTTATGAGGAACAGACCAAAAATATAAGGCAAAATCTGGACATTCTGTGAAAATCTGTACAGTTGAGAGGTATTGCACACACATACACCCCTACCTCCCTCTTAGACCCTCCCTCATACCTCTCAACATTTTAGAGCAAGAAATCTAGGCAAAGACACACATAACGAGGGGGGGGGCAAATGTCCAAAAATAGGGACACCATTTAAATATTGCTCTTGCAAACTTAAAAAAGTTGATAGAACAAGTTTTGCATTAGTATGATTTATTCTTATCAATTGCATTTGTTAAACAAGTATGTGGACTGGTCCAAAGATCCTTTTCAATAGAAAGGCAAGGCCACAAGGAAGTACATGAAATAATACATTATGCTAACACATGTTAATACAGAGAGGTCATGGAAGTTCTTTTTTACAGAAAAGTGAGACAGCTAAAAGAGAATACTTATGAGTATCACTTAGTTTTAGTGGATCTTTCATTAAAACTTTAAACAGTTTGTAGACTAAGAAAGTGCTATTAAATTCCTCTTCAGCATCCAATGTATGCAGTAATTCTTCTCACAGAAAGGTGTGGTCCAGAAAGTAAAAACAAAAATGACATCTCTGATTTATTTTCTTTTTGTTGGCTGATTATATGAGCCAATTTCTAAACATGCCTTTTCTCACAGCTTGTCCCTGATGGTACATTAGTAATTACAGGAAGTTTGGGTGGGTATCAGGGAATGTCTTGCCTCATTAGAGAACTGCCATAGGATGTTGCATTATCTCTAATTTTAACTCATACTAATAATACTGTGTACAATAGGCTTGTGAATGTGTATGTGCACCCAGCAAGGATGCGTCTTTCTGCATGCACTGACGAGCAGTAAACAAGAATAGAAACTCTCCCAAGATTAGTATTTATTTGTATTACATTGTGTAATGTATAGCCTAGTCTAGGCAAAACACATCCACATGCAGGTAAACTTTTAAACATTAGGGTGGTAAACACATTCATTCATTCTCTGATACCCATTTTATTGAGTTCAAGGATGGGCAGGAGCCTGTCCTGGTACATTGGTCAGAATGCAAAGAAACCATTTTTAGATATGATGCCACACACACACACACACACACACACACACACACACACACACACACACACACACACACACACACACACACACACAGTCACTAATAAATGACATGCAGACTACAAACAATGTGGGGGATTGCTAATTCATTTATGGCATGTCTTTGAGTTGTGGGAAGAAACTGATACACCCATTGAAAACCCATATGGACATACAGGACACAGAATGGTCAGCTGGGAGAAAGAAAATGGAACAGTAGTTGTGAGGAAATCCATTTACTGGTAAAATATTGAAGTTGGTGTTTAAATACTATTTCAGCAACAACAGTAGTCATGCAACAAAAGGAAATTCAATTACTTTTTGGTGGCAAAATATTTATGCAAAGTAATATAATGCATAAATGAATATGATGAATAGCACATGGGCATACTGCTTGTGTATACAAGCAACTTATTATGAAGGCACTTTTTCAATAATGACGGGCTGTTCATGAACAAGGATTATGACTTTGTTTCTCTTAATTGGAAGTGATTTGTAAGACACACCAACTAATGCATAGAAGTCATGCATTTAATAATTACCCAGCAACTATTAGTAATTTTTTTATATCAGAAAGAGTAATTCTGGCTAAGGTCCAAATGACCAGAGTTTAATTAGCAGTTTGGATGTTTGGCTGAGTTGGCAGGGGAAGAAAGGCATGTCCACATCCTGGATGAGAAAGCAACGGATATCAGGATGCATACAATAAAAGTCACTATAAGGAAGGGCAGCTCTGTTGTGTGCATCTCAGCAAGCCTTTACCTATGTTAATCTTTGGTAGTGGTTGTATGAGCATGTGCATTCACAGAGAGGAAAGTTCTGTGAGTCCCAGTGGTGATAAAGGCAGCTCTTCCCCCTGCCTTTGGGATGAGGTTAGACTGTAGAAATACCCTTACTGCCAGGATGATAACAAATATACAAGCAACTCTCATGGCTGCCTGCATGATTGCTCATCTGGATGTTCTTGCCCCTATATTGTAGTGAGGTTATTTCCTAATACAAGGGAATAAATTGGCAGAGTCTTAATGGTTAACAGCCACAAGGTCAAGATGTACCCAAAAAAGTTATTTCTTAAATGGCAAGCAGTTAAAACAAATGGATTCATGGTAACACATTGCTGTTGGTCATTTAAACAATAACCTATACAAATAACATTTTAAATACAAAATAATTAACTCAGGCTAAAGCCTGCTTTATGTATTCTGAAACAGACTGTGCACAGTATATGACTTATAGATAACTTAGTTATAAAATGGTGGCACATGTTAGCTGTAAGCATGTTTTCAGCACTACAGTGGATTTATGTTGAGAGATTAAAACTGCACCATCATGCCAAGAACACTAAGGGTGTTGAGAAACTTTCAACATTACTTAAGGGAACTGGTAAAGGACCACAGTGCGTACTGTACAATCTGTAGTATCAGAAAACTACTCATTCATATTACTATGAGATGTCATACATAGCCACACAGCAAGAGGTTCTCCATTTCAATTCCATGCTGGGGTGCCTTCTTTGAGGAGTCCGCATTGTTCTCCCTGTTTTTCTGTGGGTTTTCTCCAGGTGTTCTGGTTTCCTCCCACACTCCAAAGACATGCAGTAAATGGAATAGATATTCTAATGTGTGTGTGTGTGTGTGTGTGTGTGTGTGTGTGTGTGTGTGTGTGTGTGTGTGTGTGTGTGTGTGTGTGTGTGTGTGTGTCTGTGCATGTGTCTGTGTGTGTGTGTGTGTGTGTGTGTGTGTGTGTGTGTGTGTGTGTGTGTGTGTGTGTGTGTGTGTGTGTGTGCGTGTGTGTGCGTGTGTGTGTGTGTGTGATTGGTATGGAAGAACCACCACAGCAGACCTAGCCACCTGGCAGTGTGAATCTTGGCTGTAGATGATTGTCTCTGTTGAAGTGACGTCCCAACCGCATGTGGAAAAGTGGGAAAAGAGATTGTGGAAAGATGGATGCATGAATGCATAAATCATACAGGTTGTTTCAAGCCTGTCACCAACGCTATCAGGAATTTTTTTAATGATGCAGTTTCACAAAAGAAATCAAGGAAGTTACAGCATCTGGTATGCTATGGTGTTGTGTAAAATGAAGACCACTGCCAATTTCAGGAAGCTCTCAGTGAACCGTTATGAAATTGGTTAGTATATGAAATGCATAAAGCAACTTTACATAAAAAATAGTTTGGAAGGCAAACCTTACCCTAGCTAAAGCATGACAGACTGCAGTATCTTTGAGTGCTGCTCCAAGAGATTTTAAAGAGCTTGAGTAAAATTTGTTTCACTTTACCATCATTAGAGTGACTATTAAATCATATCATAGGCCAACATGCATTTAGTGTGCTAGAATTATTTTGTTAATTGCTGTTTCAAAGAAAAGTTCACTAGCGCATGTCATAAGAATGGCTATGTTAGTCAAATGTTTAAGATGGCCAGATGACAAAAAAAAATGGCTGACATGCCTGGATAAATACATAGTCGTGAGAGAATATCTGAGGTACAGCCTAAAGGTAATACAGAATATATGGTTCATGGCATAAAATGTCTGAAGGGACATTATCTAATCTTTAAAAAAATACTCCAGAGATATTAGGAATAGCACTAAAAAAGGAATAGGACTCTGAAACTGCCTAACAGTGGTTATCTACAGTATCTAGCCTTTTATTTATTAATTAAAATAAACCACTTTCACAAATATCATAAAAAAGCAAATGTACTAGTTTAAAATAAAGAGTGATCAGAAATTATTTCAGAAATATAGCTGGATCATTGTCAAATATGGCCCCAGGCAAAGGAATGGACCAGAAGCCTTCAACCATGCCAGGTTCCTTTCACTTGCCCAGCTTCCCACAATTGCCATAAAATAGTTCTCAGGCTTCTCAATATACATTCAGTTTTGCTCTGAACATTTAGAATGATCACATAGATTTGGATTTAATTTAACATTGTTATTTCAAATTTTACAGTGAAAACACTGAGGGACATTTGCTAAACAAATCAAAAGAGCCAATAAACTGAAACAGACAAGATGGGTAACACTAAACTGCTGTCATATGTCATATATACATTTATTTTAAATGCATCTGACAAGTCATTTGATTAAAAGAAACATGACTACTTTTTTTCTATTCAGTTGCCTACCTGCCTGCTTGCCTGTTTCAGCCATGGAAAGGAAAGTTTTTGACATTTATGTTTTTCCACCTTCATATCAGAGTATTATCAGACATGCTGGCAAACATGCTGTCAACTTCTCCCCAGTATTTCTACAGCCTTCTTCAGCTGTTTGTTTTTGGCACTGTCTTGTGATCTTGCAAGAACCTGATAAATACCTTTAGCCTCCAAGTTTTCAATGTATAGGATAAGTTATATGACCCCTAAAATAAACTCTATTTACAATCCACATTTCGCAATGCAAGCACCAAAAACATTCATTTTCTACACAGCTTCGGGCACAGAATGACAGCTACAAAGTGTGGGTGACACCAAGTCACTGTGTTTCATAATGTCATGCACATCATTTCTGAAGTCAGTTTTGCTAAATTAAAACACTATCACCAAACAGCAGAAAGAAAACAGAAACCCATTCCCAAGTATATCAGACGTCGGTGCATAGTCCAGACATATGAACCCTAATGACTGTGCTCCATTGGAGAACTAATTTCATTCTTACAGCATGCATCAGATTGTGCAACTGGCCAGAAAATAGGTATTAAGTAACCAGCAGAACATTCTGGCTTAAATAGGAGGACTGCAAATAATTTGTCAGGTAATTAAAAGTCTCTGTTTTATAACCTTTTCTTGCATCTATAAATATAAGAGGAGAGGACATTAATGGCAGAGTATATAATAGGACAACAGAGTTGAAAGATACTGATTTGTCCTTTATGTAACTCTTATTTTTACCAAAATACATCTTAATAAAAAAAAAAAAAAATACAAGCAACATAAATAAGGGCAGTGAAAGCTCAGAACCCTACATAAGGTTATAGCCTTGCATTCTTTTCTAGGGCAGACTGCTTTCTAGCTAATAATCAATGTTTTAATAAATCCATTATATATTTTCTTCCTTTGTAGAGGATGAACTTTCTGAAGGATATGAAACACACACACAGACCTACCTACTTCTTATACCTACACACACACACACACACACACACACACACACACACACACACACACATACACACACACACACACACAGACACACTCCTCTTAAAAACTTAAACACACACTCACACCTACCATTCACTTGTCTGGTCATGGTCCACAGTCCAAATGTCTTCAGAAATTCAAATTCTGCGCACGAGGACCAGGAAGATGTAAACTATCAGTCGCACATCACACAGATGCAGAAGATCTTCTGTGTCTATGCGACATGAAGCAAAGAGTGTTCTTAAAGAAGAATGCCCTTAAAAAAGAAAGTTTTTTTTTTTTTTTCTTTTTAAGAAACATGGCAACAGAGGTGCTGGTATGCCATACCAATGTGTACCAGACCAAAACAGCTCTGGTGCAAGAGTCAAGTTGGATATGCTGAACCTTCTAATAGAATAAGGTTGTTTAAGATTACTTGATCTGAAGGAGTTAAGGCTCCTATACACTGCACAAGCAGAAAGCTAACATTCAAAGTGAAAAGGGATGATGAATAAACAGGGGGGAAGCTCAAGAAATGAGAAGAGACTGGGATTTTGGATGTAGATCATTAACAATAACCATACAGAATATTATATTCATGAACTATCAGAAAGTATTCTAAGAACTAAGCCAACATAGGGATGGTGAAAGGAGATTCTGCTGAAAAGGATGACTGCAATTAGAGGTGCAGAGAACAGACAGGTGGGGGTTAGACTTTTTTGGAGAAAACTGATAAAAAAACCAAGGTATTGGGAGCAAATAATTAGAGAGTGAAAGGTAAAGGAACATGAAGATGCTAATAATTAATTTGGGCTGCAGGCTAGAGATTGCCTTCCTTTTTGAGAATTGATATCAGAGTACAGGCAAAGAGAAAGAAATAGGAAGATCCTAAGCAAAAGACCAGCACCGGTAGAGTTTTCAATAGAATCTGTAACTGAAGCTGCTGTTAAAAAGGATAATTAGTAGGGCATATAAAATGTGCATGATAACTATAGGCATCAATTAGAGGGGGTTAGAAACCATTTGGAAGAGAGCCTACATAGTCAATTCACAAGCAACCAATGGGGAATATATGTATGGCTCCCAAATATGCAAATTTAGTATTTTTTGCTTGAAAGTGTTTACATAGGTATGCGTATACCCCAAGCAGACTGCAAATAATTTTTCCTCAGATAGATAACAAATGCTGGAGGTGTAACTGGAAAGAAAGAGATAATTAGGAACATATTTTTGGGGAGTGTAATGAGGTGGCAGACTTTAAAAATTCCCTGTAGACTACTCTATCAGAACTACTGGATGAGCAAATTGGTGTAACTATGGAAATTATTGTTTTTGAGCTGTGGTAAGAATCAAAATTGCCTTGAATATAGTAAGGTCTTGTTGAGTTTAATTGTGGTGGCTACTAAAAAAGCATTTACTAGTAAATGGAAATCGAAGTCTAAACCAACCATACTAGAAGTAGTGAATATAGTAATGGAGATAAAACAACTGGAAGTAGGATCTTTAGAAAAGTGTGGGAACAAACAAATTACATAGAAAAAAATGTGACTTGCCAGATTCAATACATGCAGAATAATGTTTTGGAGGAGGAATGAGGTTTAAGTGAAGGCAGGAATTGAATGAGCTTTGTAATGTTTGACTGACAGTGGATAGATTGTATGTGATATATAATGTTTGCAAACTGAATATATGTCAATATTGTTTGTTTTCATTTATGTAAATGTATGATTACCTATGTCATAAGTAATAATTTAATAAAGACGTTTCTTGTTTAAAAAAAGAATTAAGGCTATATGGGAAAGAAAGATTATATCGGCATTGAGAAATGAGACATGTTCAGGGATAGGGATTCTGATAAGATGTGAAGGAAATAGTATTAGATGAGACGGCAGTAGTAGTAGAACTTGGGATGATGGTAATATGTGAAATGAGAAGAAGGGAAAGATGCATTACACTAATACTGATTATGTACATGCACAATACGCCTGAAAGGAAAAAGATGACTGAATAAATAAATTATTGTGTAATGGCATATATATATATATATATATATATATATATATATATATATATATATATATATATATATATATATATATATATATATATATATATATATATATATATATATATATATATATATAGACAGATATGCTTGGGTTGGGAGTGCCTTCTGTGTGGAGTCTGCATGTCCTCTCCACGGTCGCGTGAGCGTTTGAAAGACATGCGTTGAATGGGCATACCTTCATTGAAGGTTGGGCATCTAGCTGGCAACTCGACACTATAAAAACCAAATGCCAATCATTAGCGTACCGGAGTTCTGCTGTGGCGACCCCTAACCGGGAAAAGCCGAAAGACAAACAACAATATATATTGTAACTTATAGAAGGAAAAAAAGTTATACAAGATATTAAGGTAATGAAAGAGCTGAGAGAATGTGAATGACTGAGAGAGAAAATAGGAAATGCACATACAGAAGAGGAATTTTTAAAACTGAAATAAATTATGTGAGATATTTAAACAATACGAAGGAACTGATGAGAAAAAGGTTGAATTTTCAGATCACAGAGCATTACATTCCAGAACAGAAGATGACAGAGAGATACTAACTGAAGGGAAAGGAATAAAAAAGTTAATTCAGGAGGAAGAAATGAAGGAAAGCATGGCCAATTATGAAAGGAATTTATAATGAGCATTCACTATGAAAACTAGACATATTGGTGGGTGATATATTATGAAAACTATAAAAATGTTTTTGCAAAAGTTGAAAACAGAAAGAAAAAATAGGTAAAATAGAATATGGAGAAACTATGAGATAGAACAAGGGAGTGAAAAAAATAAGAAAAATAGAAAAAGAGCTCTATGAAAAAATACAGAGAGTAAAGACAATCATGTAAATACAAAAAAAATGTTTTTAAAACAAAAAAGAAGTTTTACCTTTTTAAGGAAAAACAATTAAAATGATAAGGGGAGGTGTGGTATAATATTAAACAAAAAGTGTAATACAAAATATCAACAGGAAGAAACTATGGAAGGTGTTGAAAAAGAAGCAGAAGAAGAGAATGGAATGTAACAAGGATATCTAGAAATCCTAAGAAAACATTCAGCAGAAAAAAATTAAAATGGAGTAACTGGAATAATCTGTAAGGGAGGTAAGGATGGAATCAGCACCAGGAGTGGATGGACTAAGATATGAATAATATAAATGAATGTAGGAGTGAAAAATGAGTGTTTGTTAAAATATTGAAAGAATGGTTGGAAAAGGTATAAAATAACAAAAGATATGCAGTGGAGTGATTACATTTATATGAAACAATAGGTACATAGACAGATAGATAGATAGATAGATAGATAGATAGATAGATAGATAGATAGATAGATAGATAGATAGCCTTATAGGGGTTTATGTCAGAAGACTGAATTTCAGAACCCTGAACTTCATATAGTCAAGACCATCATATGACCAACTTTCTGAAAACTCAAAAGCATATATATCGAGATCATGGTACAGTGGGGATCAGGGAAGTTACCATTTTCCCCACTGTACTGCAATCTCAAAGTTGGTATATATAATTTCAGGGGTTGTGTGGGTGCATGGGGGTATTGTGACTAAAACAAGATTTGGATGAGTGATTGTAATACACATATGTTTGTCATATGCAGATGATGTTATTGTGACTAAAACAATGTTTGGATGAGTAATTGTAAACCCCATGTGTTTATCATATGCAGATGATGTGGGTATGCTGACTAAAACAAGGTTTGGATGAATGATTGTAACAGCTATGTGTTTGTCATATGCAGACAATGTTGCTATTGTGACTAAAACAAAGTTTGGATAAGTGATTGTAAGGATACACATGTTTGCCATTTGCAAATGATGTGGATATTCTGACTGAAAACAAGGTCTGGATGACTGATTGTAATACTCCTGACTTTATCATATGTACACATTGTGGATATTGTGACTAAAAGCAATGTTTAGATGAGTGAGATTATAGTAAGGTTTGAAAATGTTTTTAAAAAGTTGGAGTATAGTTTAACGAATTGAAGGGTAACGGGTTTAGTGGTACTAAGAAAATGAATAAGGTATATTATCCCAGAAAAAAATATGTGTATTACAAGTGAAATTTGGTAGGCATGAAAGTATACTGGGGTGATTAAGAAAATTATGGAAGAAAGGTATTGGTTTTGTGGAAGTTTGAATTAAAAAAAATGTATATATTTGTACATATATGTACATGTATATATGTATATATGTGTGTGTGTGTGTGTGTGTGTGTGTGTGTGTGTGTGTGTGTGTGTGTGTGTGTGTGTGTGTGTGTGTGTGTGTGTGCATGTGTAAGTATGTGTGTAAATGTATATTTGGCATCTACACATCTGTTTTGGTAATAAGGAATATAAAAAGGAGAGAGGGGACAAAAATGATTGGGGGAAATGTTATAGTAAAAAGTGAAGAATGATAGAAAAATGAAGGAGAAGAAAAGAATGAAAAGAAGTAAGCAGAAAAAGATTTAACGGAAAGAATATGGAAATAAAGTTAAGTTATGAAAGTTAAAATTTAATGAATTTGATAGAAATAGAAAAGAATGATATAACATGGTCTTGGAAAAATACTACCTGATGTACCAATTGAAAGAATTAAAGGAAGCAGTAAAAAATGCTATATGAAATAGAAAGAAAAGGTTTGAGATGTTTTAGCAGGCAGGAAAACTTCTGTGGAAAATTTTGCTGGATAAATTACCAATAAAAGGTAATATGAAATATAAAGTTATAGAGGTAAGGAAAAGAAAGTTTATATTACTTCAGCAAAAATTCAGTTCACCGAACGGCATTTTCAGTTCGCTTATGTTGAAGATGGTGTTCATTGAACTGCTCATACTGAGACTGCGGTACAGTGAGGATTGGGAAATTTGCCCTTTCCCCACTGTAGTGCGATCTCACAGCTGGTATATATAATTAGCAGGGGTGGGGGCTAGGGGGCACAGCTCCCACAAGAGTGGATTTTGATGAATGGCATTTCTGATGAAATACCGGTTGCTGAACTGTCACTTCACTGAAGTGATATAGACCCAGGAAATGTAATGCGTATAATCAGGAAAAAGCAACAGAACTTGTTTTCTGGAGTGTAAAAAGAATGAAATGTTTTGGAAAAAGTTTCAACATATATAATTGGGAAGGATTAGGAAATATACATATGGATAAAATATTTTAAGGAATGCATGAATAAAAAAAAGACTGTGACGTTGACAAATGGGGCAAACTATTATTTGCAGCATTATGGGTATTGTGGAAAAGAAGATGCCATTGATTCTTGTATAGTAAAAGTTGACAAGATAAAGACATGTTCATTGAAATAAGATGTTTATCAAAGAAAGGGTCAGGGATAGAGGGTCAGGGAAAGAGGGAAGGGTGATCTCCACACTCTTGATCCCACACAGTTTGGCTTTGTCAAGGAGATATCCTGCCTGCTGAACCTGGTTGACTTCCTCGAGCCAGTCATCAAGGCTGTGGATGAGGGTAAGGTAGTGCATGCAGCCTACCTCGACCTGGCCAAGGCCTTTGATTCCATTCTCCATTCAGATATCATTGATAAACTCACCAAACTAGGCATCAATCCTTACATCACTAGGTGGGTTTCAAATTGTCTCACAGACAGGACCCACAAAGTGAAAGTTGTGGATTCCAAGTCAGATTGCCAACCAGTCACAAGTGGAGTCCCACAGATCTTGGTCCTGGGCCCTCTCCTGTTTGGCATCTACTTCTAAGAAGTCCAGGCCAACACAGAAGGACTCTGGTTGACCAAGTTCACTGATGACTGCAACCTAGGAGTCATTATTAACTCCCCAAGTGATGCAGACATCCTACAAAAGGGCATCTCTGAGACCAATGACTGGTGTTGGAACCATGGCCTGAAGCTTAACACCAAAAAAATGGTTTATCATCCCTTTTGGAAAAAACTAATTTCCCATGAATTACCATGTTGATGTGAACCCACTGAAGGGGCCATAAGAGATCTGGGCACCCAGATCGACAACCACCTCACCTTTGACCATCACATTGCCATTGTGGTCAGAAAGTCCTTCTATGTAGCACATCTTATAACCACAGGTTTCAGATCCAGGAAGAAAGTGGTCATCATCCCTCTCTACTCATCCCTCATTAGACCAGTCATCGAATATAACACCCCATTTGGCATGTACCTGACCAGACACCTACAACAGCTGGAGAGGCCACAAAAGTACCTCACAAAAAGGATCCTATGCCTTAAACACATGTCCTACATGGACAGACTCAAGAAACTTCAGCTGTTCTCAGTCTCTTATTGTCTACTTAGAGGTGATCTCTGCTTGAATTACAAAGCTACATCTGACCCAGTCCTACTTGAAATGCTACACCTAAAGAAATCCCAATCCCCGTGCACCACACGCTCCAGAGATCACAACCTCAGCTAAATTAACAGAACATGCTGGAGGGACAGGTTCATGTCCCAAAGACTGCCCATACTCTGGAATAAGCTTCCCATTCATGTCAAGCACAGCACTTTGCTGGCTCTCTTCAAGAGAAATCTTGACAAGTGGATGGGTAACAGAAACTTCACCCCAGGAGTCACTCCAGTTGCCCTACTGGATAGGGGCACTGTGAACTAACATCGGGTAGCATGGTGCCTGAGCAATTTTTTGGGGCTAGGCTTGTAAAAGCTCCAGGGCCATTAGCTTAGTACACAGATATGAACCCATGAATAAAATCAGTAACAAGGGAATATTGTTAATATGATGACAACGTGATTTTAACAATATGAAAAGTGTAAATATTATTATTCTGAAAGTATAAATATTGTCAATATGGAAGTGTGGGGTGGGAGGTTGGCATAATGGCTAAGGTGTTTACCTTACAAACATAAGGTGCAGGGTTTGATTCTCACATGGGGTAATTGGCTAGGCTGAAAATGATCCACAAGGGCAGTTAGCCTAGTACTAATCTATGAACCTATGAACCTAATCTATGAACCTATATAACTAGTGTAAAAATCTGTATCATATTAAAATGCATAAATAAAACGTTCCCTACTCTTTTTTTCAAAAAGTGTCCGTGGATCTTTTACATCTAGCTACCACTAACTCAGAAAGATGGGACCTTGGTTCAACTTCTCTTCTGAAGGACGGCACACTCAGGAGTGCAGCATCCTCTAATGTTACACCACAGTGTGACAAATAAAAAATTAATCCAACAAGGGTTGATTTTGAACTGCAGCCTTTTGATCTCCCAGCACCAAAGACAAGAATACTAACTATTGAGCAACTGATATTAAAAATTATCATCAGTCCCTTTTTCCCATTTTCCACATGGGGTCAGGGTGTTGAGTCAATTGTTGCCATCTCACTCAATTCAATACCACTCTTCTGTCTTTTTCAACAATCATGTCTGATTTTCACAGGTCTTCTCTCACACAATCCATCCATTTCTTTGCTGGACATCCTTGTTTCTTTTTACATTCTTCCTGTCTGTCTCAAATCTTATTCACCAGATTGCCAGCTACTTTCCTGCACATGTGCCTGAACCACAGTACTCTGCTCTCTTTGATCTTCTCTGCAACTGAAGCTACTTGGGCTTCTGCTCTGATGTCTTCATTTATTTGTGTGTCCCACAGTGTGCACCCTAATACCGGCTTTAGGCACTTCATCTCCACCGCTTCTAGCTTCCTCAATTGCTCTGCCTTCACTTCCCGTGTTTCTGTACCATGCAGTAGTACTGGTCACACCACTGATTTGTACACTGTGCTTTTCAGCTTATTTGGCATTCTTCTGTCATACACTACCCCTGACACTTTGTGCCATTTGGCTGCAGCCCTTCTGATTCTAGCTTTGACATACTCATTCCAACTTCCTTCTCCTCAGCCACTTCCTCCAGATACTTGAAGCTATTAATCTGTTTTACTACTTTCCCTTCTATCTCAGTTTTTTGGCTTCTTCTGATTTCCTCCATTTGCTGCCATTACAACTGTCTTATCTGTACTCATTTACATCCTGTGTGCCTTCAGTTTTGCATCCCATTCCCCTATCATTTGCTGAAGTTCTTTTTCTGCATCTGCCTGTAATGTCACATCATCTGCATATAGCAGTTTTGTTGATATGTCTCGTGTTTGCTAGTGAAGTCCCTCACCAGTATGAACAGCAGAGAGCTCAGAGCTGAAGGTGATTGTGCCATGTTGCATTAAAAATATTGCGGAATGTTAATGGCCTTGCAGATTTACATAAGAAACAGAGAGCACTGACTTGTATTAAGAAATGTAGGGTTTAAACAGTTATGTCATAGCAGATGCTTCTAGACAAAAATGAACATCGTAATTTGATAAAGAAATGATTCCATGGAGGATATTCATCAGAATTTGGTAGGCAAAGAAAAAGATGAAAAATACAATTTATAGGGAAAGGTGCACACATTATGATAGTGGAAGAAAAGAAAGATACTTATGAAAGGTTTGCATTGACAAACAGATACTGGATGGGAAATAGGAATGCTAAGGCATGTATTTATATTCCCCCTAAAACAAAGACAAACTTTAGGGGAGATAATACATTTTCAACAAGGCATTCTGTTTATGGGATAACAGTAATGAGGATGTGCTAGGGATTCTAGAAGGCATATTTTAAATAAAGAATAATTTTTAGGCAATACCTAAAAGTATTTGGTATGGAGGATATTTCTCAATTAACAGGAGTTCAGATAGAAATTGCATAGTATTCCCAAAATATAGCAATTGGTCCACAATGGATAGAAACTGCATGTCACAGAAGCATGAGACTTACCTGCTAACTGTGCCTAATCATGCCCCCTATAATGACTAGGATAAGGAGACTGGGAAGTAAAATAAAATCAATAAATCAGCATCACCCTGCATATTTACTAAAAAGAAAAAAGAGGTACTAGGTAACAGACAAACTCTGAGATTGTTACATAGATTGAAACTGCGGAAGAAGTAGCTCTTGCGTAGGTGAAGATGAAATTGGACTTTCAAATGTGACAGAAATAATGGAAGAGTTGTGGAAAAATTATAACAGAAATGATTTTAGAAAGGCTGACTGGTAAAGGTTAAGTTGTTAAAGAAAGGAAAAGTTTCAAAAAAATATCAGATGTAGACAGCTAAAGAAAAATAAATGAGCACTTAGACAACATTCGTGAGTATAGAGGTATTGTAATTAAAAAATAATGTTGACAACAGCCTCAGAGTGCAGAAACTGTTACCACAAATACTTAGTTGGCAGAAAGTACAGAGATCAGTTGTCAAACTTTGAGACCCTGGTACAAAGAAAATAACCAGAGACCCTGAGGAGATATTGACGATATTAAGGAAATACTATAGAAATCTGTATAAAGCAGAGGATTTGACTAGTCAGACTTATAGGTCTATAATTGCCTGAGTTTGTGGAAGGTCCTCTCTTATGCAGGGAAATGACTGTAGTAGCTCTCCATTCACTTGTTACTAAGCCTATATGGAGACTGAGATTAAACAGTGATGTTTACGGGTGTGGCTAAATCATTCTTTATGCTATTTAAGATGCATCCGGGGATATTGTCAGGACCCATTGATGCAGTATTTTTAGCTTTTGATTGCATTTTTTGAGCTTGGTCTTGTGTGATAGCTGGAGGCGAGCAAGTTTCAGGTATATCTTGAGGGACAGATAGAGGGGAGGGGTTAAGTTAAAGCTAAATTTATCTGCCAAGGAGGTTCACTATATCTTTAGCCTCAATGTAGGTAACATTGGTCACAATTAGCTTAGTTCACTGCTGCATTGTGCTTTTGAGATTATGGACATAACCAAAAAATGGCTTGCGATTGTCTTTGGCTTGTGTAGCTATTTTAGCCTCAGACTTTGGTGGATTTTACGAAGCTCTTCAGCTGTTCGTTATTTCAGTGACAATTTATTTATTTAGTTATTTATTTATTTATTTATTTATTTAACATTTGTTGACCAGGAAAGTCTGACTAGGTTTCACAGAGCCTGTTTTCAGCAGAGGCCCAGGGAGAAATGCTCCAGATGCATGTCTTTGGAATGTGGGAGGAAACCGGAGTACCCGGAGGAAACCCACGCAAACACAGGGAGAACATGCAAACTCCACACAGAAGGCACCCCAGTCGAGAATCAAACCGAAGAACCTCTCACTGTGAGGTGACAACATTAACCTCTGCACCACTGTGATCGTGGAGGAAGAATGACAATGGCTCTAACATTCTCAACATTAATCTTCTTACTGCTGGTCAGAATTCTTTTCCTTTTATTATAAAGCTTGTTGATATTATGGTTCCACAATGTGGGTTTGTTTCTGGTGTTTGCCCTGATTTGTTTCAAATGGGGTACATCTGCTTTTATGCTGGTATAGTGTGGCGGTGTATGTTTATGCATATTCAATGAAGTTAACTGAGTGTTGTTGGGATTTGAAGCTTGCCAATATCATATATATAATATATAAGGAATGTCATTTCTCTTAAAGAAATTTCTAAATGTACCTTGGGTGGAAGAGATCTCGGGTTTCAGTTTTATTCTGAAGGAGACTCTTTATGGTCAAACCTAACAAGTAATGAAGATATGCAAGGGATGGTGCAAGATGCTCCCTATTAGTTAAGGACAAGATCCAAGATGTTATTCCCACTAGTGGGTAGTCCATCTTCCAAGACATTCACATTGACAAAGTCCATGAATCTCTGAGCTTGTACACTAAGGGTGGTATATGTTTCCCAGTCTATAGTTTGATAGTTTAGATCACCTAGGAAAATGGTATTGGGTTTAATTATGAGTGATTCTAGTTCCTGTAGATAGGCATTGTGGCTTTTTTAAGTCATAGAGGGAGTTCTATAACTGGCTAATACATATGGTAAGGGACCTTTCTGACTGTTATTTAGATATGAAGAAGCCCTAGTGCATCATGCTGCTTTACCAGCCTTGATGTGACCCTATTCTGGAGAGAAAGAGTATGGCAACTCAAGTGCTCTACAGCTTTTAAAGCTGTGTAAGTTGCTAGATGCTGCTCTGTGATGCCTGTTTATGCTTTATGTAACACTAGAGGGCAAAAGTACATCTGAGAAAGGTGCTAAACAAAGATTTCTTCTTACAGAATTCAGAGAATAATTGCTGTATTCCATGTACTAATTATGTTTACACAATGTATTTCTAGCCTATGCATTTCTTATGACTCTCGTACTATTACCATCTGTGATCGTGGAGGAAGAATGGCTGAATACAAATACACACAGACACACACACACTCTCATATATTTATACATCTCTACATATATCTATATATCTATATATATATCTATATATATATATATATATATATATATATATATATATATATATATATATATATATATATATATCTTAATATAGATAGATGTAAAACTATGCATACACATGAAAAAAAAAATATATATATATATATATATATATATATATATGTGTGTGTGTGTGTGTGTGTGTTTGTGTGTGTGTGTGTGTGTGTGTGTGTGTGTGTGTGTGTGTGTGTGTGTGTGTGTGTGTGTGTGTATGTATAGATATAGATATGTATATATATATATATATATATAGAGAGAGAGAGAGAGATTACTTGATTAATCACTTTTAAATTTTTTGTTCATACAGGCTGTCAGTTTGATCCAAAGGTAGTAATCAACAATGCAGTTTCCAATATCATCTGCTCCATTTTATTTGCTCAACGATTTGACTACCACAATAATACATTCAGCAGGCAACTTGAACTCATTGATGAAAATGGAAAACTTGGTGGTGGAATATGGGCAGAGGTAAACCTGAAATAAACTTTCCCTCTTTTTCTTTTTTTAAGTTTTTTTTTTTTTTTTTTTTTTTTTTAAGTTAAAGACATAGCATTTAAGTTTTTTACAATGCAGCTCATATATATATATATATATATATATATATATATATATATATATATATATATATATATATATAAAACACTAGCATCTACTTAGCTCAACTAAAACAGTATATTTGGAGCTCCAGCCAGGATTGATAGACAAGTGATGCAAAGTGTGCATTTGTTTGGGAATCACCCACCACACACGTAGGCTAGTACAGTCTTGTAGTGATTCATAGTCCCATATTGTGTTACAATACAGTGAGCCAAATGTATAGCAGAATATATAAGTAAATGACATCATACTGACAAGCAAATGAAGAAAATTTATATATTTATATGGGTATAAATGTTTTTACTGTCTTATTAGGAGTTCTTGTTATGAGCTGATAACTGTTAAAAAATGCTTAAAAGGACTGTTTCGTATTGGAAAGAACTGTTTTGTACTGGACTTACTTGCTGCCATTCATGAATTAAATTATATTTTTCCAGCTTGGAGAGCCAGTTTGTCTTTTCGTGTTATCTTACAAGTTTTTTGTGCCTGTTTCATTTTTTAAGCAAATGTAGAAAGGTAGAGAAATAACCTCCTCATGCTATTTAAATGTATGTGAGGTGAGATAGTTCCTGTGCTGTAGAGGAATAAAGCCCTAACTACAGTCCAAGCAACCATGTACAAATAGTGTCTCAGGCAATTGAGAGAGCTGGCAAAAGATGATGGGAATTTGTGGTGTCTGCCAGCTCATCCAGCACTGCGAAAGGAGGGCAGCAGTGTCCCACCAAATGGATGGCACTTAGCAGGAGTTCTAGATGTAGTACCCATGCACTATGAGTCTATGAGCATGAGGTATCTGCATGCAATGCATGGATCTAAGTCAAGAGAGCATGCAGAGGTACATTCTTTGAAGCTGCAGCATGAGGTGGAGCTCACTGAGGCACCATAAGGGAGGGAGTTACTACAAGGGGAGAGGATGGGACTGCTTGCAAACCTGAAAGCTGGTTTGGTGTATTCCCTATCACCTGCTTCTCACATTAAAGGGAACAAATAATATAATAAGGCACATGGCAGGAACAAATGGACTGCAGGGCTCCCACTTATCTCAGGGATGCCTGGGTCTCACCCCTGAAGGAACAAATTGGCCAGCTGAGCAGTGAAGCCATTGGACAGGTCCAGTGGTGAGGAAAATGTATGTAGTGGAAATTGTGTAGTAATGTGTACCTGACTATAAAAGAAAAAAGCACAGCAAACATTTTGGAGTTGCCGATAGAGACAATATTTGGAGCAGTGGCATCAGTCATGCAGCAGTTTACTGTACTGCATAGTACTCTGCTTCCTGCTGATATGGGAGAGGTTGCATCCAAAGCCAATGTAAACCTCACTGTCACTGAGTGACATGAAATAATTTCCCAAAATCACAAGATCATCGATCACTTAAGAGTAGATTAGGACATTGGATAGACCTTGGTCTGACATTAGTCACACCCACATGGAAACCATAAGAATACATGGTTGTCCCATACCTGTAGAGATCAAGGTATGCATAACTCTTTCTCTCTGAGCTACAGAGAGCTTTTGGAAACCATCTGAGGCCATGTTGGGTATTTCACACTCCACCACCTCTAGAATACTCACAACTTCCACTGCATAATGCTTCTCCAGGTGGAGGATCACATATTGTTTCCTAACACACAATAGGGGAGCACTCATGCCATGAGTGCTTTGTATAACATCACATATGGTAACATTCCATGGCTTTCACACACATTGTAATAAGTCCCATCTGCCCTTCAGTCACAAACGTTTGTTGAAAAGAAAGGTTACCAATTTGTGAACCTCCAGATAGTATCTGTCTGTATGATGCATGCAAAATCATAACCTATGTGTTTGCACAGCAGCCAGGCAGTTTTCATGTTTCACATATGTGGCACACATCTTATAGATGTCATTCTTCCTACATAGTGAAATTCAACAGTGCCATGTTGTTGCTAAGTGCAGACACTGTGAGTAACATTAATGCATACAGCTATAGGTTATGCTGCTCATTGCAGGGTCAAGCCACACTGTGCATCAGACATTCCCACATTCACCACACAAAAGTTACAGTTGAACGAGTCATAGTCATCATTATGCACAATTGGTTAGGGACAAAATGACATACACCTGTCCACACACAATGGGTGAGAGGGATGTCACAGGAGACAAATACATTAGTCTTGAGGAGACATCACATTTGCTTCCTGCTGCTGTAGTTGAGATAACATCCAGTAACAATGCAAACCTCATTGTCAGTGGGTGACATTAAATAATTCCCCCACTCACAAAATCATTAATAAATCAAGATATTGGACAGGCCTTTTTTTAAACATACAATCTGTAGGAATACATGCCTATCCAATACCTGTGGAGAACAAGGTATGAGCATCTCTTTCAATCCTAGCTATGTTGACAGGTGGTCTGTGTCAAAGACAGTTTATTCTTGCAAAACAGAAGGAGTGCCACTACATGACCATGGCCTATGGTCATTTTGCTGGCATGCTGCATGAGGACTTCAGGGCTACCTGGTAGGATTGTGTGTGCAACCATAGGACCATGATGTGGTTGTAGACTGCTCATGAGAAGTACTGCTGGAGGAGGCCTGGTGTAGTGGCCACCTATGACAGAGGCTTGGTAGACTGCCATATACTTCCAGATGTACTTGAGGACTGTATACTTCAAAATTGCTCCCTCCTATACAATCACTCCTGGCATGCATACTCTAACCTTTAACAACACTGCCACTGTGGATGGTGACAGTGGAACTAACAATTCTTTGAATAGAGGGATGGTGTATGTGCTGCCACAGACATCAAGAGACCAATATGAACTGTGACTCTGAACTCTGACCCCTCACAAACCTGATGGTATCTGCTCCATGATGAACTCACTAGCTATAGACAGAACATGTGTAATACTCCAGCACATCTGCCTACTCTATGTCAGGGCAACTGCAACACATGATGGCACAAGGCACTCCTACAAGGCCGTACAGTGCTGTATATACTGACAGTGCTCTTCTGTGAAGCTGCAGCAGCACTGAAACATTTCTGGTGCACAGAACCCTGGAAGATCCCTCTTCAACTAGTGACAGTGAATGATCTGAATCTATACCTCATGTTCATTTAATGGTGAAGCTTGCCCTTTATCCTGTGAGTGGATACTCATCCAGAAGGGAGACTATCAGTGCCACTATACCATCAGACTGTATCTTTCTCATCATCATTTTCAGGCCCTGCACAAATTACAACATATGTCTGTTGTGGGTCTATATTAAATCGTTGACCGCTTGGGTTGTCGAACGCCTAAACGTCAACACCTAAACCTCAACAACTTAAAATCATGAACAGCTGTTTCCACACAGGGATACAAAGATGTTGGCAAAAGTAAAAAAAAAATTTAAACAGAGATCAAGTGGGGGGGGGGGCTTTGCCCCCCACACCTCACCTAACTAAATTTACCAACTCCAAGATCACTCTACATTGTAAACAGGGCAATATCCACATAACGGCCAACCGACTTGTTTCCCCTGTATGGAAATGGCCGTTTGCGATTTTAAGTTGTCGATGTTTAGGTGTCGACATTTAGGCGTTTGACAACCTAAGCGGGTGATGATTTAATATAGATCCTTCTATTGTCCTGTCCCCACCTCTACCCGTGCTGTTATTGCAGTGCTAGGCTCTGTGAATACAACAAATGACACATGAGGGCAAGCATGAACACCTGTTCTAAGCCCAGGGGTGTCCATGCAAGATGCCACATACAATGGCAGTCTACCTGTCCTATCATTATGACATGGCTAGATACCTGATGATCCCTTTAGCAAAACATAGTCAGCATATGCTGTGATCACCCACTACCTCTATGTGCAGTAGTGCTGTACAGAAAACTAATGAACATGGTATTAACCTGGTGTATCATCCAATGGGTCATGTGGGAGGGGTCATCCTCAAGTCAGTGTCCACTCACCCAGGGATAATCACAGAAACATCATTTTCCCCTGTAGAATCACCAAAACACCTCTGTCTCCATCAGCATGCTGCTTGCAGTTGCCAATCCTGTAACCACCATCTCAGTTGCTATGGTACTAATGCCATACCATACTATAGTACTAATCTATGAACCTAATCTATGAACCTATGAACCTATGGAATGTGCCTTGGTTTTAGCATGGTATAACATAACAGCATGCTTGCAAAACTGTTGTAATGTGCAGCTGCAACCCCAACATAACATTCATGTTACTGGCCAGTGTCTACCAAATCTGCAACTCTATAGGTGGTTAAAACTGCCTCTCCCCAACAGATATTGTCCACATTTTTTTATGCCTACAGCAAGACACTCATTTCAACAGGCATGACCTTGTCCTACTTCTGTTATCCACTATGTCTTCCAGACATGCAGATACCTGTAAACATATGGCACAGAGTTATAGATTATATGTGACTGTGGTTAATAGGGTGACAGCTACAGGCAATGGAATAGACTAGTTACACCATTCTGCAGTCACAGCAATAGCTGTGGGGTATGCCATACAATAGATGCAGGGGCAGATATGAGAGGAACAAAAGTCCTTCAAGAGTAGTAACATCCAGCCAAAAATCTGGATGTCTAATTAGCCTAAAATTTATATACCACTTAGCTCCTCCCACTTCCATGTGGTGCAATACTCAGAATCAAATTTAAGTAATTAACTCCTTTGTGGTGCAGAATGTTGCACCTCTTACAACCTGCACACATCTCACATTCCAGGGCATTTTCTGAAAAAAACTACTTATAAAGCATAAGATAATCAAGGCCTTTCTACTGTGAGACATCCTAGATTAACAATATTAGTGTCAGTTCTATTAATAAATCCTTGCCATTTCTAGAATCTAGTAAGTCACTTAAAAGTTAGACCCAAGAAAGGTCAGGACGCAATAAGAAGCTATGGGTGTTAACTGGAAATATGCAAAAAAGGCATTGTAGGATTGAGTAACAAAAATCATGGAAAAATATAAGCATGTTATCAAAGAATCGGTGTAAAATCCATAGACTTTATGAACTGTATTGCAAAGTTCTACCACACAAGGTCATTTATTTTTGCTGATGAAAAGGGAGATGTACAATGTGTGTGTCTTCTTTCTTTAAATTATTGGTGCCACTAGCATGATGGACATATAGTGTGTTTTTTTGTGTACTAGACAGCTTCAAAAATCACATGTGATAAGGGGAGGAATTATAAACATGTGTGAGGGATAAAATCAAGACTGAAAGTAGTGACATACATCCAAAAATAGGTGCATCATGTGCAGGGGTAAATCAGGCCTGAAAATAGGATGATAAGAAGAAAATGCAGTCCATACCCCAACCACTATGATCTGTTTGTTGGTGATGGATCAGAGTAATGTCCCACTGGCTAGGATGGCAGCATACAGCATTCTGCTATTAAATCCCTGCCCTATTAGTAGCCATGTGTGCCTCCTTCCTCATCTGTAATGACTGTACTCTATGCATTTTTCAACCTTCTTGACTAGCATTTGTCTCCATTCATCTCATGACTCTGATCTTAATGCATGCAAATACACTAGTATTTGCCTGTAGTGTGCTATGTGTTTCCGTCTTCCCCTTCAGACTACCCTTTCCTCTTTTCTACCCTAGTACCCTTTTCATTTTTCACCTTTCATTTTTTCCCTTCTCTGTCTCTCTCTCTCTCTCTCTCTCTAAAGCAAAATGTGATCTTATCTTCCAAAAGTTGCCCTTCTTCCTTCTTTCTTCCACACTCCTGTTTTGCCCCTGTGAGTGGCTCTCTGTTTGCTCACTTTTTTTTTTTTCATTTTTTTTAGCTCCTGACAGCCTGACAGGACACCATACACTGCAGCTGTAAATACCTTTAACTATATAACTTTCTATAACTTTCTTTAACACATTGTGCCATCCTGCCAAGGCACACACTAGCACATTCAGCTGAACCACTACATGTATATCAGTCTGTGAGTTCCTATTTTTGTTTTTCACAACACCACACAATGACACAAGGTGGCATGGTACACAGTGGTACTATGGATAGAGTCTTATGGTTTTAGATATTAGTTTCTCTGCACAGATTTATCTAAGTGCATCATTGCTGCCTGCACATTTACATAGACTGAAGAGAAGATAACATCATTAAGGCACTGTCTGCCTCATTTCAGGTATTTAGTGACTTACTATGATTCCACACAATGCTACATACCTGCACAACAGTTATGCACAAGTGCAGCACACTTTTGTGATTTGTGGCCTAGGAAAAAATGAATGTAATGAAAGGTAAAGAAAAAAGAGAGAGAACAGTTTTACATATATCACTTTCTTAAATACATAAACATTAGCTTTAAAATAATGTACAATTTCTAAGCCTTATTGAAACCTACTTGGCCTGTTATTTGCCACATGACATATGTCATTCCAGGTAAATATTTTAGCACTGAATAGCAGAGAATGTTACCTATTAAGCTACACTGGCAAGTGCAGGAGTACAGTATAGAAGCCTAGTTCTTTTGTTCCTTCGTTCACCCCTTTAATTGCAGCTTTTTTGAAATCTTGTGAGCATGATCTTTACCATATGTATAACAACAATTTTAAACCATGTAAAAGATTCTACAATTTATCTAAAAAGGAATATTCAGCCCTCAAATTGTTAAGTGCAAATAAGGACATTATAATTTGCCCAGCTGACAAAAGTGGTGCTGTGGTGATTCTTGGTAAACCATACTGTATAAATAAAATGATGGATATGCTTTCAGGCTCAGATACCTATGCTATGATTAATATGCCAATTGTTCGTGGTATTATACACAGAGTACACAGCGATCTGTTTGACTGTTTTTCAAGTAGATACATCATGAAAGAACTTTTTGAATATTTATTGATCGAGATCCCCCTTAGTACCTTTAATAAAAGGCCTGCTAAAATACATAAATCTTTAACTGACCCTCCCCTGAGACCTGTTGTTTTGGGGAGTGGTTAGTTACCAGAATCAATCTCTATATATGTACACAATATTTTGAAACCTGCAGTAGTTAAATCTGAGACTGCTCTTGGAGACACCCAAACTTTTTTGATGTCTCTATTTGACCATATTACTAGCAAACCATTGCCAGCACATTTTTTGTTTGTTACTTTTGATTTTGTTCTTTGTTTACTTGCATTCCTAATGATGTTGACATTGATTACATGAAGAAATATTTACAAGAGAATACTACTCATTCTTCTGGTTTCATTAGTACTCTGTGCATGCTTTTGGAATTAATCTTAGAGAATAAATGTTTTTGTTTTCAACAATAGTTATTTTCCACAAAAGACTGGCATAGCAATGGGCACCTCGTGTGCCAACTCTTACACCAATATTGTAATGGCTTACTGGGAGACTAGTTTTGTTTTACCAATGAAAGATTTAAGCAAACTATTATTATAAACATCTTGTGGATGACATCTTTGTCATCTGGGAAGGAGATAGACTTAGTTTGAATGAATTTTTGCAATACATTCAGACTGCTACCTTCCTAAAATTCACTATGCAGGCTTCCAGTGAACTGACTAATTTCTTGGATGTTTTACTATCCTTCCAAGATGGGGTCAATCATATAGATGTTTATAGAAAGAGTTGTTGGCAAAACAGTCTTTTGGACAGAACCAGCATGCACTTCAACCATATATTTGACAACATTGTGAAAGTACAATTTCTACATGTCTCAAACCTGACCAGTGATGATCTTACTTTGAATAATTCTTTTAGAATTTTAATTAACCATTTAGAAAATAGAGGTTATTCCAGTGAATTATGTGAAAAGTATTTATTACTGCTTACTAATGACAGATATGGCATAGGTAAACCCTATTTTTCTAATAGTATGCATGGAGAACACCAAGAATCTACCTCTAATAATAATAATAAAGTCTGTAGGATGATATTCTCCTATACATCTGATAATAGGAGTATTCTGGATGTTATAAAACAAGTACTGGCATATCTTGACAGCTAATGAAGACCTCCATAGAACTGGAGGAGACCATCCAACAGTAACGTATAGAAACTGCAAATCTTTAAGACCCAGGTTATGTTACTGCAATGTTGTGTTCAATCCACCTCCACATTCAGTTAGATGCGACACTTTTAGTTGCAGGCATTGCAACATGTGCCCTTTTATGGCTAATGATTGTTTTTTTTATACATCCTAATTCTAATAAAAAAATACACAATGTCACATTATGCTGATTGTTGTACACATGATCATGTGTATTTGGCCTTTTGCATGGCCTGCCCTAGATTTTATGTTGGAAAAACCAACAGAAAATTAAGGGAGAGAGTCAGAGAACATATTTATAAAATAAACCAAAAAAGACACTACTATAGCTATGGCTAAACACATTGTTGATATTAATTTCCAGCACTCTTTTAGGTTTTTAGATTTGGAAATTATAAATATGAACAATAGACTGGGTAATATTAATAGAATGGAACAAGCTGAACAGAGGTGGATAATTAGACTACAAGCAGATAGGATCCATGGCCTCAATGATAGGGTGTCTAAAGCCTTTTTTGATTGATAGACCACTTCTACATTAATATCTTCATTATTTTTGTTGCTTTTTGAGTTTATATACTTGTATGTCTTTATTCATATAGGTCTTCCCTGTTTTATGTTTTTGTTATGTTTTATTAATTCTGCTTGCTTTATTTATTCTTATTCACAACATTTTATGACAGTTTTAATTCTCTCTTTATATTGTTTAATTTTGCTTGACCACATGTTATTCTTGTTCTTTATTTGTATATGTTTTTTCCACCTTAGATCCAGTTGTTCTTATTTTGACATATTAGGTTGCTTATTACATGTTTTATTGCTGTACCATGATTGGTCGACTTACAACTAGGAAGTCTGTTGCTGCACTTGTCTCCTTAGTAACTTTTTTATGTCTTAAAATGTTTCGCTTTTTTGCAGGTATTTTTATGGATTTTTTATGCATTAAGCTCGATCTTAACAGAAGCTAGCTCACTTTGAAAGTGATATATGGCAGTTTCTTGATATGTTTTTCAGTTTTATATGGACTGATTCACATCATGAATTACGCATTGTTTGTTGTTGCGTTTTACAATGTTTGACATGCCTAGGATCTGTTTTACTGAGTCGCATAATGTTCTATTTAACCCAACTTGCTGTCATTTATCTGAATTTATCACAAAATTCAGCATTTAAAGTTTTTGGTTATATTTCATTATTGCTATATGGGCTCATTAACGCATTGTATTATGGACTACTTGTTGATACATATATGATCTTAAGTTCTCAATTTTACGATTGAGCAGCATACAATTTTTTTTAAATTCTTAGCTTGTCTATAAATCTTCATTGCATCTGAGTGTCTGTTCTCTTTGATATGGTATTGCAGGATTTCATATGTCAAACAGTGTATTCAGGTACGATGATGTTCTCTATCAAAGTATTTGTTTTACATACATATTTGCAATCATTTTAGATTGCACTTACTTGATTTTGTTCATTTTGATTGGTATTGTTTTATTTTAAATTTGCTATGCATGACTTTTGTTTTAACTGTTTGAGTAAGCATTGTATGTATAACGTGAAAGCGTTTACAAAGAAAATTATTGCTTTTATTTAGCCCTGAGATGTTTACTGTCTCTCAATGTTTTTAAGCTTTGAGGTTCATTTTTTCGGGGAGACAGCCTAATCCTTGCAACATTGTTTTTATCATTTCTTACCAGAGAAATATTTGCACAAATTATTACAAATTTAGCATTAAAACAAGTTATGTTCTGAATCTAGACAAATAAGTATGCAAACTAAGTATTATGAAAGGGAATATGCTATCAACATTAAACGCAGAACTGGTGACTTTATAAACAGTCAATGTTTTATTTCAGACTCCGCATAGTCTTCATAGTATTGATAACAGTATCCAAAGAAGGAAACATCAGCTTAAGCAAGATTTTTCTACAAAACAATTGTATGTATTTGATCTTTTTTAATTTCTCCAAATCTTTTGGGTTTCTAATACTATGATGGGAATAGACCCCATTCCTAAGTCAAAGTATGATTAAAGTTCATGAAATTAGTGTTGTTTCAATCTTTTTTTTTTCTTTTTTTTTGTAAATATTTTTATTCATTTCCAAAAACAAGAAAACATGAATGCAGGTTATTTATTACAGTGAAGTATTTACAGATTATTTAAAAAGGTTGGATAAAATCTCTAAACAGATATCAAACATTAAAACCAAAATAAAGTATTTACAAGGGTGTCTATTGTTGGCATATAATTGACTTTCTATACAATCGTTTCCTGATTATAATCTGCTACAGTCATTACTCTCCAGTATTTCAGTTACTTTTTGCCATGCTATATATAATGATGTGGTTATTTCAGTTCTTCCTTTAATAGTGTTCATTTCCAATTGCGATACTGCTGACACCATATTCATGAATTGCTTAAAAGTTGGAGAAGCTTTGGATTTCCAGTTTGTTGTAATGTTCTTCCTTGCAATGGCTAGGAGAGTCCACAAGATTACATATTTTGTTCTTTGTACACAGTCAGGTACAGGTGCATTAAACAAAATAATAGATTTGGAAATCTGGAATTTGTCATTGAATACCATTTGCAGAAAATAATTTATTTTATCCCAATATGGTTTAATCAAATGGCATTCGTAGAACATATGTTGCCAGTCTGCTTTTGTTGATAAATCACATCTCCAGCAGCCAATATTTTTCTTAAACATAAGTTCCATTTTACGAGGGATTACATAAGATCTGTGTATAAATTGCCATGTAAACAGTCTCCAATGTAGTGAAAGTGATGTCTGCTTTGGAGAGAGAAGAATTAATTTTTTGTCTCTGTCATTTGGCACATGTCCATTAATTGATCTATAATAATTCCATATTTTGTCATTATTATAAGTTTTTATTTTTTTATTTGTTTTTTCACAGCACTCATAATGTGCCCAGTAAAGACTCCTTCTGCAATTCATATGTGGTTACATGGATTGGTAACATACCTAATATGACTGTAAATTCTTTCTTAAAAGACCTGTTGCTCCAACTACTATTGGAACTGTCTGGGTATCTTTCTTCCACATTGCACTCATTTCTGCCAGCACATGCTGATACTTTATGACTTTGTTTCTCTCTGTACGCAAGACACTGTAGTCACTGGGTGTAGCAACTTCAGTGATCAATGCTACTTTTGTCTTCTTTTCTTGGACCACTGTATCCGGTTTTCTAGGATCTGTTTTTTGAATTGTTGGTAATGGGTAATCCCATGTGATATAAACTTCATCATTTTCTATGATGCATTGTGGCTCATGTTTCCAATGTTTTTCAGCCACTTCAGTAACCATGTTTGTACAATCCCCAGTGCAACACTCTTGCCATATTATTATTATTATTATGCCTTTCAGTATACAGTCCTTTTGCCATTAGTATGTCACACCCAGCAACGAGGTGTGCGACTGTTTCCAATTCGTTTTTACAAAACCTACATTTGTTTGTTTCTCCCACATGTTCAATGGACTTTGTAAACCAGCATGTACATAGTCCACTATCTTAGGCTGCCAATATTAACCTTTCATCTCTTGGTTTGAATTCACCTCTCCTTAACCATTCCTGATCAACATAAGGTTCTTCCAGAAGTTTTCTATACTTGCAACTATATTTTTGATTTTTCCACATTTCTTGCCTACTCATCTGGTCCTTCACCTTATATTCTTTCTTTTGTTTTTTGGCACATTCAGTTTCTGCTTGAGTTTTATCTCCTTCTGGTTTGATTTCCATTCCTGCTGGACGCTGATATGCTTCTGCTAAATTAAGCAGAGAAGTCATTTTAGATTTATTCTCCTCATGTTTCAAGACTTTCACTACATTTGGGTCTTGTGAGGTCAGCATATATGTGTGGAGTCCCACGATTGCAGATCTATACATGTAATCAATTTCAAGGAGGCCCATCCTTCCTTCAGAACGAGGAATATATAAATTTGGTATACACTGATTTTAGAAATCATTTGGTGAGCATAAAGGAAACAAGAAGGATGCTATCTAATATATCCAACACTTTTTGGGGCCAGTCAATCACTCAAAAACTATAAGTTAGGACAGGAAGAGCAAACTTGTTTATAGCCTGGATTTTGTTCCTAAATGTCAATGCCTTTTTCGGAATTAATTTAAGTCGTCTAAAGTATTCCTTACTAAGTTTTATTCACATTTGTTCATGTTTTATTGTTCATCCTTCATCAGTTCCAAAATATTTATACACTCCCTCTTGCTCAAGTTCTTTTATATCACATTCTTGTCCCAATTGATTTTTTCCTGGTGCTGTAGTTTTCCTGCTTTAAAGTTTGCTTTTGCACATTTATCAAGACCAAATGACATTCTTATATCATCTGAAAAAGTTTTGACAACCTGCAGCTGTGCATTCAGTTCTTCATCTGATGAGCTATATAGTTTTAAATCATCAACAAAGAGAAGATGAGAAGTCTTTACACTTTGTTGTTTTTAGGAGCCAAATTGTAGCCATGGCCTAAGTTGTTAAGTAAACAGCTTAATGGGTTTATGGCAAGGCAGAATAGCAGTGGTGACAGAGATTCACTCATATCCCCCTTTGAATTTTTATCCATGGGATAATAATCTGTCATTTATCATGGCTATAATTGTTTATTTGTTTTAGTTACTTAATTGCAAAGTGGTCTGCCACTGTTTCATGGTCACTGTAATGTAGTCAATCAGCGTAGGGTGTATCTTATACATTTTCAAGCACTCTTTTATCCACAAATGTGGGATACTATCAAATGCTTTTTTATAGTCAATCCATGCCATACTTAAATTCTTACCCTTTTTAACGTTCTCCAGTATGGCTGTATTTAACATCAGATGATCCTTTGTTCCATATGACTTTCTTTTATACTGCCCCTTTGTTCTACTTCCAGAATTGAGTTTTCTTCTAAATGACTATAAACTCTGTTGGCATCAATTCCCATGTATAGTTTATATGTCGTCAGAAGGCAAGTTATTGGTCTATAATTTTTAGGGTAGCTTGCAGGTTGACTGTTAAGAAGGAGCATTGTTTTGCCTGTTGTTAGTCAGGTTGGTGTCTGTTCAGGGTGTGCATATAAATAGTTCTTATTCATGGCTAAATCCTCGTGCAAAGATGTTAATACTTTTAACCAAAAGTTAGGTACTGCATCTGTGCCTGGGGTTTTCCAATTAGAGGTTTCTCTTAACTTTGTCTCAATCTCTCTGGCTGTTACTTCATCCCATTTCCTGCACCTTTAAACTTCTTATTCTTTCTTTTATTTCTTCTATCCATTTAGCATCTTTGTTGTGTTCCGCAGGATCTTCATAGATACTTCTCCAAAAAAAAAATTGTTTTTGACAGTCTTTCAATTCCTTTTACCTTACTTCTCAATTCTCTATAAAACTTTTTTGTGTCACCAACAAATTGCTTATTTTGCACTTTTCCTTTATATTTATCTGTGTATCTTCTAAGTTTTTCCATTTGTGCCGAAATTTTTAGTTTGTTATCTGAGATAGTGCATGATAGATCCTGGTCTGTTCTAATACTGTGCATTGCTTTAATCACATCTATCTTTCTCAGTATTGTTGTCAATTTATCCCCTCTTCTATAGTCTTCTAAAAGTGACACATCTCATCTTAATTGCTTTATACTTTTCTTTATTTGATACTTTCATGATGGTATTCAATTTCTCCCCTTCCTTTCCCTCACTACTGTGTGTTCTTGTGGTTGAACTTTATCAGTTACTAATTTAGCAGCACAGTAATATATCCTGTTTACTTCTGTTATATCACATGGATCTCTATGGACAGTTCTAATTACTGCATTCATTTGTTTTACCAGACTTCTGACTTTTTGGGTTTTATTGACCTTTTATAGTCTAGTTCTCTCATTGATCTTAATATATCTATCCATGTCTATTAAATCAAGTAACTCTTCTCTTAGCTCATTTTCTTCCAAACTGAGGGGACATTCCTTGTTTTCCATTTCCTGTGGGGATTCTATAGAAAGTTCTGTAGCATCTTCCTGTGGCACCTTCTCGTCAATTTCATCCTGTGTCATTTGTTGCTCTGTCATATGGGAACTCATTGGCCTATCACTCCTCAGTATTGACTGCATCAGAGTTTCCATAGTTTCCTGTTCCTTTTCTTGCTGTCTGGCTTTACGTAAATGTTTATACTGATTTCCTGTGGAAGGCCCCACAATATCTTGATATGGCACCTGACCAATTGCTTCCTGTTCCACTAGTTTCCCCTTAATTTGGATATCCATTACTCTAGCCTGTTGTGGTGCTATGTGGTGTTAAGTCCGGAATGGTGTCACACATGTTGTTAGAAGTAGCTGGAACAAAGGGCAACCCCTTGTATATTATTTTATATTGATTATCAGTTAAAAAATAAGCAGAAAGATTATATACTAGGTTGTTGGATTCTGCATCCAATGCTTCTTCAGTGATGGAGTGTTGTTCGATTCTATGGATGAATTCCTTCATTTCTTACCCTGTTCCTTGATTTCTCATGTTTTTATATATTTTTTTATCTTTCTGCTTATTCTTTAACTAATGATCAATACAAAATAATACAGAAGAGGTTGTCCTTTGTGCCAACTATTTCTAGCAACATCTATGACACCATTCTGGACATAAAATTGTTTGGTACTTACATATTATCACAACCACAGCTTTTCTGCACTGACAGCATTCTCTGCAATATTCCATTCTTAACTGAAACATTGTACTGCTGGGAATGCTGTCAATGCTGACAGTTTCGTGGTTGTGATATGGAGCAGTGATCAATTATACCCTGACTCTCCTGAAGGCAACAGAGAAATGATGGCCTAAGTTTCTGAAAAGGGCTGAGAAGGCATTTACTGCTCAGAATCTCTGGTTGCATTATGGTGCACTAAAATAGTTTGGTTAAGTGACACCTGTGTATTTCAAACCATGTCGCTTCGCAATCAACACTTTTTCTACAACCATCAAAATTATTTAATCCTTAGACACTCTCAAAGGTGGATGTGCAGGTTTGCTTAAAACATATGCTATTGCAAACACTTATTATCGCCTAAAATTATCCAGGGCAGGTAAACTCCTTATTCACAATACGCTCCTTGTTTAAAAATATAATGGAGGTTCCTTTTTGCAACAGTTGTTTAAAGAAGTTTGCACATACTCCCCACAACCCTTGTTCCTTGAAAACACTCAAAACATTACTTTGTTGAGAACAGGCCTTCCACAATCAACCAACTACCACTCGCTGGTGCCACATAAAACTACAGCTGTGATTTTCAATGACAGCTGGACCCGAGATCAGTTTCACAGAGATTAATGAAATGACACTATGTTGAGCCTGTACAACCTGGGCCCTGTTACAGCAGCAGGTCATGGCTCCAGCCAACCACTTGGCGTTCACTGCAACATACTTAACAATTGTAGCTTCTCAATTTACTCACACAAAAAAAAAATTGGTACTTACGTATCATCGCAACCACAGCTTTTCTGCACTGACAGCATTCTTGGCAACATTCCGTTCTAATGTGAAACATCATGCTGCTGAGAATGCTGTCAATGCAGAAAAGCTGTGGTTGTGATAATATGTAAGTACCAATTGTTTTGTAGAAAAATCATGCTTAAGCTGATGTTTCCTTCTTTGAATACTGTCATCAATACTATGAAGAAGCCTAGTTGTTTTGTTCCTTTGCTCAACCCTTTAGATGCAGCTTTTATGAAATCTTGTGAGTCTGATCTTTACCATATGTATAACAACAATTTTAAACCATATAAAAGATTCTATAATTTGCCTAAAAAGGAATACTCAGCCCTCAAATTGTTAAGTGCAAATAAGGACATTATACTTTGCCCAGCTGACAAAAGTGGTGCTGTGGTGATTCTTGGTAAACTTCTTCTTTTGGCTTTTCCCAGTTAGGGGTTGCCACAGTGAAACTCCAGTCCGCTAATGAGTGGCAGTAGATTTTTATGGTGCCGAGGTGCAGCTTGATGCTCAACTTTCAAGGAAGGCATGCCCATTCAAGCATGTCTTTCGAATGCCACTCGACAGCGGGAGGACATGCAGGCTCCACACAGAGGGAGCTCTAGCCGAGAATTGAATGGGAAAACCTCTTGCTGTGAGGCGACAATGCTACCACTGCACCACCATGGTTCCATACTATATAAATAAAATTATGGATATGCTTTCATGCTCAGATACCTATGCTATGATTAATATGCCAATTGTTTGTGATATACACAGAGTACACAGCAATCTGTCTGACTGTTTTCTAAGTAGATACATCATGAAAGAACTTTATGGATATTTATTGATTGAGACCCCCTTAGTACCTATAATAAAAGGCCTCCCTAAAATACATAAATCTTTAATTGAAATCTTGTGAGTCTGATCTTTCCCCTGCGACCTATTGTTTCGGGGAGGGGTTAGTTAACAGAATCGATGTCTATATATGTAGAGAACATTTTGAAACCTTTAGTAGTTAAGTCTGAGACTGTTCTTAGAGACACCCAAACTTTTTTGATGCCTCTATTTGACCATAGTACTAGCAAACCATTGCCAGCACATTTTTTTATTTGTTACTTTTGATGTTTGTTCTTTGTTTACTTGCATTCTTAATGATGCTGGCATTGATTACATGAAGAAATATTTACAACAAAATACTACTCATTCTTGGCTTACTGGAAGACTAGTTTTGTCTTAACCAATGAAAGATTTAAGCAAACTATTTATTATTATAAACATTTTGTGGATGACATCTTTGTCATCTGGGAAGGAGATAGACTTAGTTTGAATGAATTTTTGCAATACATTCAGACTACTACTACCTTCCTAAAATTCACTATGCAGGCTTTCGGTGAACTGATTAATTTCTTGGATGCTTTACTGTCCTTCCAAGATGGAGTCATTCATACAGATATTTATAGAAAGAGTTTTAGGAAAAATGGTCTTTGGACAGAACCAACATGCACTCCAACCATATATGTGACAACATTTTGAAAGTACAATTTCTACGTCTCTCGCATTTGACCAGTGATGATCTGGCTTTGAATACTTCTTCTAGAATTTTAATTAACAGTTTAGAAAAATAGAGGTTATTTCAGTGAATTATGTGAAAAGCATTTATTAATGTTTACCAGTGACAGACATGGTATAGGTAAACCCTATTTTTCTAATAGTTTGCACAGAGAACACTAAAAATCTACCTCTAATAATAATATTGATAATCACATAGCCACAGTAGTCAGGAAATCCTTCTACTTGGCACACCTCATCACAAAAGGGTTCTCATCCGGGAAAAAAGAGGTCATTGTTCCCCTCTACTTGACACTCATTAGACCCATTATAGAGTACAACGCCACTTTTGGAATGTACCTCACAAGACGTCTGCAGCAGCTGGAAAAGCCACAGAAGTACCTCCCAAAGAGGATTACTGGCCTCAAACAGATGCCCTACACTGACCTTTCAAAAATCTCCAGCTTTACTCTGTAGCATATCACCTATTCCGATGTGATGTCTGCCTAACATATAAAGCTATGTCAAACCCAGAGCTGTTGGACATGCTACACCTAAAGAAATCCCAGTCATTATGAGCTACACACTCTAGGGACCTAAACCTTGTCACCACAATAAACAGGACATGCTGGAGGGAGAGATTTCTGTCCAAGAGACTTCCCATACTCTGGAACAAGCTACCCATCTATGTCATCCAAAGTTCCTCATTAGCACTCTTCAAGAAAAATCTTGATGAGTGGATGGGAAATAGGAAATACACCCAGGGGATCACTTCTGTGGCTTTGCTCAACAGGGGCACAGAAAAATAACTTTCTTGGGTGGCATAAGCCAGGGAACCTTGTTGGCTAGGCTTACTTAGGCCCCTGGGCTGATAACCTAGTATCTTCCTATGAACCTATGAATAATAATAAGGTCTGTAGGATGCTATTCTCCTACACTTTTGATAATAGGAGACAGCTAATGAAGACTTCCTTAGAAGTGTAGGAGGCCATCCAACAGTTGTTCTTCTTTCAGATTTTCCCAGTTAGGGGTCGCTACAGTGGAACTCCGGTCCGCTAATGATTGGCAGTAGATTTTTATGGTGCCGAGGTGCCAGCCCGATGCCCAACCTTCAACGAAGGCATGCCCATTTATGCACGATTTTCGAATGTCACTCGACCATTTGGAGGACATGCAGACTCCACACATCCAACAGTGATGTATAGAAACTGCTAATTTTTAAGATGCAGGTTATGTTACCACAATGCTGCATTAAATACACCTCCACATTCTGTTAGATGCGGCACTTTTAGTTGCAGGCATTGCAATATGTGCTCTTTTATGGCTAATGATATTTTTTTTATACATCCTAGCACTAATAAAAAATACCCAATATCACATTATGCTGATTGTTCTACACATGATCTTGTATATTTGGCCTTTTACATGGCCTGGCTAGATTTTAGATTCACAAAACCAATCGAACATTAAGGGAGAGAGTCAGACAGAGAACATATTTATAAAATAACAAAAAAGACACTACTATAGCTATGGCTAAACACATTGTTGATACTAATTCCCAGCACTCTTTTAGGTTTTTAGTTTTGGAAATTATAAATATGAACAATAGACTGGGTAATATTAATAGAATTGAACACGCTGAACAGAGGTGGATAATTAGACTACAAGCAGATAAGATCCGTGGCCTCAATGATAGCGTCTGTCTAAAGCCTTTTTTGATTGATAGATTTCCACATTAATATATTCAGTATTCTTATTGCTTTTTAGGGTTTATATACATGTATGTCTTTATTCATTATATGACTTTCCGGTTTTACATTTTTGTTAGGTTTTATTAAGACTGTTTGTTTTATTTATTCTTATTCACATCATTTTTATAACAGTTTTATGTCTCTCTTTATATTGTTTAAATTTTGCTTGACCACATGTTATTCCTGTTCTTACTTTGTATATGCTTTTGCTCCTTAAATCCATTTGTTCTTATTTTGACTTATTAGGTTGCTTATCACATGTTTTACTGCTATACTGTGATCAGTTAACTTACAACCAGGAAGTCTGGTGTTGTGCTATTAGTGACTTTTTTACTTCTTAAACTGTTTATATCTTTTTTAAGGTATTTGTATGTATTTTTTTATGAATTAAGTTAGATCTTAATAGAGGCTAGCTCACTTTGAAACTGATATATGGCAGTTTTTTGATATGTTTTAAATTTTATATGGACTGATTTACATCATGAATTATGCATTGTTTGTTGTTGCATTTTACGATGTTTAACATGTCTAGCATCTGTTTTACTGAGTCACATAATGCTCTATTTAATTCAGCTAGCAGTCATTTATCTTTGAATTTTTCACAAAATGCAGCATATAAAGTTTTTGGTTATATTTCATTGCTGCTATGGGCTCATTAGCGAGTTGTATTATTGATTACTTGCTGATACATATACAATCTTAAGTACTCAATTTTTTAATTCTTTTCTATAAATGTTCATTGCATTTGAGTGGTTGTTCTCTTTGACATGGTTTTGCAGGATTTCATATGTCAAACAGTGTATTTAGGTGCGATGATGTTCTTTGTCAGAGTATTTCTTTTACATACATATTTGCAATCCTTTTAGACTGCAAATGTCAGTGTGATGTATCTGATTTTGCTCACTTTTGGTTGGTAATTTTTTATTTTAAATTTGCTATGCACGACTTTTGTTTTAACTGTCTGAAGAAGTGTTGTATGTACAACGTGAAAGCGCTTACAAATAAAATTATTGTTTTTATTTAGCCCTGACAAGTGTGCTGTCTCTCAATATTTTATGCTTTGATTTCTCTGGTAAAATCAGTGACTTGTGATTCCTAAAATCTTTATATCGATGTCGGCATACTGTTACCTTTTTATTTGACTGAGCAAAACGGGGTTGTAGCATAAATAGCAGCAGATGAGAGCTCTTGTAACAGTACTGAAAATTTTACAAAATATACATAAAGAAAATTATTAATACATTAGCAACTGAATATATGTGAAGTATAATGTTTTTTATTTTTATATAGTTTGATTACTTGTATATGAATGTAAATTTGCCTATGTCATAAGTGATAATTCAGTAAAGGTGTTTGGAAAAAAATGAGTGAACATACAGTCACCATACATTCACCATATAACTGTCAAAAATGACTTATTTATTTTCCATAAATGTTCACAATAATGTTTTTGTATCTTGGGAAATTAACATATTAGACACATGGCACTGGTGGCATTTTTATTCATTCAAACTATAAGCAGTTCCTTTGTGGATTTTTTTTCTGAGCTAATTAAAATGTGAAATTATACTCATTCTCATAAATAAAAATATAAACAGCACTCTTCTCTCAAGCTGAAAGCTGCATGCAGGCAAGTAACACTTTGATATTGCATCAACAAAAATTTCAGTCAATTCCACACAACAGCTTGAGTCACTTGGGTTTAGAAATAATGCATAATACCTCTATAAGGACAAACAAATTGCCATCAATATTTTCATTGCAGAGCATGTGCTGAATTGCTCTCACACCTAGCCCTTTCATATGTCATATATCTTTAACAGTCACATTTTAAGAAGTTTGCTTCACACAATATGTATGCCACAAAATTGCTATAGGTCCTATGAACTCTGCTTATATTTATTTACATTTGACTACTGGGTTGGAGCCCATTTTCGGCAGAGGCCCAGGGAGAAAAGCTCCACAGTATTACACATTTTAAGAATAATTGTACATTCTTTAAATATAATACAAACACAACTACATTGATTAAGAATAGATACAATTTATATGACAATGATTTAATAGTTAGAGAAATTTCAGTCAGCCTATAGAAAATGTAAAGGTAAGTTTCCATAATTCAAACAGGAATTGCAATACAGAGTGAGAGAAAAGCAAGCTTATGGTATATTTAGAAAGATACTGTTACCATCTCAAGCATAATTTACAAGGGGGGCCATTTCATTATCCTTATAGTCATACTATTCCCACTGTCAGGGATTAAGGTGTTGACATGTAACAGCAGTGAAGACATGAAGCTTTGCTTTAGCACCTTCAGTGGCTTCTGTTTTTGTATTTGATTTGGAGTACTTTGAATAAAGTGATTTACTTTTTCTCCAATTTGTTACAGAAATCAATCAGCTTCGCTTCCTCAAGATAACAGATTACTTAATACAGGTTGCAACATTAACAGCACACAGCATTTTACAAGGGGCAAAATTGTCTGGTTGTACACTTTAAGAATTTAATTGCTTTTTATACGTAATGAAATTATGAAAATGATTTTAAGAATCATCATAGCAGAGATGTTGTTAGGAAGACGGGAGAGGGACATTCAGAATATGCATGAAAATTGTGTTTTGCTTCATGAGATAATACAAGAGTACTTTTGCAGTTCTGTGAAGCTGTACTAAAAATGTGTGAGATGTATAATGTAATATGACAGATTTTAGAAAATGTTTGATGCAAGCCCCTCAATGGGACTCTTAAAAGTAACCTACCTTGACCACAAAGGCCTTCTAAATATAACCTAAGAAACAAGCTGTGACATTGCCAGCCCAGCTATCTGGAATTTTGTAAATAATTCTATGTCATTTATGAATATTGATATGACTTATACAGAACTGTATGTTATGAACTGAGCTTCAATGATGTGTCCACAATGTACCCTACTGGAAAAGAACAGAAATGTATATAAACTATATACCTGTGCAAAATATGTTTTAATAGTAGAAGCTGGAACATGCAGAGTTATCTTACAAAACTTCAAGAAAATAAGCTGAAATTGTTTTACAACTGTGTTATCTCTCAGTTTCAGTGAAACTGACACAATGCCTAGAGGTAGAGATTTTTGCATTGTCTTGAAACAGAAATAATTACTAGATTTCAAATGTAAAAGCATTTTATTGTTTTACGACTTCCATGTTCTGCAAACTTCTGAGATATGTACTTCTCACACAGTGATGTTAAAATTCTTAGTTTCTGTTAGCCTGGGAACTGAAGGCAGGTGACAAAGAGAGATGTCATCCAGGCTAGCCCAGCAGTAATATGAGATATAATTTAAGAACTCTCTCAGAGAGAGAGAGACTGGACATTTTGTATCTTGTCTTGGACCTAGATACATCCATTCAGCACATCTGCACTTGCCTTGCTAATAGTAGGTAACTAGGGAAAAGTAATTTCTCTTAGATATAGATAGAAATATAGTAAAGATTAGTTTAGATGTTTTCTGTATTTATTTGAGACTGTCCTTCAATGTTGTTTTAAAATATTTCCTGTGATTCTGAACTTGGAAGTAACCGTGTTGATTGAGTATTGTCTCGTTCTTTTAGTATTTATTATTAAATATATTTAAACCTATTTTTGTGGCTGATATTTGTGAGATGTGTTTATGCTCTTAAGGTACTTGCATATGTATTTGCTGACACTGTATAGGCCACTCCAATAGCCTTGCTCTTGGTCACACACAATTTGGATAATAGTACATTATACAGTATGATTGTTCACCCTTTGTAAGGATCTTAAGTAGCTGATAAGTAGGGGGTGGTGGCAGTGACAACTATCTTATAGTCTGAGCAGAAGGAGGCATAGCTAGTAAGCCTGTGCCAGCCTTCCCCAGGAGTCTGTCTGTTTGTATATAAATCAAATCTCAAAGTGTGTATGTGTCAGCTACTTGGGTAGGGATACAAAGCACTGGTTGGACAGAGAGATTGCTGGAGATCTTGGCTTAACTCCTCATCTGAGATCTTAATCCTGTAGCTGTGCTAATGGGGAGTCTTATTGGGTATCTGGAGAAAGAGGGAGAAACCAACCCCCAGACTGACTGTGATCTCTGTGTGCTCTTAATGGAAATTGTACTGTACTTTACTGTGTGTGTACTTGTCATCCTCCCATTGTGTATGTCCCTTACTCTTGCCAATGGTGAGAATTGTGTCTTCCTGATTACTAGGCCAGTGCAGGAGCATCACACAAGCATCCTCAGCAACCTCACAAACACAGGCAGCACCCACCAGGAAACATACCTTGCAGAGTCACACTGGCTCACATCAAAAAAACATAAGACAAGCCTCCACACCACCCCATATCCTTGTTATTGATGACTCTGTATTGAGGCACACTGATAACACTACTCACCAAGCTGTTAAAGAAGAGTGTTATGGTCAGTTGCCTGTCGGGTGCCAGGATTCACCACATCATGCCTTCACTCACATCCTTGCACTACAAGTTCACACATGACACAGTCATAGTGAACATGGGCGTAGATAGTTTGATATATGCCTCCTTGTACTATATGAAGGCAAGCATGTTGGAGCTCTCTGAATATATAAATGAGACAGATATGAACCTAGCCTTGAGTAGCATTCTGCCATCACCAAGAATAATGTGACAATACAAAGAAAAGATTACTAACTTCAAAAATTGCACTTATGCCCCCAAGGCTTTTGTATATTGGATAAATCATTGTTTATGCCATAGTCCCTTTATTAAGCAACATCAGTATCCTAGAGCTTCCAACATAATAAAAATAGAATCCAGATAACATAAACATATTGCTGATTATTAGGAGCTTTAACAAAAAAAAAAATGCTCTCTACAAATATTCCTTATCCTGTAACAGACTGATACATATGCATCATCATGCAGACCTGGTTCAAGACCAGTGAGTACACTCCATCAATGAAAGGTTTTAGACCAATGAGAGCACTCCATCAGTGCAGGGTATAACACCAATGTGGGCACTGCATCAGTGCAGGGTTTAAGACCAATGAGAGCACTCCATCAGTGCAGGCTATAACACCAATGAGGGCACTGCATCAGTGCAAGGTTTAAGACCAATGAGAGCACTCCATCAGTGCAGGCTATAACACCAATGAGGGCACTGCATCAGTGCAAGGTTTAAGATCAATGAGAGCACTCCATCAGTGCAGGCTATAACACCAATGAGGGCATTGCATCAGTGCAGGGTTTAAGATCAATGAGAGAACTCCATCAGTGCAGGCTATAATACCAATGAGGGCACTGCATCAGTGCAGGGTTTAAGACCAATGAGAGCACTCCATCAGTGCAGGCTATAACACCAATGAGGGCACTGCATCAGTGCAGGGTTTAAGATCAATGAGAGCACTCCATGATTGCAGGATTTCAATGCCTACCACATGTTCAGGCCCACCACAAGGCAGGGGTATCTCAAATTCTTTAAACAAAATCACTTTCACACTCAGTAGACAACCTAACAAATATTGAACTCCTCCATAACAAAACCTCTTATCATGTCACAGTTAGGACCCCCCCCCCATATGTCTCTCTCAGCCCATACCTCCTACCGAAATAGTAGGAATTCCCTATGCATTAAGCCAAACACTATACTCCCAGGTGACTTCAAATACCTCTGCATCATTAGGGAGACTTACATATCCTCAAATACGCATGCCCAGACATTTCTCTACTCCATCAATGCAAACTCTCTGGACCAGTCAGTCCGCACTCCTACCAGGGGTAATAAATCCTGGAATTGGTCCTTACAAGTATGGGGCAGCTTTGTTCCCCACCAAATGTAACTTCATCCTTGCTTAAATTGGACAGCAAATCAGTTGCATTCATCATAAGGATAAGGTAGGAAGGTTATTCCAATGCCCCAGCATTTAGTGATTATGCTAAGACTAATCTACTAAAACTGAGTTATCTTCTTTTTCTTTCGGCTTTTCCCAGTTGGGGGTCACCACAGCAGAACTCCGGTCTGCTAATGATTGGCAGTAGATTTTTTCGGGTACCGAGGTACCAGCTCGACGCCCAGCCTTCAGCGAAGACACACCCATTCTACGCATGCCTTTCGAATGCCACTCAACCGCGGGGAGGACATGCAGACTCCACACAGAAGGTGCTCCAGTCGAGAATCGAATGGGAGAACCTCTTGCTGTGAGGGAACAAAAGTACTGCTGCACCACCACGACTTCCACCTACTAAAACTGAGTTATAACATGGCTAAATTCAAAATCATATATTAACATGATGACCACACTGCTTAAATTAAATCCTGTACCACCAAATTCTATACGCATGTATATAGCTGCATAGATACAGCTGTACCCCATTAAAGTAAATATAATGCCAGCTTTAAAAGTAAACCTCTGTGAAAGAACCCTGATAGGCTGTATAGTAAAACAAAAAACCTCATTGCATGCAAACATAAGTTTAATTTATGATGACAAAATGCTCTTTCTAAACTTAACAGTGAACTCTGGACCTAGATTAAATCACCTAATGCCAGATACAAGGTAAAAATAGCCTCCTGGGTTCAGGATAACCACAAAGCCATCTTAACCATGTTAGAAAACTCAGAAACAATTCCCAGCACTGTGCAGAGTTAACAGTAAATGACATCACATATTCAGAACCAGAAGACATAGCCAATCAACTGGTGGACAAGTTTAGCTCAAATGTTACCATCTTCTCCCCTACTTTATTCTCAGAGCACGCACATCTACACCCCATCCTACAAACCTCCCAAGAACAAGTCCTCTTGGCACTATCAAGACCAAGAACACTACTTAAAAGGAATCAGATAACATACCGGGCTGCCTACTGGCCAGCCTAAAACAAGACTTGTCAGATCCTCTCGAGAGGCTATTTAATATCAGCCTTCAAACAGCCTTTGCTCCCGACGAAGAGCAAAGAGCAACAGTCATCCCCTTGCATAATGGTGAGTTGTCAATAGAGCTGAGTATTTATAGACCCATAAACCTGAGAAGCCTCATCTTTAAGGCTCCTGAACTAATAAATATGGACATAGGTAACCTGCAAACTTTTGATTCAAGCAGTTTGGATTTGTCAAGGGCAGATCCTACCTACTTAACCTGGCTAACTTCTTTGAAGAGTTTACTGAAGCCATGGATGATGGCAGATCTGTAGACACCATGTATCTAGACCTTGCAAAGTCTTTGACCACGATTCCATAATCGGGTATCAATGAAAACTTTCCCTGTTAAATATAAATCCCTATGCAACTAATTTGATAGTTAACTGACTCATAAATAGAACCCAGGAAATTAGGGTTGGCAGGTCTACCTCCTCCAAGAGACTGGTTACTACTGGTGCATCCCAGGGTTCAGTCATTAGGTCACTCCTCTTTGGCATTTACATCTTTAAGATCAAAGCAAATTTTAAGGGTTTATGAATGACCACGTTTGCAGATGACTGTAAACTTGGTGCCATCATTAACTGGCAAAGGACAACAAAATATGTGAAGAAGGCCTTTCTCAAGCAAATAGCTGGTGTCAAAACCATGGACTAAAATGAAATGCCAAGAAGAGTATAATAGTATACTTTACAACCCAACTGAAAGTTGATTCTGTAGTCGGAGATCGAGAAACGTGTTTAGACAATGGACTGTCCTTTGATCACCATGCATCCACTGTAATTTGAAAGTCCTTTTTCATCACACAACTTATATATAAAGACATTGAACCCAGGTCTAAGGATATAATCATTCTACTGCACTTGGCTCTCATTAGGCCAATAATTAAGTATGATGCCACTTTCGGTATGTACCTTTCCAAACATTTAGCACAACTGGAAAGATGACACAGCTTTCTCTCTAAAATAATCAAGGGTCTAAATTATAAAAACTATGCAGACTGTATCAAAGCCTTATCCTTCATCTCGGTATTATATATGCTGCTAAAAGGCAACCTTTGTCTTGTGCACAGTGTCTTAACAGACCCTATCCTTTCTAACCTATTACACATTCACAAGTCCGATGGTAGCATGAACACCTTCTGAAGGGATCTCAATCATTTTTAAAACATAAATAGAACACTATAGAGGTATAGGTATGTATCACAGAGGATATGACTTCTATGGAACCCTCTTCCATTCCATAAGTAAATATCCAAGATATAACCTTGTTTTGTTTATCTCTGCATTACTCATACTTAAAACACAAAGACAAGAAAACTACCATGGGAATGTAGGATTAAGCTTCATAGGATCCTCACAGATCAATAGCCTTGTAAGTACCGATAAACTTATAAACCTGAGAAAGGAAACTTGGAGCTGCTCAGACCCATTTTCAGATTAAATGTGTAATTATGCATGCGTCAATTGATGCACATTGCCTACTTTTCTAACTTGTTTTTCCATACTTGCTATGCTGTCATATTTTCTGGTATATCTCTAGTTATCACGGTTTCATTCTTTATTTTTTTTTATTTCTATTCTAGCTGTACAACACAGTGCCTATTATAAGATGTCTTCCTCTTCCATTTCAAAAAATTTTCAGGAACACTTCGGAGATCAAAGGTTTTCTGAAGAAGATTGTAGAGGAACACAAAAATACTCTAAAACCAGGAGAACCCAGAGACATTGTGGACTGTTATTTAGAAGAAATTAATAAAGTAAGATATGTCACTATACAATGCATTGCATTATGATTTTGTGTAGAATTATTGCTGTTTAGTTTAGGAAAATGGAATCTTCATTTCCAAGAGGGCAGGTTATGCTGAAATGCACCTTATAATAGCAAAGTTCATTTCTGGAATGGCGGTACAAAAATAGAAGATATCACAAATGCCTGTTATAAAGGAAAAATATAATGGCACATATGTAATCTGAAAAAGATAAGGATGGGTATAGAGACCAGCAGGACACCAGGGGTGGTTAAGACAAGATCAGCAGTTGTAGTTTTAATTCTCTAATACCATTGCCAGTGGCTATAGATTGAAACTTGTCCAGTTGTCCAGATGTAAGTGGCACCAGTTAGCTTAGGAACTGATATTATCCCAGCATGTTTACAGGGTTGGGTCACAGGCAAAGTCCACTTGCACGTCTTCCATATCGTAAATGTTGGGGTGTCAAATACCAACAATACCAACCACCCAATCGTGCCCCCTTCTGCACCCATGGTAATGCTTGTTCCGGGGTCCAGAGAGATAGGGAATTTTGAGGTTCAGTGGGTATACTGGAATTCAGCATTTTGACTTTTGTGGAAGTGCGACCGCCTATGACTCAACATAATGATATTAAACCTGTTTACAGCAAGCTGGATGTCCTTTAACAGTGAGTGATAAATTAACAATGTGTGCAAGAGGTGGCTACTATTTTTGAGAAAAACATGGTGTAATAAACCTTCATATCTGCTATCCTTGCTATTAAGACCTAGCAGTATGTTTTCATTTGTACAGTCTTTATAATCACTTCTTCTTTCGGCTTTTCCCGGTTAGGGGTCACCACAGCGGATCACCTGTCCACTCATGATTGGCAGTGGAGTTTTACAGTGTCGAGTCGCCAGGCCAGCACCCAACCTTCCATAGAAGGTATACACACACATGCACACACTCACACCTAGGCCAATTTAGAGTGTCCAATCCACCTACAGCATGTCTATGGGATGTGGGAGGAAACCTGAGCACCTGGAGGAAACCCACACGACCACAGGGAGGACATGCAGACTCCGCACAGAAGGCACCCCAGCCGAGAATTGAACCAGAGAACCTCTTGCTGTGAGGCGGCAATGCTTAACCGCTGCACCACCTGAGATGTGAATACTGTTGTCAGTTCCTACTGGGTCAGGACAATGTTAGCAAAAACTGGTGTACAGGCTGCTCCCATAGCAATTCCAGATGTTCTGGTAAAATATATGCCCTTAAATATCAAAAACTATTATCTAAAACTAGTTCCATCAAAGTCCTTAAGGTAAGAACTTTGGAATGAGTATACCCATGATGAAGGTATAGAGCTGTTCTAGGATTTTCTTTGTCAGCATATAACATTCGCTCATTCCAAAGGTCTTACCTTAAGGACTTTGATGGAACTAGTTTTAGATAATATTTTTTTGATATTTGAGGGACATATATTTAAACAAACATCTGGAATTGCCATGGGAGCAGCCTTTGCACCAGTTTTTGCCAACATTGTCCTGACCCAGTGGAAACTGACCACAGTATTCACATCTCAAGCGATGTCACACTGTAGATTTTATGGCCATTACCTTGATGACATCCTGATTTTTTGAGACAGTAGTCCAGCACAGTTGTCTGAATTTCTGCTGCTTCTCAACAATAGCACCACATTCTTGAAATTCACTATGGAGATGCATACTGATCATATCAGTTACTTAGACATTCAGATCAATAAACATCTTCTCATCCAACATATACAGAAAGTCAACATACTCGAACTCCCTACTCCATTTTGAGAGTGGACACCCCCTGCATCAAAACCAGTCCCTAGTGAAGGGTCAGGGGGTGAAGCTCGCCTGTATGATCAGCAATTTAGGGGATTTCATTATGGAAAGGGATGTTTTATTGGGTATGCTGACAAAGAGAGGATATCCAGAGGATTTTGTGAAACCCATTTTAGACGAAGTCACTAGGAAGAGAATGGAAGGATATTTTTACCCATTGTTAGGACTGAATATTTCTAGACTGTGTGCACCCCTTGAGAGCAGTGGATCAACAATGGATGCAGGGAGGGGTTACAGCCATGGGGTTGATTCTTACTTATACACCTCAGTTCCCACAGATTTATGACATCGTTTGCAAAAACTGGTTTATCTTAACTTGTGACGAAAGCATACAGGCTAATGCACCCATAGCTGTCTATAAAAAAAACACTAGTTTGAAAAATATACTAGAGAAGAACAAAGATATTAACCACAAGCATGCCCTTGGAAAAATGTCCACATGTGGACAATGTACCCAATGTAAATATATATTGGAGAGGGAGAAGGTTTTTGTTGAAGGATATGGTTGGTTGAGATTTTACCAAAGAAACAATTTTGCTACCAAGAATGTTGTCTATGCGGCTGTATGCCAGATGTGCCCGAGATTTTACATAGGAAAAACAAAAAAGACCTTTAGGACACATATATACCAACACACATATGATATTGGGAAATGCAACCAAAATAATGCACTTGCAAAACATATTTACACTTGCATTGGTCATCATTTTAAATTTACAGTCTTGGAACAACTGACAGTGGATGACAGAGGCGGGCCCACAGATTTGCTGCTAGAATTTAAAGAACTTATCTGGCAGCTGAGGTTAAATTCTACAATCAGCCCAGGACTAAATTAAGTGGTTTCATTAACCAGATTTTTGAAATTAAAAGCTGATTTTTACATTTAACATTGAAAATTGATTAAGAAGGATTTTTCAGATAGAACTTACAACACAGAGTCACCTTATTGTTGAAACTGGATTTTAAATAATATTTTTCCTGTATTTAAAAGATTTTTTTACATTTGTTTATGTCTTTTAACTATGAGTCTTGTATATATATTTTTTCATTCATGTACAGCATTTATTTTCTTAGGGAGTCTGTATGTTTAAAATATCTTCAATTACCTAATGAATATGTTAATTAGGGTCATTATAAAAGAGGAAGTTGTAATGCACATTTTTATTCTGAAGAAGTCTAAGTAATTGTGACTAAAGCGCTCTCAATAAAATGTTATTATTTTTCTCCATCCAGTCCACTTACGTGCTTTTTGTTCTTAGTTTGGCATGTGTGGATTTGCATCTATCTTTCTAGTATTTTTGTTTATCTGTTCCCTATCAGTGACACTTGTCTTAATTGCTTTATAGTTTTCTGTATTCGATACTTCCATGATGGCATTTGATTTCTTCCCTTTTCCCTTACTGCCCTGAGTTTTTGTGGCAATAGTTTATCTGTTATTAATTTAGCTCCACAGTAATATATCCTGTTTACTTCTGTTATATCACATGAATTTCTATGAACAGTCCTGATTACTATTTTCATTTGTTTTATCAAGCTTTTAACTTTTTGGGTTTTATTGACTTTCTGTTGTATACTTCTTTCATTGACCTTAATATATCTGTCCATCTCTTTTAAATCAAGCAACTCTTCACTTAAATAATTTTCTTCTAAACTGAGGGCACATACTATGTTCTCCATTTCCTGTAGGCATTCTATAGAAAGTTCCTCAGCATCTTCCTGTGCCACATTCTCTCTGGCCTGTTACTCCACAACATTGACTGTGTCAGAGTTGCCAAAGTTTCCTATTCTTTCCCTGGTTGTGCAACTCCATCTGAACTTTTCTACTGGTTTCCTATGGAAGGCTACAAAGTATTTTAATATGGCAACTGATCAGATGTTTCTCACTTCCCTGGCTTTTCCTTATTTTGAGGATCCATTGGTCTATCCTGCTGTGGTGTTATCAAAGTTAGATTTTCTACTCTAAATCCTTCACTTCACATGTAATCCATAACCTCAGTTTATATTTCTTTAACTTCTTCATTACTAATCCTCTTTTCTACTTTTCCTCTTTGTTTTATTTGTTGTATTGCAAAGTTTTCCATAACCAGATGGCTTTGCCTTATTTCTCTTCAAATATCTTTGGTGCTGCTCTTTTTCTATTAATTAGTTTTGCTTTTTCCTTTGCATAGATGTTGCACCCTATTAAATCTGTTTTTCTTTCTCATGTCCATATTTCTTTGTTATACCTTTCAAAAATTGTTATATTTCACACTTCCTCTGTCACTTATTTTTCCAAATGGCACAAGGTTTCATGGTCTGTAAAATGTTTTTCATAAATTTGTTGTATTAATGAACACTTATTTGCATTTGAAGCTTTTGACAGTTTTTTTTCTTGTCCAAGTATTTTTCTTTCCTCTAATTTCTCTCTTCATCTTTTTGTCTATCTTCTGTCTGGAAATTCTGGGCTTCTTGGATAATAGTAGCAATACAATTTCTGTCTTATCCTCACTAGTCTTCCCTATTATCTTTATGGCTCTTTTTGGGGCTATCAAGTTTTATGATTTTTGTGGACTACTAGTTCCTTCTACAATGGGGGGGGGGGAGGCATACTCCCCCCAAACCTAGCTTAGCCCCATTGCAGGAAGGTTTTGTGCCTTGAAGATTCTACGTTATAATTTTTCCAGTCCTGGAATCAGTGCACCTACCAGGATTGGGTACTTTTTATCCTGGTTCTTTTGCACCCAGCTGTCTTTTTTTATTTTTTTTAAGTTACTTCAATCCATGGTATATGCTGTATAAAATACAATCTATATATCATTGCTGTCTTGGTGAGATTTTGTGAAAAACAGGGTCCACCTTGTGAAGGTACTCACCAAGACTCGAGGATGTTTTCAATTTCAGCAGTACTACTCCCCTTTGCTTGCTGATGTGTCATCTCTCCATTCGGACCCCCTTATCTCTCCATTCAGACCCCTAGTTTTCATCATATTATGATTGCCTATGAAGTATTAATGTCTCTGTATTACTGTAAGTGGTTAGTATTATTTCATAATTTGATGTTCCACAAAATAGCATCATGGGACCAGTCATGCCAAAATGATTTTGTTTTATAGCAAAGGTATCTTCTTCCTGCAATACACTATGTGTCCCATTATGTGACATACTATGGTCACTGTTGGCCTCTCTTTCTCTCCACTGACTTAAGACAACAGTCTTTCTTCAGTTCTTATACTTAAGTAACTGTGAAGTTGGAATGTATAAGTTCAGAGTATTAAGGGAGTGCCCCAACAAGGGGATACAAGGGAGTCTTCCCTCTGCAAAAATGGTTACATTTAATTTTTTTTGTGAACATGATTTGTTTAGCAGTTGAGATCCGTGAGTTGATTTGTCCAGGGTAAGTTGAACACTCATAGTGGAAGAACCAGAGCTCATCCCAGTCTTTGCAAAGATGATTAACTCGACTGAAATGTGCAGTTACCATCAGGAAGTGTAAGTGTTTGAATTTGGTCTTACAGTTTGAAATACCCTACAGTAGAATTAAAAACACTGTCAGTCACATGAAAGTAAAGTGGAAATCTTTATTACTTTTATTACAATTAGGAACTAAATCCTGTTTTGTGTATCAGACAGATATTACTTAAAATGCATCTATAGCTCAAAAGTATTGTTTCTTACTATGCAAATCTGCAGTCAGATTTGCAATGACTAAATCATACATCTCTCATTATTCCCTCTCAGCTGCTCCTCTGACACTTACTTGAGGATATTAATTACAATTCAAAAAATTCCTCAGTACCTAACTCCAATGTATCCATATAGTATCTTCCATAGTCATGATACTGGCTTCCACAGATGGAGATATGATTTCATCAGGACACTGTGATATGTGTATCTGTTTCTCATGTATTATATCTTATGACTGTTATCACTCCACTTAAAGCATTGTATGGCAGTTCGTGCAGGGGATCAAGGCTATGAATATGTAGCAGCACCAAAAGGCAGCAAAGGTGACAGGAAAGACGGACTAAAAAAGTAGGTTATTAAAATGAAGCTTGTACCCCTGGTACAATTTTGTCTTGCACATTATTACAGCAATACTGTATGCATTACATGCTGAAATATGAAGCCAGGTAATCCATCCATCCATCCATCCATCCATCCATCCATCCATCCATCCATTCATCCACAAAGTACAGTTTTGTACCTACCATAAATGTAGATGTTTGAGTGTTCACACTGCTGCAGTCATTACACTTGGGTTATCCTGCCGTGAGGTGGTCCCACAGTCGGCCAGAATTCCAAAGTCTTGGTCCGGCGTCGGTTTCTGTCGCTTTGTCCCTGACGTCAGTGCGCCAGGGGTACATAAGATGCATCCAATGCCATTTTCTTCAGTTTTTCTTGCCTCAGATGTCAGGTGCCCCCAAGTAGGTAGGCAATACATATTGCTAATAAAAAATATACATATAAAAATAACAACAATACCTCCAGTTACAAGCAAATACACCACAAAGGTTGTATAGGATAGAAAGGTATAGATAAGTACAGCTAGTTCAGAGGGGATGGAGGGAGGGTAACCTGGACTGCAGCAGTGTGAACACTCTAACATCTACGTTTATGGTAGGTACAAAACTGTACTATGTTCATCATGTTACACTGCTGCAGTCATTACACTTGAGTAGAATCCCAAAGCTAAGGTTGGGTGGCTGGTCTATAAAGAGTTAGGATTGGCTATGAGGCCCTGCAGAACTGCAGCGGCAAATCCTGCTCTGGATTTAGAGTAAAGAGGCAGGTGGTAATGCTTGGTAAAGGTGTGCACTGAACTCCAAGTTGCAGTCTCCAAAATTTCCTCGGTAGGTACTCCTCTGAGAAAGGCTGTTGAAGTGGCTGTCACTCTGGTGGAATGTGGCCTAATGTTTTTTGGGACTGATTTTCCATGCTGTGTGTAGCAGTAACGTATACAGTGTCCTATCCATTTGGATATAGTCTGCTTTGAGATAGCCTTGCCCTGTGATCCTACAGCATATGCTACAAATAGTTGCTCAGTTTTCCTGAAAGCTTTTGTTTTGTCCAAGTAGAAGCATAGCTGCCTGTGTATGTCCAAAGAATGCAGAAGTTTCTCCCCTTTATTCTGGGGGTTTGGATAAAAAGTTGGTAAATGGATGGTTTGGTTAAGAGCCACACTAGATACCACCTTTGGCATAAAGGTAGGGTTTGTCCTTAAAAAAACCCTGTCCTGATGAAAAATTATAAAAGGTTCCACTGCCATTAATGCCTGTAGCTATGAGACTCTTCGTGCTGAAGTTACTGCCAGGAGCAGAGCTGTTTTCCATGATAAAAATTTTAGATCGGCTGTATTGGCTGGCTCAAAAGGTGGCAGGGTTAGTTTTTCCAAAACAAAATTGAGGTCCCAAGTTAATGTTGGTGCTCTCCGGGGCGATCTTATGTTTTTAGCCCCTCTGAGGTACTGTTTTAGCAAGGGATGGGAGAATAACGGAGGATCCATGTTGTAATGTGCTGAAATGGTAGAGGCTTGGATCTTAATTGATGAGAAGGACAGGCCTCTGTCCAGCATCTCAGTTAAGTATTGTAAAATCTGAGGAATGTTTGGAACAAGAGGGTCAAGGTTTTGAGCCCGGTTCCAGGTGCAGAATCTCTTCCATTTTTCTGAGTAAGCTTTCCTGGTGCTAGGCCTCCCGGCCTCCAAAATGACATCCATAACAGCTTTAGAAAGATGTGTTGCCTGTTTGACTAATGAATCTGCCATGCAGCCAGGTTTAGGGTTTTGAGCTGACCGTGCAGGATCTGATTGTTTTGTTGAGTCAGAAGGTGTGGAATTTGAGGCAAAATCCATGGTGGGCTTTGAGCTAAGTTCCTTAAGATAGGGTACCAGTGCTGGCGTGGCCAGTCTGGAGCAATCAGGATCATCTGTGGTTTTTCTTGTCTGGCTTTTAGGAGTACCTTTGAAAGGAGAGGCAGTGGCGGGAAGGCATAAACTTTTAGGTTTTTCCAGCTGAACAAAAGAGTATCCACTTTCCATGCTTGTTTGTGATAAGTCCTTGTGCAGAATTTTTGTAGTTGGTAATTCAGTGGGGAGGCAAAAAGATCTATGTCTGGGCATCCCCAATTTTGCGTTACCATGCTGAAGATTTGTAGATTCAATTTCCATTCGTGAGGGTCCATGATATCTCTGCTTAGATCGTCTGCCAGAGTATTTTTCTTTCCTGGCAGGAATTGTGCTTGCAGGTGAACTTGATACATTAGAACTGTGTTCCACAAGGTCATGGCTTGCCTGCATAGGGGATAAGAATGAGTGCCCCCTTGCTTGTTTATGTATCACATTACTGTGGTGTTGTCTATCTTTAATAATAATTGTCCTGGATGCAGAAGGTCCTTGAAAGCTGTTAGGGCATTTTGAACAGCCAACATCTCTTTGCGATTGATGTGAAGATGCATCTGGTCTGTGGTCCACTTGCCCTGAATGCATTTTCCTGCCATGTGTTCTCCCCAGGCGTAATCTGAAGCATCTGTTGTTAGAGTTTGCCTGGCTGTGGGTTGGGTAAAGGCTGACCCTTGTTTAGGTGACATGCCTGTGCCCACCATCGAAACTCCTGTTGTAGGCAGGGAATCATTGGTATTACTGCTTCTAAACTGTGAGAGTGTTGAGTCCAAACACTTTATAGGTACCACTGTAATTTCCTCATATGCAGTCTGGCATATGGTATTAGTAGTATGCAGGATGCCATTAATCCCAGGGCCTGCAGAATTTTTCTTGCAGGGAGATGGGACTTTTTTGCCAGTAGTTGAAAATAATGAGTTAGTTGAACTTGTTTGTCTGGCGTGAGGTAAGCCATCTGGGCCATTGTATTTAAGCTGGCACCCAGGAATATAATCTGTTGTGAGGGCACCAGTTTTGACTTCTTTTCATTTACTGTGTACCCTAGAGAAATTAACAACCTTTTTACAAACGCCAGATGCTGTAGAAGAATGTCCTTTGTCTTTGCTTGAATGAAGCAGTCATCCAGGTATGGATATATTTGAATTCCTTTTTGTCTGCAAAATGCAATTACTGGTGCCAGGCACTTTCTGAAAACCCTGGGTGCAGTAGATAAGCCAAAGGGCAGCGCAGAGAATTGGTAGTGCATTGTACCAGCTTTGAATCGGAGGTATCTTCTGCAATTTTGTCTGATAGGGACATGCAGGTATGCCTCTTTGAGGTCCAGAGTAACAAGCCAAGCCTTCCTGCCCAGCATGGGTAGAAGCTGCTGTAATGTCAACATTTTGAATTTTGGAATATCCAGGTAAGTATTTAGAATTGAAAAGTCTAATATGGGCTTCCAGGCCTTGTCCTTTCTGGGGACCAGGAAGAGTCTTGAGTAAAATCATTGTCCTTGTTCCTGTTGTGGTACTTTTTGAATATCTGTCATGTCCATGAGGGCTGAAATTGATTTTGTGGCAGGTCTGGCATTCCTTTTAGCCTTGGTAAAGTATGAAAGTGGAACCTGTAACCTTGAGACACAATATTCAGAACCCATTTGTCTTGGGTGATTGTTTGCCAGTTTTGAGAAAAAAGTGCTAGTTTTCCCCCTAAGGGGGCTTCCAAAAGGGAAGTGTTTGGTGTACGAAGGGGAAAGTAATTGTGACTGTTTCTTGTAAGGTTGAGACTTGTCCTCACCTCCTTTTGGGGTTGAGGTGCCCCACTGTCGTTGTCTGTTTGAGCCTTGGGGTTGAGATCTGCTGCTTGGACGTCTGTATCTGCCTCTCTGTGGCCTGTCTGACACTGGAAAGGACCAGTTCTTTGTTGGCCAATTTCTGCTAAATCGAGGTGGCTGTACCTGTAAGAAATCCTTGACTGTTTGCATAGATTTAGCTTTATCCTCCATTTTCTTTAACACCTCTTCTGCCTTAACACCAAGCAAGGTATCATGCTGTAAAGGAGCATCCAATAATTTTGCCTTAACATGATCAGGTAAACTCTGTTCTTTTAACCAAGCATGTCTTCGAATCACAAAACCTGTAACTGTGGCCCTACAAGAGGCCTCTAAAGAATGAAAACCACATTGTAGAGTATGTTTTCCCACCTGTTCAACTGCATGCAATAAATCCTGCATTTCTTTACAATCAGAAGCTTCTGAACTTGCAAGCATTTTCTGTTTTAACTGAGCCATTAAATACTGTTGGTACTTAAGCATGTGAAACTGGCAAAGCTCTTACTGCTAAAGTTGCAGAAGTGTATACTTTCTTACCCCATCTATCCAAAGCTCTGGAATCTCTGTCAGAGGGTACTGGATTTTTTGCAATGGAAGCATTAACCCCTTTTGGACCCTGGGAAATAGTTTCTGGGTCTGAAGGGTTTTTAATAAAGGAACTTGTGAGAGTCTGGGACTCTATAATATCTATCTGGCTTGGCTGGTGCAGGGGGCAAAGAATCAGGAGATAAGCTGGATTCAGAGAACACATCATCCACAATATCAAGCACAGGCGGAATAGCCAAGGGCCTGTGCTGAGGCAATAAAAAGAAATCCCAGAGCCTTTTCTTGGATTCTGAGTAATCCTGACTTTCCCAATGGAAATGCTCCCTCATGGTATGTAAAGTTTCCCCAAAAGAATAATCCTCAGGAGGAGAGGCTGAAGGGATAGATTCTTCAGCATCAGAGTCCTCATAGGGGGGTAGAGAGTATCCCTGGTCTGAAGCGGAATCAGAGGAAATGGAAACCTGATCAGAGGAATCATAATCTGTATCCTGCCTAGGCCTTTTCTCGGGAGGGGGATGGGAACCCCTGATTAGAGTAATGAGGTCTTCGGCCATTTTAAGCATCTGTTTTTTAGGCATGGATAATGCTGTACTTGTTTCTGTGTCTTTAATGGTACTTTTGTCTTGGCTGTTGTTTTAATGGTAAGTTGCAAAGGTCTGAAAACACCCTCAGAAGCCAATGCCTGCTCAGCGGCTCCGGACCCATCTGAGGGATTAGTTTCCGTAGACCCGATACCTTGAGTTTCCAGAGGCCTAGTTGTCTCCACGTGGGATTCGGAGGCGGCCTGTGGCTCTGAGGTAGTGGGTGTAAGGGGCTGCGAAAGCGCCTCACTGAGTACCGGCGAACCGGTGACTGGCCTAGAAGAGGTTTTGTCATCGGTTTTGAACCACGGATGCCTGTCTTTATCCTTATCCATGCGTTTTTTCGGTATTGCGGTCGTCGGTTGATCCGACGGCATAGTATAATTGAACCTTCGGCCAAAGTAGTGCAAAGCAAAATCAAAACGTCTTTTTATTGTGCGTTTGTTAAATCTAGCACAAAACCGACAACTAGTGACGTCATGATCAGGGCCCAGGCATAGAATACAGTAAGAGTGGAAGTCCTTATGAGGTATTTGCTTCCCACAAGAAATACAATTATTAACTTTTTCTGACATCGGTCTGAGGCAAGAAAAAAGTTTCCCCAATGGGGTACTTAGCTTTATTGAAGACTTCGGATCTGAAATTCGACTTCGAAAATTTCAGGAGTCGGCTGACCGGCACTTGCGAACTGCTTCTGCTTCGGGCACCGTGCGGCAAGAAAGACTGAAGAAAATGGCGTTGGCTGCATCTTATAGATCCTTGGCACACTGACGTCAGGGAAGAAGCGACAGCAACCAACGCCGGACCAAGACTTTGAAACTCTGGCCGACTGCGGGACCGCCTGACGGCAGGATAACCCAAGTGTAATGACCGCAGCAGTGTAACACGATGAACATCTCCTTTTTCCTATTTTGCACATGGGGTTGGAGTATCACTTCAACAGTGACAATCATCTAGAACCAAGGTTTACACTGCTGGATGGCTAGCCCTGCTGCTGTAGTTCTTCCATATCACACACTCACACACACTCAAAACACAGCAAAAATAACTATCACCTTGTGGAATGACTTCTGTCCAAGTGCTCGTGGGTAATGATATGTTTGCAAATGATGTTTGTTAAAGTACTGATGCTGTAAAACAAGTAAAAGCCCTTTCACCAAAGCTGAAAGAAAGCTTTTGTTTTGAGGGTGGAGGTCATTCATCAGGAGAGGGAGACCCCATACACCTCGAACAAATGTACACTAAGTCTGTGGTCTCTCAGCAACACAGAAAATAGCAAACTCTAGGTTCATTGAAAATGCTTTCAGTGTAATTTCTTTGTAGTGTTGGGACTGACAGACATGGTTATAGAACAGCTGTCATGCTTCTGTGCTAACACACTAATGTCATAAAATGGGAACAGACATTCCATGAGACTCCTTCTGAAATTATGTGAGATGTTAAAAGGCTCGAAACATTATATAAAGAAAAAGGTAATTATAGGTTCATAGGTTCATAGGTTCATACTAGGCTATCTGCCCTAGGGCATTTATAAGCCTAGCCACAGTGTGTGTGTGGCTTTCGCCACCCCTTGGAATGAGAATACTATGCCCATTTAGGGTTTAGTTTACTGTGCCTCTGTCTAGTAGTGACACAGAGATGACCCCCGGGGTAAACCTACAATCTCCCATCCACTCGTCAAGATTTCTCTTGAAGAGAGTCAGTGAGGGGCTCTGCCTAACATGGACTGGGATTCTGTTCCAGAGTGTAGGGAGCCTCTGGGTTATGAATTTGTCCCTCCAGCACGTCCTATTTATTACTGTGTTGAGGTTCAAATCTCTCGCTGTCATGGCTCTGGTGGATTTGGATATTCTGAGGTGGAGCATGTCCATTAATTCTGGATTCGACATGGCCTTGTACGTCAGGCATAGATTGCCTCTGAGTAGGCAGTATGCGACTGAATAGAGCTGGAGTTTTTTCAGCCGGGCAGCATATGACATATGTTTGAGACCCCTGATCCTCTTGGTGAGGTACTTTTGGGGTCTTTATAACTGCTGCAGGTGTCGGATAAGGTAAATCCCAAATGGGGCATTGTACTCAATTATGGGCCTGATAAGGGAAGAGTATAGGGGCACAATGACCTCTCTTGATCTAGATGTGAATCCTTTCATGATAAGGTGGGTAATATAGAAAGTCTTCCTAACCACCTTAGCAATGTGAGTGTCAAATGAGAGGTTACTGTCAACTTGGGTCCCTAGGTCCCTGATTACTTCTTCCGTACTTAATGGATTACCACCTATGTGGTAATTTGTGGGTACTTTGTTTTTCCCAAAGGGTATGACTATACATTTTTGGCGTTCAGTTTAAGGCCATGGCTCTGGCACCAGTTTTCCGTTTCTATGAGGCCTTTCTGAAGGATGCTTGTGTCTGCTGGAGTATCAATTATGGCGCCCAGTTTGCAGTCATCAGCGAACTTTGTCAGCCACAATCCTCCTATGTTTGCTTGCACCTCGAAAAAATAAATGCCAAACAAGAGGGGTCCCAGGACCGAGCCCTGTGGAACACCGCTTGTGACTGGCTTAGAGTCTGACATGGCTCCAGCAATTCTGACCTTGTGGGTTCTGTCCTTGAGCCAGTTTGCAACCCATCTTATGACATACAGGTTTACATTTAAGCTGGTGAGCTTGTCTATGATGCCCGAGTGGGGTATTGTGTCGAAGGCTTTTGCAAGATCATGGTAGGCTGTGTGAACTGCCTTACCCTCATCAATGGCCTTAGTGACTGTAGGTCTACAATATCTTTGTTTATGAGTTCCATAATGATCCTCACCATAGCTTTGCAGACCAGGCTCGTCAAGCTTATGGGGCGGTGATTTCCAGGGTCTGTAGAAGCACCTCCTTTGTGGAGTGGGACCACTGTTGCTGTACGCCATTCTTTGGGTACGTATCCTGTAGTAAGGCTAAGATTAAACAGCAGCCTTATGTGCGGGTTTAGTTCCTCTTGGAGTTCATGTAGCATGTAACCCAGGACACCGTCTGGTCCCACTGATGCTGTGTTTTTAGCTTTGGAGAGGGCGGCTCTCACCTGGGCATCTGAGATGTCAAGGAGGCTACACTCTGCTGGGATAGTTATTTCTCTTTTTGGGGGGGAGAAATTTGCACTGAACCTGTCTGCCAGTATGTTGGCAATGTCTGTGGGTTCAGTGTATTTTTTGTCATTTTGGACTAACTCTGAGCATATCTGGGAGTTTCCACTCAGGTTTCTAACATAACTGAAGAAGGCCTTGAGATTGTCTTTAGTGTCTTTTGTGATTTTTCTCTCAAAGTTGGCCTTGGATGATTTTATGAGTGATCGTAGTTTTTTGCTAGTACTGATCAGAGATGCCTTCCCTTTTGGGGATTTTGCTCTGTCGTGTAGTAGCTTCCTCCTCCTGTTGTAAAGCTTGTTAATGGCTGGGGTCCACCAGACAGGATGCCTGCCTTTGGGGGAATGGGTCTTGGTTATATTTGGGATTGCATGATCCATGCATTCTTGAAGGTGTCCGTAGAAAGCGTTTATAAAGGATTCAGTGGTGTGGGATGTGGTTTTCCCTGGCCCAGGGGCCTTGAAGGAGACCACTTCAGTCTTAAGAAGTGTGAAGTCAGCATTTGAGAAATTCTTCACTGTGGTCTTTTCTGCTGGGGGTGGGGGCGGGATGTGGATTTCCAGTGAGATTAATTTATGGTCAGATCTCACCAATGAGGGGTATACTTCCAGTGTGGAGCATTGTGTCCCCATGTTTGTGATGATCAGGTCTAGTGTATTATCTCCTCTTGTGGGAGTGGTGACTAGTTGTTCCATCGCATTTGAGTTCATGAATTCTAGGAACCTTTGGGCTAGGGTGTTGGGGCTTGAGTAATGCTCCCAGTCTATGTTTGGGTAGTTGAAGTCTCCCAATATGATGGTATTTGGAGAGACATTCATACTCTCCAGTGTCTTCAGGAAGGCTGAGTGGGGTTCCTGAGTTTGCGAGGGTGGTCTGTAGTATGCTACAAACTGTAGGGCAGTTTTGCCTATGGTTACTTGCACCTGGATGGTCTCTGATGCTTCGTGCATTGCCACTAACATGGAGGTGTGGGTGTCTTTGATGAATATGGATACTCCCCCTCCTTTTGTGGTTTGGTCCAAGTTTTGAGGCCAAAAAGCATGATATGAGGTATAACCTGGTAGTGCTGGGGTGCTCTCAGGATCCTTGAACCAGGTTTCAGTCACTGCACAGACATCAATGTTCTCCATACTGAGGAGGGCTTTGAGTGCATGCATCTTGAGGTTTAGACTTCTGGCGCTGAGCAGCGTTACCCTTAGTTTTTTTCCACTTGTGTTTTCTAGGGAGGTGGGTTTGTCTTTTGAGCCTTGCCTAAAAAAGGCACTATGGGGGTGGTAAGAGCCTTGGCCAATATCCGGAAGCACAGGGGTGACAGGTGCAAGCCATCCCTTGTGAAGCAGCATGGCTTGTCACGCATGACATCCCAAGCAGACAGACATTGGATCCCCTTAGAATGACACCAGTAATTGAGCCAATTGTTAAAGCTGATCATTTTGTCTTTGTACTGTGGCATCGATCTTGGTGAGGGTAAGATGCTGCTCAGGGTCAGGGTCATACCGGCCTGGGCTACATAATCAGAGAGCTCCTCTATGTCTCTTTTCATGTATTCCAGGGAGGTACGTCTCAGGTCATTCCCACCGGCATGGACAATGACTGAGTCATATTTGTACTTGCTTTAGAGTGGCCTGAGTGCTTGTGTTATGTGGCGAATTCTAGCGCCCAACAGGCAGCTTACTGTAACCTTTTACTTGTTCATTCTGGTGAGCAGGACGTCAGTGTGTCTGACTATGGAGTCACCTATTACAAGTGTATCAGGCATGTTGTTTGGCCTTAAGGGCTGTGACTGTTTGGCACACTGACTTTGTGAACTATGTGTTGCATGTGCTATGTTTTGAGGTAGTGGTTGCTTGGATGTCTGCTTTGGAGGCCTCTGTTGTTTTGGTAGATTTTTAATTAGAGCCTCCGAGTATGTTTTTGTGTGTTTATGTGTTTGGTTTGTAGTTGTGATAGGTCTATGTGAGACTGGGTTTGTGGTGTGTGTGGTTACCTTCGCCTCCTGACTGGTTTTGCCAGTACTGAGTTGAGGGAGCTCAGCCTCCAGTTTGGCTATATAGTTCATAGGTTCATAGGTTCATAGGTTCATACTAGGCTATCTGCCCTAGGGCATTTATAAGCCTAGCCAGAGTGTGTTTGGCTTTCGCCACCCATTTAAAATTAATTTTGCTATGCCTTTTTTTGAGGTTAGTATACTGTGCCTCTGTCTAACAGTGACACAGAAGTGATAGCCGGGGTAAACCTACGATCTCCCATCCACTCATCAAGATTCCTCTTGAAGAGAGTCAATGTGGGACTCTGCCTAACCTGTACTGGGATTTTATTCCAGAGTGAAGGGAGCCTCTGAGTTGCATCTTTCACATATATTTGTATTTGTTGGGAGGAGGAGAGGGTTGTCTATGTACATGAGGCAGTTGAAACATTTCCTCAAGATTCCCAGATTCACCAGCTGAACTGGAGAGGATGCCAGTAATTGACCCTTTGACATGCTAGAATAGTGTAAGGGATTGCTGTGTAACTGAGTCAGAAAGGACCTATAGGGAAATGGGTACTCAATGGAATTGTAGGTGGATGTAGCGCTTTCTTTTTGTTTAAGAGTGCTTTACCTGTGTAAAAAATGCTTTTGCAAGTGCTGGGCTTTTCAGATAGAGAATAGACTGTTTAGATAGAAAGTAGAGCAGTTCTAAGGGAAAAACTGAAGAGCAGACTTAGCAGAGCCAGAAATAGTTTAAACTTGATTAACCGGCACTGCCCGATGCTGCGCTATGCGGAAAAGAGGTTACCTGGTGACAGGAAAGATGGATTAAAAAAGTAGGCTATTGAAATGAAACCTGTGCTCCTGTGTGACTGGTACAACTTTGTCTTGCACATTATTAAACTTTTAAACAAACAATTGTCACCATTTATACTTCATATAAATTAAAATTTTTCAAAAATGCACTTATATCAATTGCAGTCCAGATAACTAAAACAAAACTGGTGCGACATATTCATGTCATTACTATCTTTGGTTTGTTAATTTATATGCTGCTTTGAATTTCTCATCCAACTATGTCCTTTATCAGTTTTATCAAGTTCATTGGTACATGGGATCATATTCTTAAGGGAAACAAGCCCATGGCAAGGCATACCATGTTCATACTTAGCCCATGGCAAGGCAGACCGTGTTCATACTTAGACCATGGCAAGGCACGCCATGTTCATACTTAGCCTATGGCAAGGCACACCATGTTCATTCCACTCTTGCACATGTGCAGACGAATAATGTGACAAAAAATTAGATGCCTTCATAAAACGATGCTGAGGGCATTTGCCATGCCTCTCAACTGTCCAGCTTTTCATAGAATGTCCAGATTTTTACTTCACAATTTTGTCTGTTTCTCATAAAATTTGTTTTCTTGGCAAATAACTGAAAACTGAAGTCACTAAATAATGAAATTCATTTGAGTTTTAGACTTCATCCCCTTCAGAAAATGCATGCTAACACAAAACCTGTTATTCTAGCAACTTTCTAAATATATAAAAAGCGATATTTCAAATATATCCCTATTTTTTGGCCTCTGTCCCCTAATTATTTTAGGCTTTGTCCATATTTCTTGTGCTTAGTGGTTGAAATGTATGGTATTCATAATAATTCACACAGTGGTCAATCCACTGAGAACACTACTACAGAAACAAAAAATGTTAGGCAGCAAAATTACCTGCTATAACACTGTGCCACCCTTCTTCAGATGTTTTACTACATGAACATTTGGCTTCTTTTCTTTATGTCTTAATTGACTTTCAGATCTAAGGATGCCCAGGTATTTCTAAACAATTATTTCAGATTTCTTCTTTATAACTTCAGCTTACGTGGCATTACATTTCAGATGGCCAGGATCAGTGCCTGTAGATGTGAATGCTGTCAAGATGCCATTGTCAAGACAAAAAATGATACAATGGCTGTGTCTTGTTATATTTTGTGTACCCAGAATTTTTGTCTAAGTTCCTTTGAATATGAACATTTGCAAAAGATTATTTCACTCATTTATGGTCAGAAAGGTATAATAGATGCACCCTATTATGAACTGTAAGCTGACTTATAAAAGGCTTTTAGCATGCTGATTACCTTATAACACAATATTCCCTCTTCAGTAGGTTCATCTCCTGAGGTATGAAGTCATTAGACCATGAAATTAAAAAATATATATTTCATAACAGAAATCTCATAATTCAAAAAGAATTAAAATTAAAAAGGGGTCATTTTACTTGTTCTACTATAGACACACAGCTGCCTTGTGTCTTGCATATTCTTAATAATGTACATTGTCCTGAACCATAACTTGCAAAGCAACAATTTTTACAAAAATCCAGTTTCTCTTAAACTGGAAATGCTACTTAAAACAGTTCTTCACAGCCATACCTCTTAATGTCTTAGAGCAAGAAATGTGGACAAAGCCATAAATAAAAGTAGGACAAAGGCCCCAAAAATAGGGAATATTTTTAAATACTGCTATTGCAAACTTAGAAAGTTGATAGAATAACAAGTTTTGCATCAGCATGAATTTTCTGAAAGGAATGACAAATGTTTGTCATTATTTTCTAACTTCAGTATTTAATGATTTGCCAATAATTTTCCAGAAAACTTATGAAAAACGAACCAAAAATATAAGGCAAAATCTGGACATTCTGCAAAAATCTGTATAGTTGAGAGGTATGTTCACAGCATAACCTTTGAGAAGATAATGTTAAATATATCAGGAGTAATTCTGAATATCTTTTACTAAACTAAATAAATATTAAGGGATTTATTGCTATGAAAGAAAAACATAAAATATGTTTTGCAATACACGCTGGTACAAAATATCAGCTACATTTTTATGAATTGATTTCCTTATTTATTAACATTTGTTTACAGGGATAGTCCAACTGGATTAGCAAGGAAATCCCCTTTCATCGGAGGTCTGGGGAGAAAAGCTAAATAGATCAGTATGGAATAAAGATGAAGTAAACAAAAAAAGAAAAAAAGAAAATAATGCAAATTAAGCTTTTCAACAAACAGTAGCAAGGTAGGAGTTCATCTCATGGATTAAAATAGGTTGTATCAATAATTTCTCACAATTACATATACAAAGCAGCTTTATTGTAGAACAGTTTTAAAAATCAGTCACATTCATAGCAGTATAACTACACAGTAGGAATAGTTACAATGCAGTTTAAAGCAGAAACAGGAGTAGCAGAGAGGCATTCTCAGGTAATAGCCAGACAGATTGTGTACACAGTAGGTAAGGATAGGAGTCTACCTTTACAGGAGTTAAAGTAAGTAGAACTGGGGAAAAGAATGCAGGGAAAGTAGAGTGAGAAAAATTAGGAGACAACAGACAGCAAAATAGTACAGCAAGATAGGAGTGCAAAGGTGAAGGAGTAGAATAAAGGAATCATTTTGAGCCTAGAATATAAGTAAGAGTTAAAAATGGGGAAAAACAGAATTGAGGAAGGCCAGTCATATGGTAAATGTAATAGTTTTATAAGTTATTTTAAGAATAAGGAGAGAAAATGTAGGAAAACTGTGTAGGGTTAGCCTGGTGTGAAACAAATGCAGGGCCATGTATCAGTGATAACAGTGCCTTTCACATCACAACATGACATTTTATAAGTCCATTTGTTTTTGAAATATTGAAATATTAAAAGAAGATTTGAAAAAACAGAACATTTTCCTAAGCATGTTTATTTTCAACAGTGAATTAGCTCCAAATACATGAAACACAAAAAGCATGAGTGGCATTTTGAATTTCTGACGCAAATTTTCACAAAATCCAATGCAGAGTTTACACTGGTAGTCTACTTTTTTGTAACACTGACCAAGATTCATAGAGATGCACTTCACATTGCGACACTACACTGTTATACAAAATAGACATCAATAGCTTAACAGGGATATTAAGTCGAATTCCAAAAGACTTGTTTTCAATGTACGTGACCACGTACACTGAGAGCAGATCCTTTCATAGGGTCATACATTCATAGATATTTACTAGGCTAATGACCATAAGGGCCTATTTAAGCCTAACCATTTATTCCAAATCTCTAACAGGTTCTGGTACACTTGATAAGTGTAAGCAGGGGCTTGGGAGATGAACCATTTACCGACTGCCTCTGTCCATTAGAGACATAGGTGCCAACCCAGGGATGCATTTCCTGTGCCCCATCCAATTATCCAAGTTACACATTTAAATTGGGTTAGGGAGGAACTCTACTTCACATGGATGGGGAGCCAGTTCCAGTGAAGGGGTAGTCTCTGGGATATATACCTGTCTCTCCAGCAGGTCCTATTTATATCGCAGACAAGGTTTAAGTCTTTAGAATGGGTAATTATGGTACTGTTTGTTTTGTGGATATGCAGGAGATCCATCAGAGTGGGGTCCAACAATGCCCTGTAAACCAGGAATAGCTCTCCCCTCAATAGCCTGTAGTAGACAGAATACAGGAATAGACCTTAAGGCAGTCTGTGTAGGACATTTTACTTGCACTCTTTTAGTGAGGAAAATCTATGGACATTCCAACTTTTGGATATGCCTGGTTAGGCACATACCAAAGGGACCATTGTACTCAATGACAGGTCTAATGAATGCCAAATACAGTGGAACAATGACTTTCTTGGATCTAGATCCCATGCATTTGTTTATAATTTGCAAAATATAGAATGATTTCTTTCCTACTGTAGATACATGGTGGTCAAAGTCTAGATTACTGTCTATATGTGTCCCTAAGTCCCTGACTACTGAGGCATCTCTAAGAGGTGTGTCGTCAATATGATAGTTATCAAGGATGGATGACTTCCCGAAGGACACTATTATGCATTTCTTGGCATTTAGTTTTAGTCCATGGCTCTGATACTAGTTGTTTGTCTGTGTCAGCCCTTCCTGGAAAACATTTGAGTCGGTGTGGAATTCAGTGACAGCTCCTAATTTGCAATCATCCTCAAACTTAGTCGGCCAGATACTATTGACATTGGCCATAATGTCAGAGAATTAAATGCCAAAAATGAGTGAGGCAAGGACCAATCCCCGAGGGACTCCACTTCTGATTGGCCTCTTTGTAGAGGTGGACTCTCCAATTCTAAATTCCTGGGTCCTTCTGTGACCCAGTTGACTTTCCTCTAGGTGTCATGCAGGTTTGTACCTAACCTCTTGAGTTTGTCAACAATGCCCAAGTGGGGTATTGTGTCAAATGCCTTGGCCAGGTCAAGGGCGACAGTGTGAACCATTTTGGACTCATCCATTGTTTTGGTGACATTCTCAAAGAATTCTACTAGGCTGAGTAGGCATGTCCTGTCCTTAATGAAACCAAACTGGGTTGGGTCCAGTGTCTGAAGGTTTACTATATCATTATTGATCATTTCCATGATAATTCTTTCCATGGCTTCACATATGACTAGTGACACTTATGGGTCTGTAGTTTCCAGGGTCTTTAGATGGCCCACCTTTGGCACAGGGATGACAGTTACTGTTCTCCATTCATGAGGCACTAAGCCTGTTTGGAGGTTACAGTTAAATAGTAATTCCAGAGGCCCTGATAGGTCATGTTTCATGCTATTTAGAAGGCATCCTGGAATATTACCTGGGCCCAATGATGTAGTATTCCTAGAGAGAACAATAAGGACCTGTTCCCTGGTGATAGCAGCAGGGTGAGTTATATTTTATGGTATTTCCTGAGAGAATGTAGGGAGGGAGAGAGGGGTAAAGTTGGAGCTGAATTTATTGGCCAGTAGATTTGCTATATCCTCTGGCTCAGTATAGGTGGCTCCATTTACAATGAGCTCTGAACACAATTGTGTATTGCCTTTGAGGTTGCAGACATAGCTAAAGAATCTCGTGTGGTTGTCCTTGGACTTGGAGGACAAATTACCTCAAATTTGGCTTTGGTAGACTTTTTGTCCTCTGAGTTGTTTGTTCAGATTGATGAGAGTGCTTTTATCCTGCTGGGTGCTGCACCTCCTAATTTTGCCATGATTGTCTTTCTTCTGTTATACAGCCTACTGAGTTTTTGATTCCACTAGAGTGGCTTGTTTTTTGAGTTAGTTCTGTACTTTTTCCTGGTGGGCAAAGTTGCCTCTATGAAGCTATTAACATGCTTGCATAGGGTTTCTGTGAACAATTCTGCATAGGCAGCAGTGTTCTCAGCGTTTACAGGGGCTTGAAATTTTGCCAGGTTATCATGTAATAGCAGGAATTTAGCCCTAGAGTAATTCATGAATATTCCAGAGTTAGCTCGGAGTCCAGGTTTTATTCTTATGTCAGAGGAGAGTATTCTGTGGTCTGACCCTACCAGGGAA
>NC_056741.1:1754030764-1754035764 GCF_019279795.1 Protopterus annectens | reverse complement strand
TTTGGTCTAGTGGAGTAGGTGGATTAATAGTCATGAGTCCTTGAGGTAGTTTTGGGATACCTGAACTACTGGGTTCAGAATAGAGTCCAGGAACTCCAAAATGTGTTCTGTTTTCATAAGTTTGGAAGACACTGTGTGTCTGAATGGGGGGTCAGAAGTGTCTTTATGGATCTTGGGGATCCTGAGCATCCTCCCTAGTTGAGGGTTGTCTGCTTCCATGAATTGGAATTCCAGTTGGGAAATAGCTCCCTCTTCTAGAAGTTTAAGGAATGTAAGATCAATTTGTTGGAAGACTGCGCTTACCTTATCAGTGATGACTAACACGTAGCATTGGTCAGCTTTGAGCTCTGATTTCATCTTGTTGAGGTAAACCTCATGGTTCATGATGACAATGCCTGTGCCTTTATCAGCTTTCATGATCAGGGGTTGGGGGTGGTCTTGGATCATGCAGAGGGCAGCTTGTTTGTCTTGGGAAAGGTTGAACCATTTCTGTCGAGGTTTCTTGCTCAGGGTACTCCTAATCTCCTGCTCACACGCACTGGAAAAACCTTGAAAGGCAATGTCTAATTTTGGATTAAAAACACTTTTATGTACCAATAAATCTTTCACACCTCTGCTAAGTGTATCAGATACATTTACAGCATTTGAAGCAAATAAAGCAGTAGAATTTAACGGAGTGGAATTAACTGACACAAGTTTCATAGTCAACTTATGATGTGTCCAAGTCCCTGAGAGATTTGGATCTGGGGTTGACCCCCCTCTCCCTGCTGCCATTCAGCCTCTCAGTTCTGCCATTAGTGATTGTGGAGTTGGCCTCAAGGTGCTGCTCTGGGCCCTCTATTATTAGTTGAAGGTTCAGTTTCTTTGCGTACAATTTAGTGTCAATAATTGATTTTGCTAGCTTGGCTCTTCGAGTTGGTAGCAAAAGTTTCTTAAGGTTTTATATATGCATATATATATATATATATATATATATATATATATATATATATATATATATATATATATATATATATATATATTAGGTTTTTATGATATAAAAAATGAGACCACAATAAATAATTTCTAAACTTTTCCCACCTTTAATGTGACCTGTAACCTGTACAATTCAATTGAAAAACAAACAAATCTGTTAGGGGAAAAATATAAAAAATAAAAAAACATACAATAAGCTGGTTCCATAAGTGTGCACTCCCTTAAACTAATACTTTGTTGAAGCACCTTTTGATTTAATTACATCATTCAGACTTCTTGGGTAGAAGCCTATCAGCATGGCGCATCTTGACTTGGCAATATTTGCCCACTCTTCCTTGCAAAAGTGCTCCAAATATGTCAGATTGTGAGGGCATTTCTTTTGCACAGCCCTCTTCATGTCACCCCACAGATTTTCTATTGGATTTAGGTTTGGGCTTTGGCTGGGCCATTCCAAAACTTTAATTTTCTTCTGGTGACGCCATTCTTTTGTTAATTTGGATGTATGCTTGGGGTCATTGTTGTATTGAAAGGTGAAATTCCTCTTCATCTTCAGCTTTCTAGCAGACACCTGAAGGTTTTGGGCCAAAAGTGGCCGGTATTTGGAACTGTTCATAATTCAGTCCACCTTGACTAAAGCCCCAGTTCCAGCTGAAGAAAAGCAACCCCAAAGCATGATACTGATACCACCATGCTTCACCATAGGGATGGTGTTCTTTTGGTGATGTGAAGTGTTGTTTTTGCGCCAAACGTACCTTTTAGAATAGTGGCCAAAAAGTTCATTCTTGGTCTCATCAAACCATAACACATTTTCCCACATGCTTTTAGGAGACGATGTATTGTTTTGCAAATTTTAGCCAGGCCTGGATGTTTTTCTGTGTAAGAACAGGCTTCCATCTTGCAACCCTACCCCATAGTCCAGACATATAGAGAATATGGGAGATTGTTGTCACATGTAGTACACAGCCTGTACTTGCCAGAAATTCCTGCTGCTCCTTCAGTGTTGCTTTAGGTCTTCTGGCAGCCTCCCTGACCAGTTTTTGTCTTGTCTTTTCATCAATTTTGGAGGGATGTCTTTTTCTTTGCAATGTCACTCTTGTCCCATATTTTCTCCACTTTTTGATAACTGTCTTCACTGTGTTCCATGGTATATGCAATGCTGTGGAAATATTTTTGTACCCTTCTCCTGACTGATACCTTTCAACAATGAGATCCCTTTGATGTTTTGTAAGCTCTCTGCAAACCATGGCTTTTGCTGTAGCAGGCAACTGAGTAAATGTCAGGAAAATCCTACTAGGACAGCTGAACTTTATTTGGAGTTAATCAGAGTCTCTTAAATTGATGGCAGGTGTGCACCCAATAAGACTGAATGCTGTAATTAAATCAAAAGGTACTTCAACAAAAGTATTAGTTTAAGAGTGTGCACACTTATGCAAACAGCTTATTGTACATTTTTTTTTTATATTTTTTCCCTAACAGTTTTTTTTGTTTTTCAATAGAATTGTACAGGTTATAGATCACATTAAAGGTGGGAATAGTTTTGAAATTATTTGTTGTGGTCTCATGTTTTATATCATAAAAAAATTGGCATTTTAACAGGGGTGTGTCCACTTTTTATATCCACTGTATGTGTGTATATATATATATATATATATATATATATATATATATGTGTGTGTGTGTGTGTGTGTGTGTGTGTGTGTGTGTGTGTGTGTGTGTGTGTGTGCATACAGTGCAAATTGGTAGTTATATGTGATGTTTACAGCAGCTATACCATGTTAAAAAATAAAACATACAAGCAAGGAGTGCAGATTAGAGTCTAGAGGATGTACACTGTGGTCTTCAGATCTGTAACATAATATATTTCAGCAGTGTCATATACATGTAAGCCTAGGAGAAGCCTATGGTAGCACTCCTGTAACTATTATCTCCATGTGCTGGCACTATGATTTCTTACAACCTACATCTATAGTTATAGATTGTGTAGCTGATGTACCTGTATAGATACCAAGATACCCATGGAATGGCAGCTCACAACACCACACCTGCATCTACCATCCCCTTCTCTTCTGACTTATGATGTATGTCTCCATATCATGTACATGTCTCTGCTTGAGTAACACCTATGATAACAATACTGTTAGTAATGTGCACAGCAGGTATGCATTGTCTAAATTATACAGAAATACATATACACACACACACACACACACACACACACACACACACACACACACACACACACATACACACACATGCCAACATGTGCACCACACCACATGGGACACATAGCCCTCCAGAACACACACCAGCACTGCCTTCACATAAAAACACAAACCACAGACCCACCTTCGTGGAGGCTCTCAGTAAAAATCTACCCAAAGAGCAGAGACCTCCAAGGCAGAAACACACTTGACCACCACAACACAATACTAATCATGAGACACATAACTCCTAAACAGTGTGCCACTCAACCAAAGCCCCTAAGGCAAAACACCATGCCCAACACACTAGTTATAGGTGATTCAATAGTGAGGCACACTGATGTCCCACCCACTAGGCTGAATAAGGAGAAAGTAGCAGTCAGCTTCCTGTCAGGCTCCAGGATCCGCCACACAATGCACGTACTCAGGTCCCTCAACAACACGAACAAATATGACTCAGTCATTGCACATGTGGGTGTGAATGACCTTAGACGTACCTCCCTGGACTACATGTAAAGAGACATAGAGGAGCTCTCAGATTATGTAGCCCAGGTGGGTATGACCCTTGCCTTGAGCAGCATCCTACCATCACCCAGAATGATACCACAGTACAATCAGAAAATGATTGATTCAACAAATGGCTAAGTTTCTGGTGTCATTCTAAGGGGATCCAGTATCTGTTTGCCTGGAATGACATGACTGACAGAGATGGACTGCATCTGTCAACCCTGGGCTTCTGGATACTGGCCAAGGCTCTTGCCACCCCTATAGTGCCTTTTTTAGGCAGTGTTCCAAAGACCAAATTACCACCATAACAGCTACAAACCAATGCAATCTGAGCATCATGCTGCTCAACGCTAGAAGTCAAAATCTCAAAATGCACTCACTCAAAGCACTCCTTAAAGTGGAGAACATTGACGTTTGTGCTGTAACAGAGACCTGGTTCAAGGAAGCAGAAAGCACCCCTACACTACCAGGCTATAATTCATTCCACAACTTTCGGCCCCAGAACTTGGACTGAAGCTCCAAAGGCGGTCGCATTTCCATATTCATAAAGGATGAACATACTTCTGGACTGGTAGCCCAACATAACACATCTGAGATACTTCAGGTGCAGCTAACATTGGGTAAGGCAGCGATTCATTCATAGCCTGCTATAGGTCCCCAACCATGTCCCAAGACTCACACTCAACATTCCTAAGTACCCTGGAGAACATTAGGGTCCAACCTAACACTCTCATACTGGGTGACTTCAACTACTCCTTCATTAACTGGGAAAACTACTCATGTACCAATACACTTGCCCAATGCTTTTTGGAATTCATTAATTACAATGCCCTAGACCAGCTCGTTCTTACCCCCAGTAGAGGTAGCAACATCCTTGACCTGATCATTACTAACGTGGGCGATTGTTACTCTACACCAATAGTCAACTCCTCCCTGTTTAGATCTGAACACAAACTAATCAGCTTGGAAATCCACATCATTCCCACCCCCCACCCCCCACAAAGGTAACCACCATGAAAAACTTCTTCAAAGCTAACTTCGGGCTCCTAAAAACAGAGGTAGCTAACTTCACAGCAGCCATGCAAATGGAGAATAGTTGCATGACTGCCGAATCATACACCAATGCACTGTATGGACACGTACACAAATGCATGAATCTCACCATACCCAATAGAACAAAGACGCTCTCCTCAAAAAAAAAGAAAGCCAATTTGGTGGTGCCCTGCCATAAACAAACTCTACAACAGAAGGAGGAAACTGATGTGGAATAAGGTGAAGTCCTAAGACTGAAAAAATTCCCTTATCAGCCTCAACAAT